>NC_083878.1:6416388-6743611 GCF_032452875.1 Bos javanicus | reverse complement strand
ACAGAGGAGCCTAGTGGGCTACAGTCCATGGAGTCGCAAAGAGTCTCACAGGACTGAAGCGACTTAGCACGCACGCACTGCTCAGCATAGCAGCTGACCACTTAGAGCAAAAGAAGAGATGGGATTCTGTGTCGTTTTCTTCCTTCTCCCACCACGACCCCACCCCTTCAAGATGTTTTCCTACATTTCTCCCCTGTGACTTCACAATACACTCAATGTTTCGAATTACACCTACAGAGTCATTTCAATATTGAAATAATACTTTTAAGCATCATTAAAGCACTCAAACTGAGCTCGTGTCATTGGCTTAGAGTAAAAGGTTAGAAGTTTCAGACACAAGTCAAAAGGCAAGAGGTTAAGTGATGCAAAGGACTCTGTTCCATTCTGGGCTCCTGCTCCGCCCACGGACCTTCCCAGTCATCACCAACCCAACCTTCAATTAAGGTTTTCAAATTGTTCCTTGCTTTTTCTCAGCCCTTCAAGATGCTGACTCCAAAATAACACGACCCTTGAGCCTGGGTGTATTTCCAGTATTTATATAAAATCAGCTTTGTGTCTTACTGAATGACTTCTAAATACAAGAATAACCCGGTTTCTGAACCCGAACCACTCCCGCTGCTGTGTCTATGGCCCTGGCATGTGGTCTCTAGGGGCGCTGTTTGTTTTTCTTCTGTTTTTCAACGTCTGCATACAACTCAATTTGCCTGTACTAAAAATTCACAAGGTTATTCACAACTCCACTCTTTCTCCTAAAAAGAGGTAACAGATTTGTTCTACATACTAATCTCCTAACTTGCCTCTGCTGAATATGCACTAGATACTTCGTTCATTATCCATAATTCCCCCATTCCTCCTTTAAAAGGAGGTAAAAGAGAAAACCCACCTTTGTAAAGTTTCCCTTTGAGGTTCCACTTGACAGGATCCCTCACCGGAAATGACGCATCCACGCCATTAACTCGAGCACCACTGCTTCCTCCCCGGGACACAGAGCTGCAGCCCACCTTCCCTTTCATCAACCCATTGAGGAGACAAATCTGTGAAAGGACTTGCTAATCCAGGGCAGTTCCTCTCTTCAACCTACAGCCACAAGCATCCAAAATTAACCCATGGAACTGAACTGAAACTCTCCAAGCCACAAATACACCAAATTCTGCTTCCCTAAGATAAATCAGCCCTTTGGACTGCAAGGGTATCAACCAGGTCAATCCTAAAGGAAATCAACCCTGAATATTCACTGGAAGGACTGATGCTGAAGCTGAAGCTCCAATATTTTGGCCACCAGACGCAAAGAGCCAACTCACTGGAAAAGACTGATGCTGGGAAAGATTGAAGGCAAAAGGAGAAGGGGGCAGTAGAGGATGGGATGGGTAGACTGCATCACCGAATCAAGGGACAGTAATGTGAGTAAACTCTGGGAGAGAGTTGCGGACAGAGGAGTCTGGCACCTGGCAGTCCATGGTTTTGCAAAGAGTTGGACACAGCTCAGCAACTGATAAACCCATGACTTTTAAAGCAGAAAGAAATTCTGATCACTTGAGTCAACTGCTCACTTAAATTTAACTTTCAAGAAGCACAGCCATCTCACCATGAGATGTCGATGGCTCTGAGCGGTTCCCCGGGCTGGTACTGTGGTTCACCAGTCTGGTCTACACAACAGAGATGCCCCATGAATGAAGCAGTGAAGGCTCTGCCCTCATTCTAAGAGGAGACACAAGCCATACACGAGGAAATCCACTAGTGGTTTTCTCCTTTTTTCTAGAGAAAAATCTAGCCAAGTGAGCAGAGGGTGTGCCAGGGGTGGGGGTGGCTGCTGTTTTATCCTGGGTAGCCAGGGAGGCCTCTCCAGCACCCCGTCACCTGGGCAGAGCTGGAGGAGGAGTGATCAACGACTCGCCCTGCAGGATCTTGGGACCCACGACTGACTTACAGAGAAACCAGCGCGCAGGCGCTAGCTGCCAGCCCTTCCTCAGCCAGAGCCACACACTTGGTGGCTTGCAGGTGACAGGAAGGTCCTAGGTGGCTTCCACAGCGGTGACATGCTCTATGCCCTCTTGTCAACAGCTCCAAGGACATCCCACTGCAGGGTGTCTGTGAAATGGGCCCGCCCAGCACACAGGAGGGCAGGGCCCTCTCTGGGCACGGCAAGCCAGACCCAGCACTGCCCACCGCCTCCTGCAAAGCTGAGTTAGAGAGGAAGTGGCGAGAGGCAGGACCACAGGCTATAGCCAAGAGCAGCTACAAGATTTCCCCACTGACCACCCGCCTATACCGCTTCTCTTCGGCAAAACTCTGCTGAAGCGTTGAGGTCTGAGGCCTCCGCTGGCAGAGCCTGGCTGTGATCTCTCAACCCAGCACTGAAACCAGTCTCCCTTCTTTCTCTCAAGACAACAGTGAGAGGAGAAAAGATGCTTCTGACTGAAAAATAAATCCCTAGATTGATGGTCCACATCATTGAATACTGATACTTTATTAGCCACATACCAAGTATTAAAGACGGCTGTGCACCAAAGAATTGATGCTTTTCAACTGTGGTGCTGGGAAAAAACTCTTGAGAGTCCCTTGGACAGCAAGGAGATCAAACTATTCAGTCCTAAAGAAAATCAACCCTGAATATTCACTGAAAGGACTGATGCTAAAGCTGAAGCTCCAGCACTGTGGCCAGCTGATGTGAAGAGCCAACTCACTGGAGCAGGCCCTGATGCTGGGCAAGGTTGAGGGCAGGAGGAGATGGGGCGACAGAGGATGAGATGGTTGGATAGCCTCATCGACTCGATGGATGTGAGTTCTGAGTAAACTCCGGGAGATGGTGAAGACCAGGGAAGCCTGGCGTGCTTCAGTCCACAGTCACAAGAGTGAACACACCGAGCGGCTGAACGACGCGGCTACCTGAGCTGTGTTTGTTCACTTGCTCAGTTGTGCCCGACTCTTTGTGACCCCCTGGATCACAGCACACCTGTTCTTCCGCCCTCCACCATCTCCTGGTGCTTGCTCAAACTCAAAATTCAATTATTGGATAAGAGCGAAAGCCAAGGAACAGTCGTTTTAAAACCAGCTCGTGTGCTGTCTTACTGTGGCCGCACTTCTACCATCTCTGATTAGCCTGGTATCTTAAGGCAAAACTTTGAGTTCTACAGCCAGAAACCACTCTCCAGATGCCCACATCAGGCTCTCCCTGATAACTCATCGCCTCAACTGGACATCCCTTTCCTTTAGTGGTTTTGGGGTGTGGGGGTGGGACGGGGTTGGAAATGGTTGCTTTTGTCTTTTTCAATAGAACACTCTAAAAATGAAGAGTCTGCACGTTTCTAAAACCCAGACTTTTATAGTTTCTCTTGAAAAACAGATTTGTTAAAGCTGGGCCCTGGGGCCCCGGCAGACAACGTGGATTAGAAGCAGGATGAGTGGAGGCGGCCCCTGGGGCGGGCAGGGGTGCTCCATCTACCACAGAGCCCCCAACCCGGACCTTCACACCTGCACTCACTGGTCTGGACCCAGCGTCCTCAATTCACAGGCTACAGCAGCAGACTTGAGGCTGACGACCAGTCACCAGGAGAGCGTCTGTTGCTGCTGGCGGGGGTTTTCTGCTTTGTTTGTAATTATACATGTTTGGGCCTCACCCACATCTGCTGGATCAAAATCTCTAAGGAGTGGGGCCTGGGCATCTGTACCTTGTGATCTCCCCTAAATAATTCAGAATAACCCTAAGCATGGCCTCAGGAGGAGTCACGGCAGAAAGGTCCCAGCATGCTAAGCTGCTTCAGTCATGTCCGACTTTTTGTGACCCCAGGGACCGCAGCCCGCCAGGCTGCTTTGTCCACGGAATTCTCCAGGCAAGAATACCAGAGTGGGTTGCCAAGGCCTCCTCTAAGAGATCTTCATAATCTTCTCAAACCTGCATCTCTTATGTCTCCTTCTTTGGTAGGTGGGTTTTTTACCACTAGCGCCATCTGGGAGGTCCTTAAAATCCCCTAGCAGGCACCAGCAAAACCCTCTTTGCCAATAAAAAAATTATAAGACCCCCAAAACACCCCTACCCTAGATCATAGGCTATATAGTAAGTTCAGCCTTACACTATAGCTAATGAATGGGTGGTTGTCACCTCCCGGTCTTGGGCAACCAGGTGACAGTGTGACAGCAGGGCGAAACTCCAGCATCGGGCACCACACATGGTCCAGCAGGAACACCAGGCCATGAACTCCCTGGCAGCACCCGCCCCCCACTCACCCCCCAACCAGGACCACCATGCTAATCCATCACCTGAACAGGACCTAGGAGGAGGAGGAGGATCGGGGAGCTGCCAAGAGGCTACCAGGGCAGCAGGTGTGACCCAGGACCCAGCAGACGGTCTGTACCCCCTGCCCCAGACGACCTGTACACCCTCCCCAAGACGGTCTGTACCCCCTGGGGCCAGCAGACAGTCCGTACACTGTCCCCCAGACGGTCTGTACCCCCGCAGGCGGTCTGTACCCCCTCCCGCAGATGGTCTGCACACCCTCCACCAAGCATGCTGTAAGATGTTCTGCTTTTAGGGGGGAAAAAAAGCCACCCAAGACGATGGATCACTAACTATGAAACTCTAAGTCAGAGGCCAGGAGGGTAACACCCCATCCCCCACACCCGGTACCGTGGCCAGGGTCTACACACCACAGGACCCAGCCAAAGATTTTCAGGGGCCAGTGAGGAGTCATGAGTGGTGAATGCGTGTGTGATGGATCACTCACTACTGTGTAGGCATGACCTTCACAAGCCACCTTCCGATAGATGCCCATCCTTCAAGTCCCTTGAGAGCTGCCCAGCAAGTCCACCACGCTGGCCCCACCTCAATAGACTTTCCACAGATAAACTGGGAGATACAAGCCCTTCCCAGAAAATACAGTGCAGGAGAGAGAGAGGCCAACACGACCCCGAGCTGACCCACTGCGAGGTGCAGGGCTCTGGGGTGGCCAGTCAGGGCTGTCCTTTCCCGGAGCAAGTGAACAGCCATACCCCAGGCTGGTTAAAGGACAGAAGCCCCCAGGCACGTCCCTTCCTGACCTGTTACCCTCCAGGAGCCCTGGACTGTCACCTCCCAGCAACACATAGGAAACTTGAGGGTGAGACTGCTGGGGGAGGGGGTCCTGTAAACCCCCAATTCTGAACCCAAAGGAACTGCACGAGGGGTCAAGGTGACTCATCCCACGTCCCGGCTGTGGTTACATGAATTCACTCACAGCCGCACGCGCAA
Organism: Bos javanicus; assembly: GCF_032452875.1. Lineage (NCBI taxonomy): Eukaryota > Metazoa > Chordata > Mammalia > Artiodactyla > Bovidae > Bos > Bos javanicus. Next base: position 6,738,387 of record NC_083878.1, on the reverse strand, counting down.
AAGAAAACAGAAGTCAACTTCAGGACAATTTCCGAAGTAACATTTAAATCCTAAAGGGAAGTAGGGATGATTTAAAACCCAGGACACTTCCGGACCTGGGGCCTCTTTCCTGTTTGCTCAGGGGCCCCACAGGCAGCAGGCAGGCAGCAGGGAGGCAGCAGGCAGGCACACCCACTGAGGGCTTCTGCTCTGTTACCACTCACTGTCCTTACTCCCTCCCGTCTTCCTCGTCTCAGGACGTCCCCACACCAGAAAGTCGCATTTCAGGGTAAAACCTGTATGCCAGGGAAGGACTGAACTCCAGTCCTGAATGCTGCCATCGAAAAGGAAGCGCTGGCGGCCAGGAGAACCCCTGAGGGCGCAGAGATTGTACAGCATTTACAAAAGAGGACCACCCTCCCCCCATCTGTGGGGCACCAGCTTTGTGAAAACCCAAGGCAACAAGACTGAATGTTGCCGACCAGATACAGCAGCACTGTCCACCTCCCAGGATGCTCGTGGCAAGCCCAGCACATGCCACAATCCAGAAACGCACACACGATGCCTCACTTGGTATGAAAGTGATGAAACACGGAAACACCAATCCCAGCGGCCTTGGCTCCCTGGCTTTTGCTCTCTGCCCTACTTTTTCCATCTTGTACGATACCTCCAGGAAGGGAGACAGCAGAGAAAACTCTGCAGCAACTTCTCTTTCTCATCCTTCCCTGGACAGAATACCAGGATCTCTGGAAAGGGGGTCCCAGCAATTCACAAGGGACACAGCTCGTCCAGAGACTAGTACTTCTACAGGCGTGCCTCTCCTCAACTAGTAGGCCTGTTCCCTGAACTGAGACTTAGAAGAATTTTTTGCAATATTCACTAAAGTCCACCAAATTAGAGGAACCACTGGGGGTGTCCTTTTTTTACGTGTGTGAACTCCAACTTCAGATAACTACTGCAGTTGTTCAGTCACTCAATTGTGTCCGACTCTTTGAGACCCCATGGGCTGCAGCATGCCAGGGTCCCCTTGTCCTTCACCATCTCCCAGAGTTTGTTCAAACTCATACCCGTTGAGTCAGTGACACCCTCTGTCACCCCCTTCTCTTCCTGCTCTCCACCTTTCCCAGCATCAGGGTCTTTTCCAATGAGTCAGCTCTTCGCATCAGGTGGCCAAAGTATTAGAGCTTCCGCGTCAGTCCTTCCTATGAATATTCAGGGTTGACGTCCTTTAAGATTGACTGGTCTGATCTCCTTACTGTTCAAGGGTCTCTCAAGAGTCTTCTGCACCACCACAGTTCAAAAGCATCACTTCTTCAGCGCTCAGCCTTCTTTACGGTCCGACTCTCACTTTTGTACATGACTACTGGAAAAACCATTTCACTCTCACTATATGGACCTCTGTCGGCAAAGTGATGTCTCTACTTTTTAATAAGCTGTGAGCCACTTGGGAAGCCCCAATTAACTATACTCAATTTTAAAAAAAATTTTTTAAGAGAAAGAAAAAAAGCCAAGCCACATAACAGCACTTAAGATTCAATTAATTACAATTATTTTCAAGAAGCCATGCAGCAGACCCAGGCACAAGATTTTGGCAAAAGCAAAAAGCAAAGACGTTCTCTTTCACCTAAAATTACAAAAGTAGCACGTAAGACATAAAATCCCAGCTGCTTCTTTTAGCTTTCTAACCGAACGCCACCTCAGCTTTAAACAGGAAGGGTCTGGACAGGCTGACAGCAGCTGGGCACTGGCTCCAGGCTCCTCCGGAGAACTGGCATTTCTCACCAGGAGTGAACAAAAGGCTTCTGTGCTCCTGGAGAGGAACAGCAGGAGCACCGGCAGGCCAGGAGAGGCTGTCTTGTGTCACACACGCAGCTGTGCTGTGCTTACTCCATCGGTCCTGTCTGACTCTTTGTGATCCCATGGACTGTAGCCCACCAGCCTCCTCCATCCATGGGGTTCTCCAAGCAAGAATACTGGAGTAGGGTGCCATGCCCTCCTCCAGGGGATCTTCCCAACCCAGGAATCAAACCCAGGTCTCCCGCATTACAGGCAGATTATTTACTGTCTGAGCCACCAGGGGAAGCCCAGCAGCTCTTAAAACCTCAAGTTTAGACTGCCCGTCACCAGCTGTGAACACCTCTTCCTCCTGCTCCCCACCCTCCTCCACCAGAGGAGACACACACGAGGTTTGGGGGCAGGGGACAGAGGTGTCACTGCCTTCTCTCTAGGCACACACACACAAAAGCAGGCAGTGGGGTTTGTGCAGAGACACTAATGTTAAGGGAAATCGGGAAATGTCTCAAATGTGGGCCTCTAACCAAAAGCGTGCGTGCATGCTAAGTCACTTCAGCCATGTCAGACTCTGTGGGAGTCACACCAGGCTCCTCTGTCCGAGGGATTCTCCAGGGAAGAATACTAGAGTGGGGTGCCATGCCCTTCTCCAGGGGATCTTCCTGACCCAGGGATTGAACCTGGGTCTCTAGGAAGCCCGTAACCGAAAGCACATCGTGGCTAAGCCGAATCTGGCCATGGAGCACCGCGGGTCAGAATGCAAGCGTTTTTGGCTCACTGAAAAGCTCGCTTTGTTTTTTCTAATCCAACACTTTATTCTTTGGCAAAAGCAGTTTCGACTCTTAAAAGGGAAGCAGCCTACATTAAATACAGTAAGTCCCCCACATATGAATGAGTTCTGTTCAGAGGATGCATTCCAAAGTCCAACAAAGTCAGCCTAGGTACCCAACTAACAGTCAGCTACACAGTGCTGTACTGGGGTAGGTTTATAATACTTCTCACATAAATAATACATTAAAAGCAAACAAAAAACTTTCTAAGCTTACAGTCCGGTACCTTGAGAAGTAGAGTAATAGCAGTCCAACTGCTGGAGTACAGGGGCTGGCTTCGAATGAACAAAGCAGAGTTACTTCCCGGAAGAGGGAGGGGAGGTGGGAGACAGAGGAGCTGAAGGATCACCAGCAAGAGGAGACAGAGGGAGAGCTGCAGTTTCACTCACGCCTGATACTGACGGGATGCACAGGCGCATCTTTGCGAGTGTGAGACGTGAAGGCTCGTATGCAGGGGACTTACTGTAATGTCCTCTGTCTCCGACGCCCACTGGTCAATTACAGAGGAAATAGGTGGAAATCTTACTGGTAAGGACAAAGTGTACCTCCCAACTGGATGTGGGGATGCAAACACAAAGTTACTTTAGTGCCCCCAAATCATTATGGTATTAAAATATTACTATAATCATGATGCAAGAAAATCATGTACTTGGGAGAGGCCCAATTGCAGTAATAAACCACGTGCAGAGAGAAAGCATACAAATAAGTAAAACAATTAAGAAAGAAAAAAAGGAAAGAAAATCTGTGTTTCAATGAGCAACTCCAAAAATGTCTGAAAGTCAAACTTTTATTGGAACAACAGTACCACTTTATCGTAAGCCACCAAATCTAAAAGTCTGTTTTATTTGTGGGAAAGTAAGAAAAAGGGGGAAAAAATAACAGGTCTAAGTACAAGCAACAGAATATTACAGCTCTGTTGTAACCTACTTATTAGTAAACCAAGTTGTCACAGCAATTATTAGAGCAAATTTCCTGCCTCGTGAGAGGCTGGGACAACCTACCATGTACCCCAAGTACAGAGAGTTCCACTTAAAAGGGACAGTTCAGTTGAGGTAACCCAAGAACTCTGCCCGAGAAGGACTCTGCTTTGGATGAAAACAGGCAGAAGTATCTCCAAAGGTGAGACACGTGTTCACACCAAGTGCTCAGTATTTGGTGATCTCTCCCGGGGTCTGAGAGTTCACGGACAAGGTCAACCTGGAGACAATACACTTCAGCACAACCAAAGCCAAAGACTGCAGAGTATATCATGCAAAACGCTGGGCTGGAGGAAGCACAAGCTGGAATCAAGATTGCCGGCAGAAATATCAATAACCTCAGATACGCAGACGACACCATCCTTATGGCAGAAAGTGAAGAGGAACTGAAGAGCCTCTTGATGAAGGTGAAAGAGGAGAGTGAAAAAGCTGGCTTAAAACTCAACATTCAAAAACAAAGATCATGACGTCGGGTCCCATCAGCTTCATGTCAAACAGATGGAGAAACAATGGAAACAGTGACAGACTTTACTTCCTTGGCCTCCAAAATCACTGCAGATGGTGACTGCAGCCATGAAATTAAAAGATGCTTGCTCCTTGGAAGAAAAGCAATGACCAACCTAGACAGCATATTAAAAAGCAGAGATATTACTTTGCCAACAAAGGTCCGTCTAGTCAAGGCTATGGTGAGGGTTGGACTATAAAGAAAGCTGAACGCCAAAGAATTGATGCTTCTGAACTGTGGTATTGGAGAAGACTCTTAAGAGTCCCTTGGACTGCAAGATCAAACCAGTCAATCTTAAAGGACATCAACCCTGACTATTCATAGGAAGGACTGATGCTAAAGCTGAAGCTCCAATACTTTGGCCACCTGATGCAAAGAGCCGACTCACTGGAAAAGACCCTGGGACTGGGAAAGATTGAAGGCGGAGAAGGGGACGACAGAAGATCAGATGGTTGGATGGCATCCCCGACTCAATAGACATGAGTTTGAACAAGCTCCAAGAGTCGGTGATGGACAGGGAAGCCTGGAATGCTGCAATCCAGGGGGTCGAAAAGAGTCGGACACGAGCAAATGAACTGAACTGAAAGCCAAAGATATGCCAGGAGGAGAAAATTCCTGAACTCCAAGTTTAAGAAGAGCTTCTGAAAAGCCTTACATGTGGGAGAAGACAGAAGCGCTTTACAATGTAAAAAAAAATTTTCTTTAATTCTAAGTAAACTCAGAGCATCTCTCCCTACTTCCAGTCGGGGTTCACATTTGCTGTTGTTTGCTATAGGGCAAGCACTTCACAAATGTTAGCTAGTAGGGCCTTCTGACCCGAGAAGGCAATGGCAACCCACTCTAGTACTCTTGCCTGGAAAATCCCATTGACGGAGGAGCCTGGTAGGCTGCAGTCCATGGGGTCGTGAAGAGTCGGACACGACTGAGTGACTTCACTTTCACTTTTCACTTTCATGCATTGGAGAAGGAAACGGCAACCCACTCCAGTGTTCTTGCCTGGAGAATCCCAGGGACGGGGGAACCTGGTGGGCTGCCGTCTATGGGGTCGCACAGAGTCAGACAAGACTGAAGCGACTTAGCAGCAGCAGCTCTTTCTGAAAGACAGTCCCAAACACATCTCCAAGATTCTCCTCTCCAGATGGGGTCCCCTGCCTACCGTTCCATCCAGTCATCCCCTTCTGTCATCAACAAATCTCTCCTGTGAAAGAAGTCACCTCAACCTCTGCAACCAGACAGAGCTTGCAAGAATTATTTCCAAGCAAGGGAAACACAAAGTGAAGCCGGAAACAAGTTAGGAAACAACGCGCAATGTTTAAGAAAACTTGAAAAAAAAAAAATCTAACTCTTAAACAATAAAGTTCTAAATCGGATTGTTGCTGGAAACTGGAGGCTTAAAAAGAATCTCCTTCAGAACTTGCCAATGGATTCAAATTGGCTGTCTCTTTCTACTGCTGAGAGGTCACTTGAAAGACACCTGGCTGTTACTGTTCAGTCACTTTGTCATGCCCAACTCTGCGATCCCATGAACTGCAGCACACCAGGCTCCCCTGTCCTTCTCTTTATGTCCTGGAGTTTGCTCAAACTCATGTCCATGGAGTCGATGATGCCAAGGTAACCCCACAAAACTGAGAGTTCCCACGACCCACCTCTAAGACATGAATATGATCCCCCAACACAAAAACCAAATCAAATTCCCCAATTCACAAGCCCCCCGACTTCCCTACCCAGCTACCCATAAGACCCCACCAGCCTCGCAGCCTCCACCTGCTCAGAAAGAGGAGGGCCAGTCAGCCCAGTAACCTCACTTTTCTGTAACCTCATCTCAAAGACTTGCACTACACAGACGCTCACAACAGTTTAATTCACGGGCTAAAGGGAGAAAGTTTCCTCGGCAGCAGTAGAGGATAAGAAGGGCCCGTGGGGGGCTGCCAAGAGCACTCCCCACCTCCCATTCCTTGGAGGAGGGGGTGCTCTCTTTTACTGTGAAACATTAAACAAGTCAGCTTTAAAAAGGCCAAAAGTCACTTGTGGCAAGGAACCACCTTTAAAAGTATGAGTCTACTTTTTAAAATACAACCTGTAACCAACACGATATTGGAAAGCAAGTATCCTTCAAGTAAAAATAAATTTAAAAAGTAAAAGACTAACTGCCTCAAAAAGGGAAGTACTGCTCCAGTTTTCTTTGTGAAATTTCTAAACATACAGAAAAGGAGAAGGAATGACCCCGAATACAATGAAGAGCTGATTATTTAATGCCTGGAGTCAACATTTAAAACATCAGAAACACTAGAAACCCGCAGAAAGCAGGCCTCTGCTTCTCAGCATCCTGTCTCGGCACAGTCCCACTCACACCCGCACAGGGTGGGGAGCTGTCGAGTCACAGGCGTCTCAGAGGGCAACAGAGCTGCTTTGTCCGCCACATGCTTGGGGGTTCTGCACAGAGATCTGGAATAAGGAAACCCCATCCCCTGCCAGGCTTTTGTTAAAAGAGCCCCCAGTCAGACGGCCTGAGCCCCTGCTGACCGCCCCTGCACCACTCTGGCCATTTCACCTCCACAAGCGCTGACAACTCAGCAGTCGGGATCAAAAGTACTTCTGTGCTCAGGCCTGAATGGGACTATGAGGGCCCAGCAGACAGAGGGTCTATTCAGACGGCCCTCCTCTGACAGCATCCCTGGTCCTCCACACCCCCAGGAACCCGAGTCACTGAGGGGGAGGGGGGCTCTCTGCCCTAGGGGGCAGGGGACAGCACCCCCGAGCTACCGGAGCTGGCCATGAACCCACCACCCCAGCAAGGCCGGGGCACACCCAGTCTTTCATCAGGAAGTGGCAGTTCCCAGATTCCATCGTCTCTCCGGGAGGACTTCTTGTAGGTTTTCAAAACATAGCACCTGGAAATTTGGGTGTCACAATTCCTGATGCCAAGGTTATGACCTGAATCGAGACACCATTTACCTAATACTGAATGAAAGGTCAACTCACTTTCCACACACTTTCTAGTCCTGCAAACAATTCTGCTTGGCAGGGACCCCCGGCTCTATTTTTCCAGACAAATAAGCAAATGGAGAGGGGTTAATTCTCGCCCAGGCTAACAGACCCACGGGGAGTCAGTTGGCTGCAGCCACCTACCTTCACCTCCGCACAGGTGCTGACCCCCCTTCACCTCCGCACAGGTGTTCTCATTCCCCTCACCTCCACACAGGTACTCACCCCTCACCTCTGCACAGGGGCTCACCCCCTAAGCTCCGCACAGGTGCTCTCACCCCCTCACCTCCGCACAGGTGCTCTCACCCCCTCACCTCCGCACAGGTGCTCACCCCCTCACCTCCGCACAGGGGCTCACCCCCTTCACCTCCGCACAGGGGCTCACCCCCCTCACCTCCGCACAGGGGCTCACCCCCCTCACCTCCGCACAGGGGCTCACCCGCTAAGCTCCGCACAGGTGCTCACCCCCCTCACCTCCGCACAGGGGCTCACCCCCCTCACCTCCGCACAGGGGCTCACCCCCTAAGCTCCGCACAGGTGCTCACCCCCCTCACCTCCGCACAGGTGCTCACCCCCTCACCTCCGCACAGAGGCTCACCCCCTCACCTCCGCACAGGTGCTGCAACTGGGAAGTGACAGCTAAAGAGATTCAGTGCCCCTTTCTTCTCCAAGTCCCCGCTCTGTGCTGGAATCTTAATAGCTGCCTGCAAAGTGAGACCATCTTGGGGGGAAGGGCTGAACCCCTCTCACACTTGTACCCCGGAACCCCACTGACAGTCACACAAAGATGCCGCAGCAATCTTGCTGGATGTCTGGGCCGGAGCGAAGTCTCAGGCAGATCACTGGAGAAGATGGAGCATCACCATCTCCATGACCTACGAAACCACAGAACAGTATGAGGAAAAACGTCTAATGACAGCAAACCCCCCAAATTTTAATTTACAAGTGAAAAGACACCCGTGTTGCCACAACAGGACCTGATCTTCTACAGCAAGTTCACAAAACACAAATGCCTCACTTTAAAACTCCAGTTACTACTGCTTCATGATCACTTGTTTCCTGGAGTTCAGACAATTCCTAAGATTGAAAGGTGGTTCTTTGGAGTCAATCTAGTCTCTATCTAAGTGCCAACAAGGTAGAAGACTCCATTTTGAGCTTAAAAAACAAAATCTGTATTATTCTAATAGTATTTGACGCCTGCCTTGCCATCACTTTTTTTTTTTAAGCAGAGCATCTTATCTATTGATAGTTTGTATACAGGCATCTCTGTGTCTGGGAGCCAGCTCATAAAGAACCTAGAGGGCATGAAAACCCAAAAATGTTTTAAAGGCTTAAGTGAAATAGAGTCTAAATTTTTTTTTAAAGGAATGGAAGAAAAAGCTCAGTTGATTTTCACTTGTGTTATTACATCTCCTCTTCACAGACCGACCCAGTCCACTAAGGTTGAAGAATTCCAGACAGCAAACTGGGAGGAAATGCCAAGGAGATGGTGTCATGCGAGACTCCGCATGGAAAAGGGAAATGGGTAAGACCTCTTTCTAGGAGAAAAATGCCCACGGAAACCCAAGGAAGCAAACTATGTTCAAACAGAGCAAAGTCTAGCCTTAGCTAACGAGCCTCTGCAGCCCACTGGAAACTAAACCACAACTCTCAAACATCCGAAGTGAAAATTACAACAACCCCTTTCCAGTGTCCAGCTTCCACGAGGTCAATTTGACCCCAGAGAACATGTCGCCCGAGGGGTGTGATCATCTCTAACCTCTCCCGGGTTTCCCAGGTGTCTGCTTTCCTCCTTCTGGATCACGTGCATGCATGCTAAGCCGCTTCCCCTTGGACTGCAGCCCACCAGGCTCCTCCGTCCGTGGGGATTCTCCAGGCAAGAATACTGGAGTGGGTTTCCCTGCTGTCCTCCAGGGGATCTTCCCGACCCAGGGATCAAACCTGCATCTCTAGTGTCTCCTGAGTTGGGAGGGGGGATCTTTACCGTTAGCGCCACCTGAGAAGCCCACTGGTGCACACGCTTCATTGTAAGAGGATGAGCACTCACAGTAGAGCTGCGGCATCAGGCAGTGTGAAGGCGATCAAGGGAGAGTGGCTGGGAAACCCGAGTCCTGGGAGATCTGCAGTCAGCAATGAACCCTACAGCTCTTGGTACCTACCTGAACTGAAACATAAAATAAACGCAGAACATGACAACCCTGACAACGTCCAGTGAGTCCCCAAACCCCTCTTCAAATAAAGTATGTAAGATGGCTATTGTTGCAACAATTCTGGCACACAGATAGCTCTGATTTAATCACCGTCCAAGAATTGAGGGCTCCACGACTAGATTCACCACTAGAAAAACTATTTTCAAAGTTCTGTCTTTCCATGGAGTTTGTATTAAATGACCTATCACTGCCACGTCTGTTTACTGAACAAAAGCCTTTGGACTGTGTTCAAGTCTTGATTTTCACCACATGCAAGCTACCAATCGCTTTTCTACAGATCTGATCTACTTACAATTATTAATTACCAGGAAGGTATTCTCAAATTTCATGTAAAGAGAGAAACAGACACTATATTCAGCATTTTTTTACATCTTGCACAAAGCATTCTGAGGTTCCCAACAGAAAATGAGGTAAAAAAAAAAAATTGTTAGCTGTTTAGTCACTCAGTCATGTCCAACTCTTTTTGCGACCCCATGGACTGCAGCCCTCCAGGCTCTTCTGTCCATGACATTTCCCAGGCAAGAATACTGGAGTGGGTTGCCATTCCTTCATGATTTATTAAGGTTATATCATTTTATTTTTTTCACTAATGATGCAAAGAGTTTATATCCTCTCATAACGACAGATAAAAACACATATGCTAAGGACAAAGCTTATATTCATAAATAACTTGGTGCTTACAGACAAATTTCAATCACCACAATGGCAATTTAGTTATTTAATGCAACCACTAACAGAATGTCACCCATAAAATCTAAGCATTTATATCACGAAACCAGAGTTATATTCAGTGGACATGCATTAATAATCTATACAATTTAACCTTACACCAGAAAAGGAAATGAATACAAAATCTCCTTTGCTATTTATTTGGTGGCTTTCAAATTTTCTGACACATATTACCAAAAAAAAAAAAAAAAAACTGTATAAAACATATTTTAAACATTTTCAATAAAATTGTAAAAAAAGAAAAAAAGCCTTTTTCATTCTGGAATGAAGATTATCATTATTGCAAAAAGTACTTGTCAAACTGTAATTATTCCAATGACTTTCTGTATAAGATGTATACTTTCTGTATACAACATCACTGTATAAAGCAAAGTCCCAAGGCTCTTTATGCACTAAGTTTTCCACGTGAAAGAAGTTTCCCTGTTTTATATCCTGTACAAAATACTCTGAGGTCACCGACAGAAGATGGTCTAAAAAGGTGAAATCTGTTGCTGTTTAATCATGTGTCCTTTAAAAAGTCCAACAAACCCATCACACTCTTCATGAAGTCAAAAAAAAAGGAAGAATAAATAGCAACAGCACTCAGGACCTTCCCCCAAAACAACCCAGCGAGTAAATATTGACGTGAACATTTTCCAGAACAGACTGGGACACTTTGCAAGTGAGGGAGGCCGGGCAGAGATCAGACACACTTGGTGACAGAGGAGGGGCCCCAGCAGACACAGCTCGGACCTCAGTCCATCTCCACCCACCTCTTTACCCCTGACTTTCAACGCTGTTTCAGCAGTCTCTCTCAGCTGCTAGGAGGCAGGTGCTGGTGTTGGCCAGCAGCAAAACAACAAGAGTTTAGATGAGAAGGCATCAGCGATTCCTCTTAGCTTTAAGGAGCCTTGTATTAAGGCTCATGCTGACATCGAAGCAGCACTGGGATCCTGTGAGTTCATCACATCAAGGTGTCTTCACGGCGCTTCTGACACACAGCTGCCTCAGAAACAGGTGGAGGTGATGCACACGACTCTGCCTTTAACTGAAAATGACCAGACCTTTCTACTCAAAATTATCCACTGTAGTGCGCTTACTTGAAAGAAACCTCATCAACACAATGGACAACCTTTCCTAACACCATCTCAACCAGAAACACGACTGAACAGTCTCTCAGAGAGGAGCAGAGCCCTGGAAATTTCTCTCATGTACCCAGAAAGCCTGGGTACAAAGCCCAGCTCAGCCCGTTCCAGCCACGCTCACTGTGAGTGGGTTCATCAATGAAGTCGAGAGGCCCTTGGCGACCTGACCCCCATGAAGCATGGAGACAGCAGCACAGCATGGACACACCCAGGCCCCCCCAGGCCATCAACCAAAAAGGGGCCCAGGCTGTGTCTACAGCTCAAGCACGAAAGTGTGCGTACGGGCAAATATATCCCCTCCAACAGAAAATGCTGAGTTGTGTAATTCCATAGTCATGTATGAATGTGAGAGTTGGACCATTAAGAAGGCTGAGCACCAAAGAATTGATGCTTTCAAACTATGGGGCTGGATAAGACTCCTGAGAGTCCCTTGCACTGCAAAGAGATCAAACCAGTCAAGCCTAAAAGAAATCAATCCTGAATATTCACTGGAAGGACTGATGGTGAAACTAAAGCTCCAGAACTTTGGCCACCTGATGCAAAGAGCTGACTCACTGGAAAAGACCCTGATGCTGGGAAAGATTGAGGGCAGGAGGAGAAGGGGGCAGCAGAGGATGAGATGGTTGGATGGCATCCTGGCTCAACGGATATGAGTTTAAGCAAATTCTGGGAGACAGTGAAGGACAGGGAGGCCTGGCGTGCTGCAGTCTGTGGGGTTACACTGAACAACAAATTTTAATCCCTCTTTCCTACTAAAGAAGAGGTCTCAGTAAGAGTGTGCTACAATCAGATCCTTCTCAGAGGTTAATGACAAGGCTCAGAGGTTAATCGGCTGATTTAAGATACACAATTAAGTTTGAAGTCCTTTCACGATACATTTAATGTTCTCATGATAATTTTAAAGAATCCCCCTCAAAAATTTGCAAACAGGTCCATAACAAGATCTGAGTTAGAAATGAACGCTTTGCTTCTTAGTTAGAAGAAAGCACACTAAAACTGTTGAAAAGGAAAAGCAGAAGGGTGATGGGGAAATGCCCTAGGTTGAAATTTCTGGTTCTGGAGCAAAAGACTTTGCAAACCTACAACTCAGATGAACAGATCAGAAGAAGGGCCAAGAGAAAAAAGGCCACCTGTAATGTGAGGCTAGAGGAGAAAGGGTGACGAGGATGAGATGGTCGGACGGCACCAACTCAGTGCACCGTGAGTTTGAGCGAACTCCAGGAAACAGTGAAAGACAGGGGAGCCGGGCGTGCTGCAGTCCACGGGGTCACAAAGAGTCGGACACGACTCAGTGACTGAACAACAACAAAATGTGAGCATCATGCTATGAATAAAGCTGCCCAGACATGCACAAAGCTAGGGGGAAGTCACTACAGGCAGATGCACACTTAGTAACGTCACCCAGGGAAAGAACAGGCAGACAGCAAGCCACCCCGTCCAGCGGCCCCTGGAGCCCAAACCAAGGCCCCGATGCACTGGCCCCTTCAAAGAGAAAGACCACTCCACAGGACTCCGCACCACTGCAGCATGCTTCCCACTAACAGGCGCCTCTGTTTAACAAGGAAACATAAAAAGGCAGATGAGGAGGAGCCAGGGGAGAAAGGAGTCATGCAAAACAATTTGCAAAAAATTGCAGTTTGCAGACACAGGGATGAGGCGCAAAGGGTCGTGTTCTGGAGTTTCTGTGCCCTGGACTGCGCTCCCGGATGAGGACGGTGGCTGGGTGGGGGCTGGGAGTAAAAACAAGCATGAAAGGAGCAGAGGCCAGCCCGGTCTCCCCACTCCGGACCTCTGAGGGCTATTTATTCCCAGCACCGGTCATGTGAACTCAGTCTGCATGACACACAAAGGGCCTTTACTAGGAAGTCCACAAGGGAACCTTTAAGGATGCTAGCTTAGAATTGAGAATTTTTCACTCTGCTCTAAAAAAAAAAAAAAAGGCATCAACACAGCAAATTAAAATTTTAAAAAGCATTTGACAAAACTAACTCATTAGTGATTAGTGTTACTTGTTGTTCAGCCACTAAGTCATGTCCAACTCCTTGTAACCCCAGACTGCAGCTTGCCAGGTTCCCCTACCCTCCACTATCTCCCAGAGTTGCTCAAACTCATGTCCAATGAGTCAGCGATGCTATCTAATCATCTCATCCTCTGCCACCCCTTTCTCCTCTTGCCTCCAATCTTTCCCAGCACTGGGGTCTCTTCCATTGAGTTGGCTCTTTGCATCAGGTGGCCAAAGTAATGTTTACCCATGAGTGATTCCCAAATCTAGCCAGTAAGGTCCACGCTGCACTGGGTTTTCTGAGCAAACATCGTATTCCTAAGGGAGCGGCCACTCACTGGCATGAACGTCTCATCTGAGCAGGTTCACTGGACAGAGGACAGTCATCTTAAACTCCTGGAGCAAGGCACCCATCAGTGAACACCAATGCACGTGGCCACAGCACACATGCTGTCTAGAGGTGGCAAGCAAGCCGCCGGGTTTCTGTCCCCATGACAAACACTGTCCTGTAACCACCCCCCCCCAAACCATGTTCACAACCCCCTCCGTTCCTGCACAAATCGTCATCAACCAAAGTCAGCTGGTGAGGACTTAGGGGACGCTGTTCCCTTTAGAACCAGCCAACAGGCCACCCCACATTCCACGGCTTTGTTGAATCTACTCTGCTTAGTGGAAACAGATCAACAATGCTTTCCCCAACTGAGAGCCCCCAGTATACTGCGACCAGGACAAAACCAGGTGGCACCAGAGGGAAAGAACCCGCCTGCCAGTGCAGAAGACGTAAGAGACACGGGTTCAGTCCCTGGGTGGGGCAGATCCCCTGGAGAAGGAAATGGCTACCCACTCCAGTATTCTTGTCTGGAGAATTCCACGGACAGAGCAACCTAGCGGGCTACAGTCCATGGGTTCGCAAAGAGCAGGACATGACTGAAGCAATGGAGCATGAATGATGCGCAGCCAGTGCCTGAAGCTGAGAGATGACCTGCAGGTTCTCTCCACCCTTGACAGCAAGCCCACGTCCACTCAAACAGAAGATGCAGACAGCATCAGATGCTCATCCAACACCGGGAAAACAAAAGCAATGAACTCTCTAACTGAAACTTTCCCATTAACAGAAAAAAATTCAAAGTGCCACACGCACCTGGCTGGTCAATTGCCCTTCCTCTTCACTTCACCAGAAACGGGAACCGACAATAAAGCCTCACCCCCACAAGACACTGTTGCCTCAACCTTCTGTGGTTTAAAGAGTTAAATCATCTTGGTGCAAATGGCCCTTAACTCTTTAAACCACATTTAATCAGTTATATACCTGTCTTAAAAAGACGCATAACTGATTAAATCCATAGCAATCACCCAAATCCTTTAGTGTGTTGGCAATTTCTGTTATGAGTATTGCTTCAAATAAATGGACTGCCTTCTAGACTGGACCTTGGAAATGTTTTCACTGGGTATCTTACAGTCACACGTTTGGGTTAAACAAACCTCAAGTGGATCCTTGCAGACAAAACTGTCTGGAAGGAATAACACTTAGAAATGCTGAAAGTGGGGACTTCCCTGGTAGCCCAGGGGTGAAGAATCCACCTTCCATTGCATGGGGCATGGGTTTGATCCCTGGTCAGGGAACTAAGATCCTACATGCCGCACAGCACAGCCAAGAAAAAATAATAAACATGAAATGAAGTCTAAAATAAAATGCTCGAAGTGCTCTACCTACTTGTTAAAACCCACACCCCTGCTGCATAAACCCCAGGATGCCAGTGACTTGATATCTCAGGATCCAGAACCTCCATAAAGAAGATGGATACGGACCCTGCTTCACCAAGTCCTTGGGGAATGTGTTTCCACGGCCTCCTGTGAGCAGCACAGTGAGAATGCTTCTGTGCAAAATGCCAAAGGCACATTTCAAAAACTCTTATTTCCAACAAAGACTTGCTTTGAAAGAGCGTGGGGATGTTGGCGGGAGTGTGCGCTGAAGAGACTGTTTTCATCAGAGGCCGATTTGGGAAAGCGGGTGAGTTTAACAAGGAAATCAGAGCTCTGCCAATGACCAGCTCTACAGAAGCTCAGGCAAACTGAAAAAGCATCTCAAAGCCTCAGTTTCATCATCTACATAAAAAATGGAAATAATACGAGTGCTCGCCTCCTGGCATTAACTGGAGGGACTAGATGCAATAGCGTGTGCAAGGACGCTCCACTGCTGCAGCTAAGCGACTCCTGGCAGGCAGAAAACATGCGGTAAATGCGGGTCACTGTCACCATTCACTCTGCAACGGGCACAGGGCTGGCAGTGTCCTGCAACGCCAGGCCTCTGGGCGAAGCTGCTGATGCACCCGGCGCAGGAGCCTAGCACCCACAGAGAGAGTTCTGGAACTGACATGGTTTCACGGTCGGATGCGGGGCAGTGATGACCATACACAACTCTCAGTTCAGTTTAGGGGATGAACTTGCATTCCAACTCTGAACCTTCAAGTCCACAACCACACACAGCTAACTTACTAGCCCTGCTGAAAGCCTCCCGTCTTCTCTCGGGCTACATGGGGACCCAGATCACAGGGTGCAAGCGAATCCCTGCTGGTGACTGTGCAGCACCCGGCTCGGTGCACGGGAGCATCGTTTTCCTTCCTTCCTCCTCCTCCCTACACTTCCTAATGCCAGCGCCTCTGGCACAAGGCGGGAGCTTGTCAACCCTGATAATCAGAACCTGGGCGGGCTGTTCCGTGAAGAAGAAAGGGACCTGAGGAAAATGCAGGCTGGTGTAGGGCGTGGCACTCTGCCCTGAGCCAAGAATGAAACAGCACACAAATGAGACAGATGAGATGAGTCTGTCAGCCTGTCAGATAAGAACAGGAAGCTCTGAGAAGCTAACTGTTCAATAAAAGCCTGGCTGGTGTCCTGTGAACACAGCCTGAGAACTTTAAACCTGTGTGGTCACGTGGTTCTTCCGGGGCTGTTTGTTTTATTACTACTGACAGTCAACTTATCTTTCATTCACAGACCAGGCTCAGTACCTCAGGGTGACGGCATGTCATAAAACTTTAAAGTCCAAGGGAAAATTAATTTGAACCCACTTTACAACCCTGAGGTATGAGATGATTGGATGGCATCACCAACTCAATGGACATGAATTTGAGCAAACTCCAAGAGATGGCGAAGGACAGGGAAGCCTGGCGTGCTGCAGTCCATGGAGTTGCAAAGAGTCAGACACAACTGAGCAACTGAATGACCACCCTGGAAGGGAGGGAGGTTCAGAAGAAAAGATAACAGAGAACACAGAGAGAACCAAACCCCACAGAGCCTGGGAAGTGCTGTTTTCCGTGAGGACAGTCGCAGGCTGGCTTGCCAGACCCTGGGTCACCTGTCCTGGGAGGAGATGGTGAGCCACCAGTCCAGTGAGGACAGCTGACGCCTGCCCTCCATCGGCTCCTCCAGGACCACACAGAGGTGGAGTCTGGTGTGTGTGGAAAGTGTGTAGGTGGGCGTGACACTCACTTCTGAGGGGCTCAAGGTTCAACAGCTCAGTAACAAAAAGCAGCTTGAAGGTACTTGCTGAATCAGTTCCATATAAGTATCCCAGCCACCCTACCCCCTCCACCGTTCACCCCCTTATTACCCAAATTCACCCTCTCATTGCCCAAATTGCACTCAAGCCCCTCCAACCCCATTCTGGGAAAGCTGGGTAAGAAAGCCGCTCAGCCGTGTCCGACTCTTTGTGACCCCACCGGGCTGTAGCCCGCCAGGCTCCTCTGTTCCTGGGCTTCTCCAGGCAAGAATATTGGAATGGATTGCCATGCCCTTCATTCAGGGGATCTTCTCAGCCCAAGGATGGAACCTGAGTCTCCTGCATTGCAGGTGGATTCCTTACCATCTGAGTCACCAGGGAAGCCCCATGTAAGAAAGAAGATTTTTTAAAAAGAAAGAAAAAAGACTCTGGGAAGAAAGAGATGCCTCCTCCTCTGTGCCCGTCTCTCCCTCGCTGTCCAAGTAAGGACCCGAGAGGGAAGGACGGGTGCTCTGAAGAGCATCACTTATGGAAGCACCAGGCCAGGGAGCTGGTCCCCAGGGAGGACAGTGCCTCCAGAGAAGTCCCGACCACAGGCCACTCAAGCCTGACAAACGGTATCCGCCACCAGCCCAGCCAAACCATGGGTTGTTCCCAGAAATGCGCTTTGAGCCTGTGCTATTTAAAGACCTAAAATCAGTCCCATAGACACACCCCAGACGTGGCACTGCTGACCTCTCGAGGCCCGGAGCGGGCCGGGCGTGGCTGGGCTTTGGCACAATGAAGAGGATGCCAGACCACCATCCAGACACCCGGACACCGAAGGTGCTGCTCACAAAGGTCCTCCTCCTGAGAGGCCATAGGGCAAGTGCCTCATCTTCATTGCATCCAACGGAGAAACTTCAGCGCTAACTGCCTACCCCACAACTCGGCAGGCGAGCCCTGGCCTGCAGACGCCTAGCCCGGCCCTGTCTTGCTGTGGGACCTGCCCACAGGCCACAGCACTGTCCACAGTTCCCGCCACGGCCTGCAGACCCGGCCCTTTCACCCGCGAGGATGTAGAGGCTGCACCACTGTCACTGCAGAGCAAATTCCAACACAAGCACCTTAGTCTGATGACCTGCAGGTAATTCTCTCTGGGTAGAACTATCCTTGAAGCTGTGAATGTTCTTCTCCAAGCAGTGAGTCAAGCCGCAAATCAAAAAACAAGAACAAACCCAAAGAAAACACAGCCTCCGTCCGCTACAAACTAGCAGGCCTGCCTCTCAGGAAAAGAGGAATCTTCCCAAGTGACCTGGGTAGAAGTGACAGGGTGACCAGGGTGGCAGCCCCACCAACACCTCTGCTGTGGGCAGCTGACATGGAACTTCAGACACACGCAAACCTGGGCACCCGAACAGGATCGTACGCGTCCCAAGAGAACCAATGCCCCTCACATCATCCTTAGCATCTCATCCACCTGCAACCGCCTGTGGTCAGGCCCCTCCCGCTCCAAGGACGAGTGGCCTGTCTTCTCACACAAGCCAGTCCCGGGGACAGTTCCAAAACCTCTGAGCAGCCCTTCACACCCACATAGCATCACTGGCTACCGTTTCCCACCATCTGCTCCCTTTGTCCCGAGATCTGAACACCTGGAGAGGCCATGCCTCACTCAGCAGGGACTCTCTAAGTTTCTGCTGATTGACCACAGGGACATCAGGAACTGGCCCATGGAGTCTCTCATCTGAGCCCCACCCTGCAGACGATAGGCAGACTGGCTAACCATGTCGTCTCTTGGTCCCCAGGCAAGAATGGGATGCAGCCCGGGAAGACGGAGAGCCAGTCTCCTGACCAAGTATTCTGTCTCCCAGTTTATTTACGAAAACAAATGGGGGGAGCAAGCCTACAAAGCTGGGATTCATCCTAATATATACTGCAATGTTTCGGTTTCTGAAGTTCGTTTTCTCCTTTCCTATTTCTGTGATCTTCGTGCTCCGCCATCCAATGAGAATGTGACTGTGGGTTCCTGTCGAAGACGAAGGGCTCACTTGGTGGCTCAGTGCTAAAGAATCCACCTGCAGTGCAGGAGATGCGGGTTCAATCCCTGGGTCAGGAAAGTCCCCTGCAGAAGGAAATGGCAACTCACTCCAGTATCCTTGCCTGGGCAACCACATGGACACAGGAGCCATGTGGGCTACAGACTATGGGGTCATGAAAGAGTCGGACACAACTAAACACACACACACACACCCACCCACCTGACTTCCCTGCAGGAAAGCCGGCGGCGCACGGGGCCGCAGGCAGGTGGAGGGCCCTGGGGGTGGGACTTGGGAGAGTAAGAGGACTGGGCACTGGCAGTGTGTCCCCTCCTCTTCTTGAAGCCGGCCTGCGGACCCTGGGCAGGTCCCCTCACGACTCGCTCCTAAAGCACTCTCCCAACTTCAGCCCAAGTCCAGCATCAAGAAATGGTAAACACAGGAACTCCCCTGCTGGTCCACTGGCTAAGATTCCATGCTCTCAGGGCAGGCGGCCCAGGTTCGATCCCCGCTCAGGGAACTAGATCCCACGTGCCACAACGAAAGACCCCGAGTACCACAAGACCCGAGCACAGCCTAAATAAATAATTTCTTAAGTGACAAACATAAAGCAAGTGGACCTAGCAAGGGTCTTCCATAAATTTCTCAGCTGACAGTAAATAACTAATTTCAATCCCAAAGCAGAACAGCAGCAGCTGGTTTTTGTTATTACATTTTTGTGCTCTCACAAGGAAAACACCTGGGCGTGTGTTACTCCCATGCATGCACAGGTGCACACACAGGCGCATTCCTGTGACTACGAGCTATTTAAGGCGGTTGTACAAATACGGGAACCGACTCTGTTGGCTGCCCAGTTTTGAACAACTTCTTAGTGGACTCCAGACTCTTCTTCAGAAGTCAAACAGCAGGATCCATTATTTACACATTATTTACATGCAATACCATCAACTTTCTCTAGAAACCCCCCCAGAACACTAAGATGCTCTGCTTTCCACTCAAGACTCAGGTTGTACCTGCTCCTTTGAACTAGATGATCTAGAAAACACATAATACATCCAACATTTTGCTGTTGTTCAGTCGTGTCCAACTCTCTGAGACCCCATGCACAGCCCCAGGCCAGGCTTCCGTGTCCTTCACTATCTCCTGGAGTTTGCTCAAACTCATGCCCATTGAGTCGGTGATGCCATCCAACCATCTCATCCTCTGAAGTCCCCTTCTCCTCCCGCCCTCAATATTTCCCAGCATCAGGGTCTTTTCCAGTGAGTTGGCTCTTTGCATCAGGTGGCCAGAGTATTGGAGCTTCAGCTTTGGCATCAGTTCTTCCAATGAATATTCAGGGTTGATTTCCTTTAGGATGGACTGGTTAGATCTCCTTGCAGTCCAAGGGACTTTCAAGAGTGTTCTCCAACACCACAGTTCAAAAGCATCAATTCTTTGGTGCTGAGGCTTCTTTATGGTCCAGCTCTCACATCCATACATGACTACTGGAAAAACCATCGCTTTGATTATGTAGACCTTGGTCAGCAAAGTGATGTCTCCGCTTTTTAATTCTTTTAATTCACTGTCTACGTTTGTCATAGCTTTTCCCAACGTACTAAAAAGACATCAAAAGTCCTTCCTTTTCCCCAAAGGCACAAACTTCACCCCAAGCTTGAACAGAGCTACAATGTCTCTTGGGGCTCCAGGTGCCTGAAAGCATCTCCCAGTAGCGCCACAGGACCACGGGCGGCCAGGCAAGCAAGACTCTCCTTGGTGTTTCCAGTCATTTCCAAAGGCTGCTGCAAAGACTGACCAAGCCCACGCTACATTCCAAATGTGGCACATCTAGGGATGAAATGACATTCAGGGACTTTTTGTTTGTTGGTTAGTTTGTTCACTTCCTCTGTCAACTTTTCTAGTTCTTCATCAAGGTTTAGAAGGGGGGGAAAATCTCCTGAAAGGAAGACAGATGAGGCTGCTGGAAGATACAGCATCCATGGTCCTGTCCCAAATGAGCTGTTTGTCTGTGGTCCCCGCTCTGCAGACTGTCTCTAATTAGAAAGTGGGAAACTGTTCCTTTAAAGAAGTCTTTAATCAGGCCACGCCTGAAATGCCTCCTTGTGCCACGGGCACCTAACCCCTCACTCTCCCTTCTCAAACCCAGCAGAAGCAGACACTGATTCTGACCAAGAGTGTGTGTGTGAAAGCGGCCCCTGGACAAGTCTTCAGATTTCTCTCCTGGGCTCATCCTAAACTCTTATTCGGATACCAACACCAAAATGTGCTGGCGGGAAAGGGTGGGACATGAGGACATAGTGTTTACATACAAAGGGAGCTGCTGCTGACAAAAAGCCCTTTGAGTAAAACCTGGGTTCCTCAATGCTTTAGCAACAATACACCCCATGCTAGAAATCTCAAGTGTCTAATAAACAACTGGAGAAAGAAAAAAAATTAAAAACAAGATAAAGTGTTAGTCGCTTGGTCACGTCCGACTCTTTGCGACCCCATGAACTACAGCCCACCAGGCTCCTCTATCCATGGGATTTCTTAGGCAGGAACACTGGAGTGGGTTACCATTTCCTTCTCCAGGGGATCTTCCCAACCCAGGAATCAAACCCGGGTCTCCTGCACTGGCAGGTGAATTCTTTACCACTGAGCCATTCCTTAAATAAATATTTATACTTAAAGGCATAGTCTGAAATGCAGAAGATTCCCAAAACAGCATTTTTACAGTAAGCCCTGATCTTGCAGGAAGGAAAGTTAGTTACCCCATCAAATTAAATCCCAGGACAGGATGTACAAATCAGCTCCTTGTCCATGAGAAGCAGTCAATTCTGCTGAATATAATATACATTATGGTGGCAGACACAAAAGTGAAAGCGTGTTTGACCCTTGGTTGTGTCCGACTCTTTGCCACCCCATGGACTGCAGCCCACCAGGCTCCTCCATCCATGGGCTTCTCCAGGCAAGAATACTGGAGTGGGGTGCCATTCCCTTCTCCAGGGGATCTTCTCGACCCAGGGATCAAACCCAGGTCTCCTGCATTGCAGGTAGATTCTTTACCACTGAGCCACCAGGGAAGCCCCAGATCAACAAATTAAGCCACAAACAAAGCCACTTCTGAAACTTAGAAAAGATGAAACAAGTTTCTTTCAAGTGCTCTGAAACAATGAACACCGTATTCATCCACCGTACCAACAATAAAAATATCAGCATACAATTTTATTCAGTGAGAAGAAGAAAACAAAGGACACGTGAAAACTGGATTTCAAGCGATCTGGCCTGAATGCAGATGCCAGGCAGTAGAAACGGCAGGGAAGCCAGCTGGGGGCGGGGGCACCGCAATAAGAGCCTGAGTGATAGGCCCACTTAGGAGGGAAAAAACCAGGCAACACAAGTGGGCGGACGGCGCGCCCACGCCCCAGGGCTCTGCTTGCCTGAGTTAATGGTTCCAGAAATCAACCCAGTTCACAACCAGAAGGACCGTTCTAACCGCTCTCACACACAAGTGCTCAGGTCTACACACACCCTGCCCTGATATTTGGAATGCACTTCAGACCACAGCTTCAAAAAAGCCCCTGTGAGTGAGTGGCTGAGTGAGTGAGTACCTGTGTGCCGCATTCCAAGTTTAGACACATCAGAGAGTTACATACACAAAGCTAACTACGTAACTCAGCAGAAACTCAGGATTCACAGTTGTGAGTTCTCTTTGCTGCTGTGGTTCAGTCCCTCAGTGGCGTCTTTGCGAACCCAAGGACTGCAGGATGCCAATCTTCCCCGTCCTTCTCCATCTCCCGGAGTTTACTCAAACTCACGTTCACTGAGTCTGTGATGCCATCCAACCATCTCATCCTCCGTCGCCCCATTACTTTTCTTTTTACCTGGAGTGAACGAGCGCTGTGTGAGACAAGACACCCTCACTCTGCTCACCAGCACTGTTATGCGGGAGGGAGGAGGAAAGCAGTATCACTGGGGAGGAGATGCTTTTTTCCATCATTGGCTACTCCTCTGACTCAACCTATTTTATAAGGTGAAATCTTACTACAGAAAATATCCTGGTGACACTTAACCTGAAAACATGTATCTGTACAGGCTGCATATGCTACATTTTATACTCAAAAAAGACACAAATAAACTAAAGGAACACACTCTCAAATATTTTTTTCCACTAATCAAGTCGCAACTTTGTCTCACACTATTTCAATCTGCTATACTAGCTACTCATTTGATGAACCACTAGACTATTTAAAAAGTAGTGTTACACTTGCAACAGAGTGAAATTAAAAGTATTCTAGAGAACCTAGAACTCTTCTCACCAAAAAAGTTACTAAATAAACTTCTGCCAATCTCTGAGAAACTGACAACTCAGAATAACTCATTTCCTGCCTTTTTCAAATAACTGAGGTTTCAGGGGTTCAGAATCACATGCTCACTGCACTGCAGTTTCAAGACACCCAACTTTGCTCTTGGATGGCATGACTGACTCAACGGATATGAATCTGAGCAAACTCCAGGAGAGAGTGGAGGACAGGGAAGCCCGGCGAGCTGCAGTCCATGGGGGGGCAAAGAGCTGGACACGACTCAGCAACTGAACAGCAGCAGCAACTTTGCTCTTAGAAGCAGTGAGATCAGCAAAGAGTGGATGATCAGAAAATGCCACCTCCACCCATTCTCGGGTGACATCAGAGCCACCAGGCCACGCTCGGCCGTGAGGTGCATGGGGGCGCAGGGCAAAGGCCACGGGCCCACTCAGACCTCTCCACCTCCTCACAGAAAGCTCAGGAACATCAGAACCCGTGCTGATGGGGAAAATATCCACCCCTCCCCGTATAAAATGAAAGTCAAAACTGCAAAGCTTACACTAGAACAGCATTAAGAGTCCACGAGCATCCTTGACTCTCAGACCCTTCATTTTTTCCTTAAACGTTTTACAGCCTCAGTTGAGAGCAGTAATCTCCACCGGCCTCAGTCTTCTCATCTGCACTATGGGAGTAACAGCTAAAAAGGTATTCTCGGGGCAAAACCCTCAGCATAACGTTTGGCTCACAAACACTCACATGCTGACTGCGATCACTGCTATTATCGTCAGCCACAGGAAAGGAAAGCAGGGCTGAGGGCAGAACTGTTTCCACTTCCACAAGACAACAAGATTTTCTCAACAGACACGTTTCCTCCTCCTTCCTCTAAAAATAAGGCTCTTTTCAGAGCAAATAAGGGACAGGGCTTTGCTGCTGCTGACAGTGCACAGTGAGAAAACTAATCCCTATCTGCAAATATTTATTTTCCCATTTGAGGCCGACACTCCCTCCCACCTTTGCAGGGAGCTGGAAAAGAGAATCTACCGCAGGCATCGGGGTCAGAGAGCACCCTTAAGTCCTGGTGACTTCCTTCACCGGCTGGAGATGGCAAATGACCTTAACCATGCGGGGTTCCAATTGTGATAAGACCTTGGAGGCTCAGGACAATAAAGTAGGCTTTCGACTGAAGGGCCAAGGGACGATACATCAAGGTGATGATATAGATCACTGGAAGCCAAAGACGTGAGAGATATCGTGTTGAAGGCTCCACAGTCAGGCTGGTGGGTGTCCTGGGGTCCCCAGAGAACACAGGATAGGCCAGAGGCCCAGGCACTTGGAGGGAGAAGGACTTTGCCAACAGAGGTTCAGGGGGCCTCTTCACTTACAGGTTAGGAGGCAGAAACCACTCTGATAGGGCCCAGCCTTGTTCCCCAACACGTCCACAGCTGACCCCTCAAATAAACCTGGAAGTAATCAGCAATTCTTAACTGTCTGCATGAATTCTGAATTCATTTCTGGAGTTCACATAACTTACAGACAAATTCTCCTAACTGGCCATGTTGTAAAGGAAACAAGTTTTCAGAGTCAGCTTTATTTATTTTTTTAACCTTGAGTCCACAGAGTTTATGAAAGGGAAATCTATATAATAAACCCGAATTCAATAAGGCACGGAGTGTTCAGACTGAGAAAGCAGCAGGCGCCCTCCAGGGAACTTAAAATCTCAACAACTCAGAACCAGAGGCACGGCGCACCCACTAATACAGAAGTGTGTGTGTGCTTTGCCATTAAGTCGAGTCCCGTTCTTACAACCCCATGGACTGGAGCCCGCCAGGCTCCTCTGTCCATGGGATCTCCCAGGCAAGAATACTGGAGTGGGTTGCCATTTCCTCCTCCAGGGGATCTTCCTGACCCAGGGATCAAACCCATTATCTCCTGTGTCTCCTGCATTGGCAGGTGGATTCTTTACCCGCTGAGCCATACCCTCTGCTTTATTAAATTGTACTGAATTATTACAAAAGTAAAGTGCAAAAAAACCCAAAAACAACCTTTAAAATCAAATGCTATTTCAGGGGAATAAACATTAGGACTGCTATCCATGAAGAAGGTAATGTTTTCACTTCTATGCTACATCAACTGTCTTCACATGTACGCTTTCTCTGGGGTCACCCATGCTGTCCGCTGAAGAGACAGAGGCAGCGCGTTCCTGAGAGAGGAGCAGCTCCCAGAGCCAAGGGGACAGCACTGGGGCTGGAGTTCACGGCAGCAGGACCTGGGGCCACACAGAAATCTATGCACAGAGGCCCACCATCCTGACCTCACGTGTCTGCTTAATCACAGAACAGCAGCTCTGTCCATGGAAGCAATTACCATGCTGATCGCCAACTGATTCAAGAGTCACTGCAGTGGGCCACTACCTGCCAACTTTTGGGCTTCCAGGGTGGCACTAGTGGTAAAGAATTCGTCTGCAATGCAAGAGACGTAAGAGACATGGGTTCAATCCCTGAGTCAGGAAGATCCCCTGGAGGAGGGCATGGCAACCCACTCCAGTATTTTTGCCTGGGAAATCCCATGGACAGAGGAGCCTGGCGGGCTACAGTCCATAGGTCATATGACTCGGACAGGAGTCAGTCCATGAGTCGGACATGACTGAACCAACTTAGCACACACACACACGGAGAGTCGCTAGGGGAAGCCTGTCCAGGGGCCATGAGTGCAGCCTCCGGTCCTGCCTCCTCTGGGGCCAGGTACCATCACAGAATCTGCACACCCGGGATGAAGCCTCAGGAAAAGCACAGTCAGGCAGATGTCCTACCAGCCAAGATGGCCAGCGGCCAGCACACGACACACACACCCCCCATCTCAAGCCCACCTTGTCTACGCTAACAAAGACCCCCTCCTCGGCTGCTCTGAGCCTCTTCTCAACTAGGCCTGTGGAGCCTGAACAAACACTAGCATCGCTTCTAACAGCTCAAGGACACACCCCGAGGAAGACCCTGCCCGCCCCCAACTGAAAAGCACCTGCTGCAAAGGGAACTGACCATTCAGCCAACGCCTGGAGAGTGGGCCTGTCCTGGGCTCCGAGGGAGGGTGGGAGCCAAGTTCAGAAAGCATTGGTCAGGAGCTCCATGGCCACACCCCCACCTGCTGGACTTCAGAGAGGGCCCATTCACCCCTTCCTGACACCCTCATTCTCTTTAAATTAACTTCTTTATTTTGGCTGTGCTGGGTCTTTATTGCTGCATGTGGGCTTCCTCTAGTTGTGGCAAGCAAGGGGTACTCCCTAGCTGTGATGCATGGGCTTAGTTGCCCCATGACATGTGGGATCATCTCAGACCAGGGATCGAACCCATGTCCTCCTCTGCACCGGCTGGTGGATTCTTAACCACTGAACCACCAGGGAAGTCCTCATCCTCCTTTTAAAATGCCCAGTCACTTCTGTAAAACCTGAGGTCCTGTTCATGTTGGACTCTTTTCCTTGTAGTCACACCCGTTATTACAGATCAAAGTCTGTTCTGTCCATTTCAGCATCTGGCTCCGTTCACCACTGACGATCCTCACCACCTCACACAATAGGTATGATTGTGACGAACCCTGATTCACAGCTGAAAGATGGGCCCTGGGGTTCAGTCTCTTTCCCCGGGTCACCACCCATCTGGTGGCAGTCCAGGTGGTCACCTTTCCTCCCCACCAGTCCTCTAACCTACATCAGCCCAAGGACAGGACAACCAGGGAAGCAGGGGCCGAGACAGCAAAGGCAAGTGGTTAGACACTGCACAGGATACCAGGTGCCAGATCCAGGTCCCCAGGGCACTCCAACATGAGGGAAGGAGGGGACAGGGTGAAGAGAGAGTTGAGACGTCTAAAAAAAAAAAATCACTGAACTGAAAAAACCTTCTGCTGATCATTATCCTGTTTCTTTCACTCCACGAATCTCAAAGCACTAAATCGCCTCCCAGAGGCAACTACTATCAATTCTGTTCAACTGAAACTGACTTTAATTGCCCTGTATAAAAAAAAGGCATCCTGCTGCCTTTTTGTCAATCAGTGTGTAAGTTACTGCTCTGCCCGATCTGACCAAAGGCACTTCTCGCTCAGGATGCCGGGTGGAGGATGTCTTTATCCCTCTGGCTAGCCTGTGTTTGCAAGGAGCCCAAGTGAATTCCTGGTCGGAAGGTGAGGTTCTAATCCTGTGATTTGGTGGATTAAGAGAGGACCCGGGTTTATGACACTGTTTTTTGGTGTTTGAAAATCCCAGTCTTTATCTGGGGGTATATCTTAGCGACTTCAGAGAAGAAGTGGAAAAAATGAGCAGGGCCGGCAGTGGCCGTTGCTGACTTGTCAGTGAATGGATCTTCCCTGGCGATGAGTGGGCATGTGGTCCAGGGGAGCCCTGAGTCCACCCCAGTCCAGATCAGCTCACCCCACCACCCACAAGCTGTGTGACGCCGGCACAGTGGAGCAAGGGATCAACAAATACTCGTCTGTGGCATTCCTTTTCCATTTCCATTCATTACTGGTCAACTCTGGAAAAGCGCAGAAAAGGTTCGAGGAGACACAAATCTAAACGAAGGAGCAAGTCATGCGGCAGCCTGGATGGGAGGGGAGTTTGGGGAGAACAGATACATGTATACGTACGGCTGAGTCCCTTAGCTGCGCACCTCAAACTATCACGACACTGTCAATGGGCTACATACCCCAATACAAAATAAACAGTTAAAAAAGAAAAACAAACAAAAAAAGATAAATGAAGGAGCAAGGAGAGGAAAGAGGAGTGACAAAGGCATAACTGAGGCCTGAATGGTCGTGAGTAAGGAGAAAATGACAGGCTCTTTCCTTTTCAAATTTTCTCTCACCTGAGTCACCCAGCTCAGACACAGCCTCCAGCCTGGAGCAACTCCCAAAGGGCGGCAGAGAAAGAAAGACTCGCCCGCCGTCTTTAATGTGCGTGCTCACCGCATGCTTTACGCGGCACCACGCAGCCCAGCCCTCGGGCTGCTCCAGGACGGTCCTGGTCCAGCTCTCTTCTGAACATTCCCCAACCTCACACTCAGATCCATGAACAAGATTTATTAGTAAAAGGAAATACACACAACATTAGTAACAGGGGGAGAAAGCTCACAGTAAATAAGTCTTCCCTGGTGGCTCATTCGGTGAAGAATCCGCCTGCAATGCAGGAGACCCATGTTTGATCCCTGGGTCAAGACTCCCTGGAGAAATGAATGGCAACCCACTCCAGTACTCCTGCCTGGAAAATCCCGTGGACAGAGGAGCCTCACAGGCTATGGTTCATGGGGTCACAAGAGCTGGACATGACTTAGTGACTAAACCACTACCACAACTTAAAGTCATTTGGACCAACAACGTACATTCATTAAGCTCTTTGGAACCACGGAACCAACTTAATTTAATCCAAGAATTGAAAAGAGGATCTGGCTCATCTCATCACCCCAGGGAGGATGGCGGCTTATCACCGCAGCACTAAAGCACAGCCCTGACCCCACTTCGCATCTCCCAGGGGCCCAAGGCAGTTCACAACCCATGGAAAGGCACACCCCCACTGCAAGAAAGGACCCTGGATATCTTCCGGGTGACACATCATTTCACAAGATTAAGCTCTATTAGTGGCTTTATCATCTGGGTTTCACAGGTTTGTCATGATGACTAACTTCTCACAATCAAAACTCCAAATTGCCCAATGGACCCTTCTTCCTGTGTGCGGACAGCTCAGGATGGCGCAGTCAGGCACGCTGAAGTGTGAGAGTAAAGATGAGCTGTCAGGAGAGAGGAAGGGAGGAAGTACGAGGGGGAGAAGGCAGAGGGGAAGAAGGGAGAGGGGGAGGGGGGGAGGGACTGATTAACCTTTTTAATGCCAGGACTCACCTTACTTTTATTTTAGTGGATATCTTTCTCTAGTGTTATTTCAGCCAACAAACCTGCGCTAAGCACCCACCAGGACACAGTGCTGCAAGTGTCCGGCACCAAGTCTGAAGCCCTCAGAGTGCTGACATCCTGGAGAGGCGCGGGCGGGGGGTGGGCATGGATTCAGCAAACTGTGAGCAGGGGCACCAAGTTAGAGTGGGCACTGGGGAGTCACTGCAAAGGAGTTTCAACCAGGAAAAATAACATACTTTACACACCCTTTGGAATGACTGAGGGTCTGCAATGAATAGCATGAGTTACGCTAATGCGCTGGAGGTGAATTCAAAACACATAAGGACCAGGTATGTGCCAGGCCAGGGAAAGTGATCCTTCTCTCACAAAAACCAAAAGATTCCACCAGCAAATGTGAAAACGCAACTCTGCCAAGTGCCATGACAGCAAGTGCTCAGAGCATACGTCTGTGACCAGGACCCAGCTGGGGGCCTCGGGGCAAGATGGGTGGGGGTCCTAAGTGTCTGGAGATGGCAGCGGGACGATTAGACCAGTGTGGGGGGGACACAACGGTGAAGAGGGACGGTGGCCCCTGGCAGAGCCTGGCCCGAGAGTCACATTAGCATCTGGATCCCATTAGTGATGGGCAACCACTCAAAGAGGATGACACCACCCGTGTCTTGTTCTGAACAGATTCTTCCCGTTGAGCTGCAGAGAACAGATCAGATGCTCTCAGAGAAGCTGGTTAGAATGAAGGCGCCTGCTGGCGGCTGTGTGAACCAGTGGGAAGGAACTGTGGTGCTGGAGAAGACTCCTGAGAGTCCCTTGGACAGCAAGGAGATCAAACCAGTTCATCCTAAAGGAAATCAACCCTGAATACTCACTGGAAGAACTGATGCTAAAGCTCCAATACTTTGGCCACCTGATGTGAAAAGCCTACTGACTCACTGGAAAACACCCTGATGTTGGGAAAGATTGAGGGCAGGAGGAGAGCGACAGAGGATGAGATGCCTAGATAACATCACCAACTCAATGGACATGAATCTAAGCAAACTGTGGGAGATGGTGAAGGACGGGGAAGCCTGGCATGCTACAGTTGATGGGGTCACAAAGTTAGACAGAACTTAGCAAATGAACAAGAACAGCAGCAGTTCTAGGATTTTTAGCTTTGAACGGATTTGATATCAACGTGCTTTTAGTGGAGTCAAACACCTGCAAATAGCAGGCTTCCAGAAGGTGTAACAGGTGTAAATGGAAGTGCCTACTCCATTTCTGGTTCCCATCCCAACAGCATCCTCGCTGGTCTCCCTGCCTTCAGCCACACTCCATCGCATGCCATCTGCCTTCTGCAGATGGAGCAGTCTTCCCAAGTACAAACTTCTCCCATTTCAAAGCCTTCATCCTGTAACTTCAGGACGAAGCCTGAATTCCCTGGCTAAAACGCTCAGGGCCTCCTAAGGGCCACTGGCCCTGCCTGCCTTTCTGCCTCGGCCCTGCCCCACCCACCAAGGAATGACTAAGGGTGACGTAGGGTGTTCTGGGAAGTGTTTACTCCAAAACCTACAGATTTTTCATCTGACCTCAGCAGGAAACCCAAGTACAGAAATAACGCAAGTGGTGCCCAGTCAGTGCCCTGGCCAGGCTATGCAAGAGGCCTCCTGCTCAGCCACTGTCTGAGAGATAAAGACCCTTCCCCTCTGCCAACTATCTTGGGTCTAGCACAGAGATAAAGATAAACAGGGCCAGACCAATTAAATTTTGCCCCAGGAGACCCCATTTGTGCAAGAATGCCCCTATAATCCCATCACCCCCCATTTCTGACCTAGAACTTCCCAATCTAAACCCTCCTCGGTGCCATCTTAATGGGATCTTATTTATGCCTTGTTCAGTTGCTCAGTTACGTTCAACTCTTTGCAACCTCATGGACTGCAGCACACCAGGCTTCCCTGTCCTTCACCATTTCTTGGAGTTTGCTCAAATTCACGTTCATTGAGTCGAATGCCATCCAACTGTGATGCCATCCAACCATCTCATCCTCTGTCGTCCCCTTCTCCTCCACCCCTCAATCTTTCCCAGCATCAGGATCTTTTCCGATGAGTCACCTCTTCACATCAGGTGGCCAAGGTATTGGAGTTTCAGCTTCGGCATCAGTCCTTCCAATGAATGAATATTCAGGGTTGATTTCCTTTAGGATGGACTAGTTTGATCTCCTTGCTGTCCAAGAGACTCTCAAGAGTCTTCTCCAGCACCACAGTTGGAAAACATCAATTGTTCGGCATTCAGCCTTCTTTATCTTGTTTAAACAGCAACTGAAACCCAGCCGCTACACCACATATCTGTGTGCTGAGCCTTTTGTAGTATGCATATAAAGGGAACACAGAGAGCTTCGGTGCTGGACAGACATTCTGGTTCTTGCCTGGGAGAGGGGAGATGCCATTTCAGCCTGGTGCCTTCTCTGAACATCACCCCGGCCACAAAAACAAGTCCAAACCTAAGCTGACTGGGCCTGGCACTTCTGACCCCTATCCCTTCCCCGAGGGGCCACAGAAGCTCAACTGTCTCACTAGAAACACTCTGAGCGTCTGGGATGCTGAGAATTCTACCCCAGGCTTCATTTCAGCTCCAGCCAAACACAGTGTGACCATGCTTCAACAGTGTAACCCATGCACAGACCCAAAACCTCTCTCCCTAAGCAGCCTAGGAAGGCCAGCAGGGAAGCAGGCGAGAGACCAATCAGGTGACCCTCTGCAGGCAGGGCCACAGGAGCATGGGGAGGGCAGGCAGTCCTGGGAGCGACACCCAGGTCTCCCCGAGCTCCCCACGCCCTGTGCGCCTGGCAAATCAGTGATGGCTGAACTGGGGCACGAGCACAGACACCACAGAATGGAAATGGGGAGGGAAAAATGCACACACTGTGCGTGCACATGTATGAATTCTGCATGACTGTGTGATAAGGCTAACTATAATGTTTTAAGTAAACTGCCTGATGGTTGGACTAAATTATCACTCAGCACAAGAGCCGCCTCACTGGAAAGACCTTGATGCTGGGCAAGATGGAGAGCAGGAGAAGAAGGGGACGACAGAGGGTATCTGGTTGGATGGCATCACCGACTCAAAGGACGTGACTTTGACCCAACTCCAGGAGACAGTGAAGGACAGGGAAGCCTCGCATGCTGCACTTTACAGGGTCACAAAGAGTGAGACCCTACTTAGCTCCTGAACAACAAAAACAGAAGCACCACACAGATAAATATGTGCCTCAAACTGAGCCTGTCAGTCTTCTGGTCTTTTTTTTTTTTTAATACAACAGTAAACACAATCATAAAAAATAAAGGAGTTGAGGTAAACAACGTGTACCAGGTCAGCGTTTTATTTTTACAGTGCTTGATTTCATACAGATTTTCAAACAAAAGTAATTTCAAAACTTCGATCTTCTCTATTATTAAAGAAACTATAGTATGAGTCCCTGTATCCTGTATAATAGATAATGAATCAATTCCCTCATGCGGTCTCTACCAACCTTGGCACAGCACCGCATCACACATCAGCTAGCCATGCAGACTTTCTGAGCCCATTTCATCTCCCGCTTATTCATCTCCTTCTTCTTGTCTTTCTGGCGGCACCAGGCAGCTTGGAGGATCTTAGTTCCCTGGCCAGGTATCAAATCTGAGCCCAAAGGAGTGAAAGCGCCAAGTCCCAACCACTGGACTGCCAGGGAAGTCCCTCCCACTGACTTTAAAATTAACGATAATATATATTAAAATCCACACCTACTCCAAGGCTGGTCTGATTACACGTATTAGCACAGAAACCTGCAGAACCAGCTTTCCTTCCCCAATTCTGAAGAGTAACTCAACACCAAGGGGAGGAATCACTGTACTTGTGAGACCACATGAGATATGGGACTTTTAATCATTTTCCTACTCATTTCTGGACGGTGCAAGAAAGGTGAAATCCACCAACAGGAACCAAAGCATATTTCATTTAAAAGGAATCTCAGGAATTCCCTGGCGGTCCAGTGGTTAAGACTCCATACTTCCAATGCAGAGGGTGAGGGTTCAATTCCTGGTGAGGGAACTAAGATCCCATACGCCACTCGGCGTGGGCCAAATAATTTTTTTTTTTAATAAAAAATTAAAATAAAAAAACCCCACTAAGTTAGATACCCTAATGGTAGATGCACAGCTTATACATTTTTCTAAACCCAGAGAATGCACAACACCAAGAGTGACCCCTAAGGTAAACTCTGGACTCTGAGTAACAATGATGTGTCCATGGAGGTTCATCAAGTGTAACAGAGGGTACCACCTCGGAGAGGATGTTGATACAGGGAATGAGCTGGAAGGGGAGGGGACAGGAGTTCTATGGGAAATCTCTGGACCTTCTAATTTTATAGTGAACCTGAAACTGCTCTAAGAAAATCATGTCTTTAAAAAAACAAAAAAGGGGACTTCCCTGGTGATCCAGTGGCAAGGACTCCGAGCTCCCATGCAAGGGACACAGGTTAGATCCTTGGTCATGGAACTAGATCCCACACGCCACCAAAAAAAAAAAAAAAGACCCCACATGCTGCAACTAAGACCTGGCGGTACAGCCAAATAAATAAATTAAAATATTAAAAAAAAAAAAAAAAAAGACTGATGGACAGACAGGTGGGATAACTGTTATAAAAC
Organism: Bos javanicus; assembly: GCF_032452875.1. Lineage (NCBI taxonomy): Eukaryota > Metazoa > Chordata > Mammalia > Artiodactyla > Bovidae > Bos > Bos javanicus. Next base: position 6,704,920 of record NC_083878.1, on the reverse strand, counting down.
ATTAGTTATAAAATCTAGTAAGTAGATAGGGACGGGTGTTCATTTCATAGTTGTTAACTTTCATGTAGGTTTAGATTTTTTTTCTTAATAAAATGTTGGAAGGAAAGCTCCCCAGACGATTACATACAGACACTTCCTCCAAGTGCAGTGCCCAGACCAGCCGCTTCCACAGCAGCCTGTGGGAAACTGGACTCTAAACCCACTGCTGACCGACTGTACCAGATCTGTGGAGGGGGCCTGGTGAGCCATATGCAACTCGCACCTGCTGAAGGACGCTGGTGGGGATGGTCCCAGCATGCCGCACAGACCAGCATGACCCAAAACCCAGCCACGACTAGACGGGGAAATGGCATCGGCTGTAACCTTAAAGTCACCACCCCTGGGTGTTTTGGCTATTTCATGGGAGCAAACCGAACCAATCATCTCCTAGCTCTCTGGTTCCATGCGTTTCCTGTGTGGAGCCCTAAATGTATTCTTCTGCAGCCTCACCACTGTTTTTCTGTTTTACCATGTTTAACACGAGCGCTAACTGCCAAACCAACAAACAAGTCTTCCTAGTCCTCTCGTTCTTTATTCATCTGTACTTAACAAAAAAAGAATTTATAGAGTCTAAAACAGAGATCACTTATTTGACAATAAGCTGTGTTTGACAAGGGCTTCCCAGGTGGCTCAGACAGTAAAGAATCTGACTGCAATATGGGAGACCTGGGTTCGATCCCTGGGTTGGGAAGATCCCTTAGAGAAGGAAATGGCAACCCACCCCAGTATTCTTGCCTGGACAGCTACAGTCCATGCGGTCACAAAGAGTCGGACAACACAACTGAGTTACTAGCACTACACTTTGTTTGACAAAAAGTACTGTTTTTGGTTTTGGTTTTTTTCAGATAAAATAAATAAAACTGGCTTTATCTTTAAGCAGTTCAGCAACTATCTAAAGACAAATCTCACTGACTTATTCTTTATACTTCTAGGTATTTTGAGATAACAGTGTTTGTTGAAATAATATTTTTTTTCCTAAATTCTCACAGGACCTTTAAAGTACACTCCACTGAGTTTTACAGAAATAAATTTTCCTTTTTGAAAACAGCAACTACATGAGTTGATGCTGAGTGTTCTGTTTGTTTCTACAGATTATCTATAGGCTAATTCTTCCTCTATCTCATGAATCAGGCCAAACACATCACAGGAACATCCTGCCCTTCCCACCTGGTGTAAGGAACTTGTTCTATAATCCTGTCCACAAAGACCCTTTAATTTCAAAATAAAGTAACTTGTGTCCTAAGGAAGCCTTGAAGCCTTGGTGATGATGTTGTGTGAGAGTCCCAGCCAGGCCAACTGCAAAGCAGAAAACAGAGCAGAAAACTCCACCCACAGCCAGTAAAAACCCACAATTAACTCCAAGACAGTCAGCTAACGTTAGCTGCTATTTAGCTAAAGCTCATGGGTTTTCAGTCAACAATAAATTCCCAACTAAAATGCGAAAAGGGAATGGCTCATAAATTAGCTGATTACTGGCAGTTCTCTGCCTGCCGACCTAACAAAGACCTACTGACCTGTGGCAGCAAAGTGATGAACCTGCTCTAACTCAAAGGCAATTTTCATGACAATTCCTACAAAGAAACCACCAGAAACACACGCCAGTCCCAAAGACCCCTTGTAATTCTGAATCCTCACCCAGAGATAATAAAGCTGTTTCAAAACTCTCAAGTTCACACCTCTCTAACATAGAAATCCATCTGCTTGGCTTATCTCCACAATGTGTGAGAGACAAAAGGGCTCTCAGTTACCCCAGTCAGAGTCCAAGTTAATCACATCAGGGGCACCCAAACCCGAGGACGCTGTGAAGATGAGAAAGAGCTGGGGAAGGAGTCCCCACGTGGGTCATCGGACATGCAAAGACACTCACTTTTATCCAGACTTCCACCAGAAACAGAAGGTGGCTACCAAGAAACGGGCGCTGGACCCCCTGGTGGTGCAGTGGATAAGAACCCGCCTGCCAGTGCACAGGACACGGGTTCGGTCCCTGGTCCGGGAGGATCCCACATGCTGCAGAACAGCTCAGTCGCTGCACCACAACCACTGAACCTGTGCGCTACAGCTGCAACCAGAGAAGCCTGCACACTGCAACTCGAGAGCGGTCCCTGCTCATCGCAACTAGAGAAAGCCCTTGAGCAGCAACCAAGACTCAGGACAGCCAATAAATAATTTTTTAAAAAACAGGCTCTGAGGAGCGGACAATCTTGAGAGAGGTACTGGGTCTTGCAAAAATGTTGAGCCTGAGTGCAAATGCCACGTGACCACAGGAGTCCTGGCTCCTCCCCAAGCCATCAACCACACGTGCCACCCAGCTGGTCTCCTTTCGCACCCAACAGCGTTGCGAAGCCGGTGTGGGCACTGCTCGTGGGAGAGAACGTCTCTCTTCACATTATCTTGGAGACCTGAAGCCAACACAGCGATGGGCTGACCCGCCCTGGCAGTAAGTAACACAGCCCGGGCGTGTGTGCAGGGGCCGAGGGAAAGAAAGACTGGACCCAGGAGACCCGACTCCAGTCTCAGGTGAGATGAGCCCGGGGCCTACCTTACTGTTTACCTCTCATGACTACAGAATCAACAAGACAGGCGAGAGTAAATGGTTTCAAAAAGTAGAATTTTTTTCTGTTTACCTTTTAGTCTGAGAAACGTCAAACATACCACAAACGCACAGCAGGGAAATAACACCCATGAGACCCCCAGCTTTAATCACCATCAACATGCAGCGGTGATGGCGGCTTCTTTGCTCCCAACTACCTCCTCCTCGCACTGGGCTAGTCTGCAGTCAGTCTGAGACAGGTCTCATTTCATACTCAAATACTTCACTAGTTAGAAGAAGCAAGTGCATCTGAAGCAAGGATATTCCGAACCTGGCTGCTCAGTCCTTTGCGTGTGTATGTTCAGTCGCTAAGTCGCGTCCAACTCTAGCGACTGCAGCCCACCAGGCTCCTCTGTCCATGGGATTCTCCAGGCAGGAATACTGGAGTAGGTTGCCATTTCTTCCTTCAGGGGATCTTCCCAAACCAGGGATCGAACATCTCCTGCCCTGGCAGGTGGAATCTTTACCACTGTGCCCCCCTGGGAAGCCCATGTGCAATACTTTACTGCTGCTGCTGCTAAGTCGCTTCAGTCGTGTCCAACTCTGTGCGACCCCATAGACGGCAGCCCACCAGGCTTCCCGTCCCTGGGATTCTCCAGGCAAGAACACTGGAGTGGGTTGCCAATTTCCTTCTCCAATGCATGAAAGTGAAAAGTGAAAGTGAAGTCGCTCAGCCGTGTCCGACTCTAGCGACCCCATGGACTGCAGCCTACCAGGCTCCTCCGTCCATGGGATTTTCCAGGCAAGAGTACTGGAGTGGGGTGCCATTGCCTTCTCCGAGTACTTTACTGAGCCTTATTTAAAAAAAAAAAAAAAAAACACTTCTGGGTCTCATCTCATCCACAGGTCTGGGAGGGAGCAGGGGCGGGTTTTGTAACTTCTTAGGGTCAATGTCCCACAGCTGAGACAGAACCATCCTTTAAGTTCTAGACCCAAAGCTGATTTGTCTGTCATTCCCTCCAAAGAGAGAATCTTTGGACTGCAGAAAATGTGGCAAAAATACCAAATCAAGAAACCAACTTAGACTTAAAACACTATCTGGAGACCGACCACCTGTGAGTGGAACCGGGTACCCTAAGTCTCAATCCCACTAATGAACCTGTACTAGAGGTTTCAAAAGAGGCCGCCTTGCCTGGATGGGAGGAGAGCTTGGGGGAGACTGGATACATGTATATGTATGGCTGAGTCCCTTCACTGTTCACCTGAAATACAACATTGTTGACTGATTTTACTCCAATACAAAATGAAAAGCTTAAAAAAAAAAAAAAAGGCTGCCTTGTGCAAGCACTCCACATTTTAGAAATGAACAGGCCCACACCGGCCCACCCCTTCCTTCTGTAGAAAAGGAATCTGAGGCCCAGGGAGGGGACATGACCAGCCCAACACAATTGATCCTATCACCGCAGCACTGAAGGAAATCCCTGACCTTGAAGCTGTCAGGCACGGACCTCAGGGCTTTGCCTGCTATGGGAGTCCATCAGGGCCGTCCAGGGCTTCCATGGACACAGGTCCACTCTTGAGCACCATGGGCATCACCAAGGTTGTGATCCATTGGAACACATTCAGAGCCATCATCCCTACAAGGGACGCGCAGACAGACTAAGAGCGCTGGAAGGACTGAAGATGCCCAGTCTAATGTTAAGGAGCCCTTGGGACACAGGAATGAGGATTCCATCGCCTGGCCAGTCAGTCATCACGCACCAGGGCAGAGGCTGCAGAGAAGAAAACACCAGCCCGCATCTCCAACCATGAGTGATGCACACGACAGCGACCGTGAGCTCCGGACCCTGACTTGGCCAGGAATGAGGACCAGGGGCCAGCCAGAACACTGTGCTGGGGAGGGCTTTCTGAAGGCGGGGGGGAGGGGAGGCACAGGCTAGCTCAGGGCCCTTCCGCCACTGAGCCCATCTGACACTGTCACAGCAACTTACGGCTTCCTTCTCAACCTCTCCCAACTAAGCTGAGAGAACAGAACAGGGCTGGCAACAGAGAATTTGGCAATAAGTTGTTAATGCCGTGAACCTTTGAAGCCTGCAGGCTGCACCCTCCAGGTGAGGGGTCCACACAGAAGGCACACCAGCCACACAGGGCACACGCTGCTGCAGGCATTGCCCCCTCGAAACAGAAATGGTGATTCTAGGAGTCCTGAGAGGCTGTGCAAAAAAGCAGATCATAATCTGCCTGACCCATGCTGTCTGCTTATCCAAAGCCTATTTTTCTTACTATATACAACTGAACATCTTCATTTACTTCATGTCTACTACAGGTATTTACAACTACTAGTATGTTAGTTTATACAAGATGCTTATTATACACAAGAAACATGGGGCAACATCCTCAGATAAGATGGGTGCATGTCCACCACTGTGTCAAGGCTGGGTGCACGCAAGCTCAAGCCCATCTCATGGATCACAGAGAACGTGGGCAGGAAATGGCTGGTTCTGAAACCTTTTTATTCCAGAGACTCCACAGCTCTTCCCCCAGAAGCAGAACAGGCACCCTCCAGAAATACCCTCAAATAAAGGCACTGATATTAATACATATAGTCACAGCTATGACGAGAGAGGTCTACATCAACCACAGAAATCAATAGCAAACTCCCAAAGGGAGGAACTCCAACATAACACAGTTGAAAACTAAGCTAGTCAGAAAATTAACAGTAATTCATGAACTTCTCATCCAGGGGATAGGGGGGCGGGGAGGCGGTGGATAATGGGTTGAAGGGGGGGAAAAATCAGACTTTGCTTTACTTTTGACTCTCAAATAGCTAATAATCAGATTTCCACAATCTACTGAACTGTGAACACAATCCCCTGAAAGTGTTAGTCGCTCAGTTGTGTCCAACTCTTTACAACCCCACAGACTGTAGCCCACCAGGCTCCTCTGTCCATGGGATTCTCCAGGCAAGAATAGTGGAGTGGGTTGCCATTTCCTCCTCCCGGGGATCTTCCCAACCCGGGGATCAAACCCTGGTCTCCTGCACTGTAGGCAGAATCTTTACCATAAGAACCACCAGGGAAGCCCTGTGTTCCCCTGAAGTGAGTTATTATAAACGAACTCCAGTAACAACAAGAGAACCATAAGAGAAGCCCCAGTAGCTCAGTGGTAAAGAATGGCAGGTTCAATCCCTGGGTTGAGAAGATCTCCTGGAGAAGAGAATGGTAACCCACTCCAGTATTCTTGCCTGGGAAATCCCATGGAGAGAGCAGCCTGGCAGGCCCCAGTCCACGGGGGTCACAACGAGTCGGACACGACTGAGTGCTGAGCACACATCTGTAAAATGGAAGAGTTACTTCTATGCTTTTTAGATGCTGAGATTGCTGAATTCATGGTAAGAAAGCCCCTACGATTAGTGCTAAAGACAATCCACCTAGAGCACCAAGCTTTCAAAGGACAGAATTTTAAACATGGTTTTTATTAATGTGCCTCACAGAAAAATCAAGTAATAAAAACCGTCTCTACAGCAAAAGAGACACAGATGTATAGAACAGTCTTTTGGACTCTGTGGGGTGGGGGGGGGGGGGATGAGTTGGGAGAATGACATTGAAACATGTATAATATCATATAAGAAACGAATCGCCAGTCCAGGTTCGTTGCAGGATACAGGAAGCTTGGGGCTGGTACACTGGGATGACCCAGAGGGATGGTATGGGAAGGGAGGTTCAGGATTGGGAACACGTGTACACTCGTGGCGGATTCATGCTGATGTATGGCAAAACCAACACAATATTATAAAGTAATTAGCCTCCAATTAAAATAAATAAATTTAAATTAAAAAAAAAAATGGTCTCTAAAGACCAGCCTGATGCAGCAGACTGCAAAAATATGCTATTAATTCTGCCAAAACCAGAAATTCGGCAATAATTCCACTTGCTTTCCAAATTAAAGCCTAAGACAATTGTAGTAATTATTCTTATATTAAGCAAACAGTCACAAAAGATGACTGAATTCATGAGCCTGCATCCCTGAATTTTCAGGAAGAACCATCCAAAAGTCAAAGGAAAATGACAGCAAGAGCCATGTTTACGGCAGTGCCTGCGTGTAACAGGCACTCCGCAAAAGTGTGTTTTGTTTTGTTTTTTAATCAGTAAGAGTGAGAGTCGCAACAAGCCATTTTAGGCAAAAAAGGTCAACGTCCTTTATGGCAACCTCCCCCTCGGCCTGTCCGCCTCTCCTACTGTGAGCCCCTGTGCCCCCTACCTCTCGGGTCCTTCAATGGGGTTTTCTGGGCTAACGGAACTACAGGCTGCCTCAGGTTCTTCCCAGAACTACTTACTGTGTTGGCCAAAAAGTTCATTTGGGTTTTTCTGCAGCATCTCATGGAAAAAGCCTAATGAACTTTTTGGCCAGCCCAGTACCATCCTATGAATATGATTCTGAGACATCAGCATAAAAACCACTGGCCTCACCCACAGGCCCCACAAGACCCACACCTAAAGATTACCAAGCCACACATCGCTCCGCCCATTTCTCTCGTTTCTCTCTGCACAGCATTTTACATATCCACACTCTGCCCACCCTCCCTCCAGCGGCCTGCCCTCTGTTCCAACAACCGACAGGCAGAGGACACCGTCTGCTGCCTGCTCCCCAGTTCTGCAAGAGCACGCGATCAAAAGCAGGTCTCTCCCCAGCTCTCCACTTGATTATAGTCACACCTGCCCCAGCCCAAGTCAGAACCCAGCTCCGTCTGGCAGGCTCCTGCCAGGCTCCGCAGCCCCCACTGTGGGGTCTACATTAACCGGGAACCAGCACCAGGGCTCCGGCACGATCCCAGCCGCCGGCCACTCCATGACCACCTCATCCAGAAACTTGGCTCTCTCCTCTATTCACTTACCCTCTGAAACACTTACTGTTGTGTCAGGAAGCTCGCTACAAACTGAAATGGAGTGAGGAGAACCATCATCGGTTTCCTATTCTGATTTTCATCATGTCACCAAATCACCACACCGGATGGGCGGGGCAGCGCCCCACTGCACTGCCTTCAACCCAGACAGACAGAAAGGAAGCACCCAAGGTGGGGGGGAGGGGCACCCTAGTCCTGACCAGGCCCCAAGATCCCTCACTGCGCTCACCTGTCACCCACGGGGTCAGGAGGCAGAATCTCTAGCAACCTTTTCTACCTCCACATTCTGTGATGCTCAAAGCCCAAGGTCCCTTCACAAAACCACAACACAAGACACGTGACACCACACAGATCAGACAGAATCCCCGCCCGACCAGGCCACCCTAACAGCTGTGTTCCAATGAAAGGTCGGTCTAAGTCAGCTGCCTCCCAAGACTTCCCCCTGGAACCTCTTTCTAGGTCCTTAGTAAGCCAAGTGCAAAACTACTATAGCATCACCAGGAAGCATTTTAGAGACACAAGGCCCCATCCCAGACAGCTGGATGACAACCTGCATTTTAACAAGCTCCCCGGCTGACTCAAGTGCACCTTAAAGGTTGAGAAGCACCAGGACTTCCCTGGTGGTCCAGTGGCTAAGACTTTGCGCTTCCAACGCAGAGGGCCTGGGTTCGATGCCTGGTCAGGGAACTAGATTCCACCTGCCACAAATAATGTCGGTGCAACCAAATAAAAAAAAAATTTTTTTAATTTTTTTTTTTTTTTCCAAAAAAGGCTGAAAAGCACCAAAGGAGATCAAACAAGTCAATCCTAAAGGGAATCAACCCTGAATATTCACTGGAAGGACTGATGCTGAAGCTCCAATACTTTGGCCACCTGATGCAAAGAGCTGAAAAAACCCTGATGCTGGGAAAGATTGAAGGTGGGATAAGAGGGTGACAGAGGATGAGATGGTTGGATGGCATCACCACCTCAATGCACAGAGTTTGAGCAAACTGAGGGAGATAGTGAAGGACAGGGAAGCATGGAGTGCTGCAGTCCATGGGGCCGCAAAGAGTTGGACACGACTTAGTGACTGAACAACAGCAATAAAGGAGGCACGGAAAACCGGGGCGGGGGGGAGGGGGGCCTTCAGGGCTGGCAACCTCTGCGCGCTCTGCCTCTCAACCCCAGCCCAACTCCCATCCGTCCCTCATCCCACTGGGATTCCAGGGCCCCGCGCCCTCCCACCTGGTCACACCTTGCCTATCAAATCAACCTGCCAATACTCTGGGAAACAGCCTGGAAAATGGGTAAGTGCTAAACTTAAGTCAACTGAAAAGCCTTAACACCCAGTTTCTCCACTGCCTGCTAGCTATGTGACTGTAGGCAAATTATTTAACCTTACATATTATTCATATGGGAAATAAGGATTAAAATTAAGAAATATATACACAAAAGATCTCATGAAGTCAGTACTCAAGAGGGCAATTATCTTTTTAACATACCACCAAGATGGCCCCTCTCTTCAAATAAATCTTATCGGTTCCAAAACTCCCACAGGTCCATCCAGTCTCCAATGTCCAGCCTGTTTTCTCTTGTGAGTGTTCATCTGCACATTCCCATTCATTTATACAGTCACATTTCTAGAGCAAAGTCTAAGGAGTCCTCGCTGGGCTCAGCACATCCTGATTCTTCCCTAAATCCACCAAAATCAGTGTGCGGAATACCCTCAGCTCTCAAGCACCCTGGACATTGCCCCATTGTGTGACCTGCTGACATGAAAAAGCAATCCACGTAAAGAAATTAAGTGTAATGTGGGAGAACCTTAATCTCTGGCACTCAACCCTCAAATCTCATCATTTGTTTTAATTCTTCCTGAGAACTGGAACTCATCTCCAAATTCCATCTTCTGACATGTAAACATCAGACACAATCTGGTTAGTTCACCTGTATATAGATCTTATTTCCACTTCATCATCAGCATTTTAGGGAAGGAAGTACACTTCACTTACTCTCCTCAACACCAATGAGAAGCTTGCAAAGAACATGCCGGAGACGCATGGTTTCCTCCAGGCCCCACTCTCATTTCCTGCTGAGCTAAGTAAAGCAGGTCTCGTGTTGCCATATATGAATCCAGGCATCTGACCACCTAAAACCAAAGCTGACATATAACTGACTTCTCCAGGGCATCTTCCCAACCTAGGGATCAAACCTGGGTCCCCTGCATTGCAGGCAGATTCTTTACCATCTGAGCTACCAGGGAAGCCCCATGACTGACTTATCCTTTTCCTATTATCATCCATTCAAACACACAGATGAAACTCCTAACTCTCAGCTGATAACACTGCAATTACTGATTAGACATTTTTTGTAAAATGAAGATTTTTACATTTTTATTTATGTGGCTACACCAGATTGTAGTTTCAGCACGCAGTATCTTTAGTTGTGGGATGTGGGATCTAGTTCCCTGACCAGGGATCAAACCCAAACCCAGACCCTCTGAATTGGGAGTGTGGAATCTTAGCCACTGGACCACCAGGGATGTCCCTGGTCTCTTCTTCTTATACGGGCACTAATGCCATAAATGCCTAATTTCCATGCTTATTCAGGGTTGATTGATATCAATGATGAATTTCATAGCTTTCCCACAATTTGCTGATGAAAGCACATTTCTTTGATTAATTACAGAAGACGGTTGAGGAATATATTTCTTAAACTGTTTTTGGGGGAAGAGGGGCTCATTTGAAACGTAAGATAATTACAACCATTAAGTATAAATACATTGTGTGTGTGTGTGTGTGTGTTATCACTCAGTCGTGTGTGACTGTTAGTGACCCCATGGATTGTAGCCCACCAGGCTCCTCTGTCTTGGAATTCTCCAGGCAAGAATACTGGAATGGGTTGCCATTTCCTTCTCCTGGGGATCTTCCCAACCCAGGGATTGAACCTGGATCCCCTGCCTTGCAGGCAGACTCTTTACTGACTGAGCCACCAGGGAAGCCCAAAACATGTTGTACGAGATGGCATAATCTTCTCAGAGTTAAAGTTCATTTCTCAAAGGCTTCTTCACAAGTAGAGGAAATGCATTTTAGCAAAAGCTCCCTTCCCTGTAGTTTAGTCTGAGCAGGTTGCACGGGTGAAATCTGTGATCTGGGTAGTTCCTCTTTTGCTAGTTATTTATAAACAAGCAGTTTAAAAGTTAAAAACTATGTTTTGAGAGTATAAGAATAGTAAGTGTTAAACTAAATCTGACAAGACCATTACGTAGCATTTACGCAGCACCATCAGATTTCCAAAGTGCCTTGAAGTCACTACTGTTTCTTAGAGCACCGCACTGGGTTGGATTTGAGATTTATCTGCACTCATATATGAGTAGCCCTGAAGATTTTCAACAACCTGCTCTGTCCCAAGGCCAGCTGAGTTTCCAGACTGTAATTGCAATGGAAAGATCCTTGGGTATTTGTTACTCCTGGTGATGGGAGGTAGGAACTTCTTCATTTATCATTCAAACTGAAATACTGCACTAGCAATGCACATTTTTTCCTCTTAGATGACATATTTTAGGCATACCAAAGATTCTGCTGTAACAGAAATTTTTGATTCATCAACCCTTGAGGTTCAAGGCAAACTATTCTTAGTGTTTCAGGGCCAGAGTCTTTGATCTTCCTTAAGAAACATAGTTCTCTATGCTTCTGATAATGATAGGTATGTTACCTAAGTATATACTTGTACATATCTGGAATAGACTTTCTACAGTGAAATTCTCCACAGTGAAAATTTTGTAAGAGATGATATAATAATCTAGGGAGAGCTATTTCATATCTAGACAGCTTGGCATGGTTCCATTTCCTTGCCTCTTTTTTTTGTCTCCCCTCTGCTGTACTGTATGGTACTTAATTTATAAAGGTTTTGAAAGAATCAGTGACATTATCAAGTCATTCCTTAAGGCATTTGCAGGAGGAACCGAGAGTATCTCTAGATGTTCTCTCACCAATACTGGGGGATGGGGTGGGAACTGTCTGTGATCTGATTGGTAAAGAATCTGCCTGCAAATGCAAGAGACACGGGTTCGATCCCTGGATCAGGAAGATCCCCTGGAGTAGGAAATGGCAACCTGCTCCAGCATTCTGGCCTGGAGAATTCCATAGACAGAGGAGCCTGGCGGGCTACATTCTATGGGGTCACAAAGAGTTGGGCACAACTGAGGAGGTGAACACACACACACACATGAACAGACACATTAGTCTGCAAAATAGCTCTTCCATCATGAGAGGAGTGAGTCCTAACCGACAGAACTTTTGTCAAGTGCCAGAAAAGCGTCTTGAAAGTATATGCCGCGGAAATTCAGTAGTCCTTTGCAAGAACAAGCTTGGAGGACTACTCCTCACTCTTCCCCATTTCCAAACCTCCCACAAAGCTGCAGTAATCAAAGCTGTGTGGCCCTGGCAACAGGATAAATACAGAGATCAAGGGGATGGAGTGGAATGGAATTCAGAGTTCAGAAATTTAAATAAGGGAAAAAAAGTTCAGAAATGCTCACATTTAAGGTCAATGGTTTTTGACATGTGTATCAAAACACCTGAATGGAAAAGGAATAGTCCTTTCAACAAAGGGTGCTGGGCCACCGGATATCCACATGCAAATGAATGAAGCTGCACCCCTACTTCCGAATCCACACAAAATTAATTCAAAGTGGATCAAACAGCTAACCATAAGAGTCAAAACTATGAAATTTCAAAGAAAAACATAAGAGGAAATCTTCAATAATCTTAGCTTAGGCAGTAGGTTCTTAGATATGACACCACAAGCACACAAAGCAAGAGAAACAGTAAGCTGACCTTTATCAAAATTAAAAATACTTCTGTGCTTCAAAGTACATCATCAAGAAACCAAAGTCAACTCACAGAATGGGAGAAAATCTTTGCAAGTCATACATCTGGCAAAAGACATGTATCCAGAATACATAAACAATTCTTAGAAACGAAAAACTTTAAAAAACAAAAAACACAATTTAAAAATGTCCAAAGGATATGAATACCATTCCTCCTAATATATTCAAATGACGAACAAGCATATGAAAAGATGCTCAACATTATTAGTTATCAAAGAAAAACAATCTAAACCACTAAAATGAAATACCACTAGGATGGCTCTAATCAAATAGATAATTAGATAATTACAAGTATGCTAAGGAGGTACAGAAACTGGAACCTTCATACACTGCTGGTGGGAATGCTGAACGGTCCAGTTGCTTTGGAAAACTAGCAATTTCTCTAAAGGTTAGAGTTAACATGTGACAGTAAAAGCAATTCTACTCCTAGATAGACAACCAAGAAAATGAAAGCAGTCTATACAAGAACTTGCACACAAGTGTTCACAGCAGCAGCATTCCTAATTGACCAAAAGTAGAAACAGTCCACAAGACCCTCAACTGAATAACAAATAAAACTAGTACTTAGATTCAATGGAATGTTATTCTGCAACAAAAAGAAATGAAGTACCAATACATACTACAACACAGTGAAAGAGAAAGTCACTCAGCTGTGTCTAATTCTTTGCAACCCCGTGAAACAGTTCATGGACTTCTCCAGGCCAGAATACTGGAGTGGGTAGCCTTTCCCTTCTCCAGGGGATCTTCCCAACCCAAGAAACCAAACCCAGGTCTCCCACATTGCAGGCGGAGCCTTTAATAGCTGAGCCACCAGGGAAGCCCAAGAATACTGGAGTGAGTAGCCTATCCCTTCTCCAGGGGATCTTTCCGACCCAGGAATCGAACCGGGACCTCATGCATTGCAGGCAGATTCTTTATCAGCTGAGCTACCAGGGAAGCCCTACTACAACACAGATGAGGCAAAAAAAAATGACAGAAGATGTCACTCATCTCCAAATACGAGCACCGCAGGTTGCCCACAGGGCACCCCGAGGTCTGACAAGCACGCCCTCCCCACCCTACTCCCCATGGGGGTGCTGAGGAGGGCTCCACGGAGAGCTGCTAACTCGGCAAAGTCCAGACACCACAAGAGCAGCAGACAGAGGATGCAAGGTCTCCAAAGAGACATGTGCTCCGGGAAAACAGAAAGGGCTGGCAATTACCATAATCAATGGGACACACCCCTCTTATCTCTATTCCATTAACCAGGACGATGAGTCATCACCTCCAAGGCTCCTCACCCATCTCTGCCTCAGCCAGAGACAGAATTTAAATCATAAAGTGTCACCGTATATCACAATGTCTACTTTATCAGATCTAGCTTAGTAATAGGCTCCCACGGCCCCCTGCTCTTTCCCACCGGCCACATCACCCGCCTCAAACTGAGGGCTACCTGCTGCCTGATGGCGCACTGACCACTTTTCTTGTTAATTCTACCAAGAAGGTCCATACACACTTGGACCATAAAGAAGGCTGAGCGCCAAAGAATTGATGCTCTTGAACTGTGGTGTTGAAGACTCTTGAGAGTCCCTTGGACAACAAGGAGATCAAACTAGTCAGTCCTAAAGGAAATCAACCCTGAATATTCATTGGAAGGACAGATGCTGTATTTTGGCCACCTGATGTGAAGAGCCAACTCATTAGAAAAGACCCTGATGCTGGGAAAGATTGAGGGCCGGAGAAGGCGGCAACAGAAAATGAGAGGCTGGATGTCATCACCAACTCAACAGACATGAGTTTGAGCAAATTCTGGGAGACAAAGAAGGACAGGAAACCCTGGAGTGCTGTAGTCCATGAGGTCGCAAAGAGTCTGAGCTCTGAGCGACTAAACAAAACCAAGAAGGAGCTCGGCATGGTACCTGGCACACCATGTCCACAGCCAGCAATAGGCTAAGAGACGAGAGAAAGGGCTGCTGCTAGCAAAGCAGGCTCAGATCTCTCACAAACAGCAACAAACCGCACAGACGCTAAGCCCCCAAGTCAGGAAGAATAAAGAGCTGAATATCTACAAGTCTGTTCTGGGAATTAGGAGGAGACACACAGAGAGGAAACAGGTATTCTCACTCGCCAGGCTCAAACAGGAAAGGCCCTAAAACAGCAGGCGGGGCCCCCGCAGGTGAATAAATACAGCCAGAAAAGCCTGCACCACCGGAGTGCACAACCTCAACCCCGGGCCGTCCTCACTGCCTGACTCGGGGCCCCAATAAGTCCTATGTCCCTTGGATGCACAGACCTGACCAGGGTAACACTTAGTCTTTGATCTGAGACTTCCCAACTGAATAGTCAGCAAACCACCCCGCAGTTACACAGAGGGTCCCAGAGTCGCTGATGTGGCGTGGGTTCTGACTGCCAACAGTACTCTCTTTTCTTTTTTTGGCCACAACACGCAGCATGCAGGATCTTGGTTCCCCGACCAGGGATCGAATCCTCGCCCCTAGGGTGGAAGCGTGGATTCTTAACCAGTGGACCACCGGGGAAGTCCCCATTCACAGCATTCTATTAGTATCTACGTGTGTGTGCTCAGGCATGTCTGACTCTTTGCAACCCTCTCTGGACTGTCAGTATCATAAGCAGGTAAAATTGAAAGCTCTAAGTACAAGAATTTTCCAAAAGTACCCTAGTATTAAATTTAGATTTGACCTGAATGCTTTCAAGTCTCTAATAAAAGATAGCATAAGAGTTCTTTAGAATGAAAGATGAAAAAAATACCCTAAAAGGTACACTTGAGGATAATCAAATGAGTAACTGTATGCCCCCCAACCCCGTGTGTGTGTGTGTGCGCACGCACACACTTAATCACATCCAAGTCTTCACAACCCGATGAACCATAGCCCACCAGGCTCCTCTGCCCGTGGGATTTTCCAGGCAAGAATGCTGGAAATACTGGAGTGGGTTGTCATTTCCTCCTCCTCCAGGGGATCTTCCCTACCCAGGGATCGAACCCATGACTCCTGCATGTTCTACATTGGCAGGCGGATTCTTTACCACTGAGCCACCTGGGAAGTCCTGTATTCCCACACAAAATGCAACAAATCATTTCTTTAACTTCATATACACCCTTCTGACCAAGGATAATAGATTTTGTTATGTTTTTTAAAATCCTGGTGAGTCAATGGTTTCTGTCTGAGATAAAGGAAAACTCCAGTCTTCAGCATCACATGGCAAATGGCTGGCTCTGGACAAGGGAATCCCCCAACACATGTGAGAAGGAAGAACTGGTTTGGTCTAGTTCCCGATACCACTGACCTCACTGATAGTGCACAGTGTGTCTTTACAGTGATAAGAAACTCTTCATGCTTAAAGGAATGACCTAAACTTACAGCGATGACTAACACGGAGGCAGGGAAAGGTAATGGTTTCAAGGGAAGGGGCTGGGTCATCAGAACCAGGAGGTGATGAGTTATGCTGACAAGGAGGCGGGAGACCCAGGCAGACTAACGCCCCCTCTCTTCTTCTGCGGAAGGCTCCAGGTGGAGCTCTTCGGAAAGCGTCTCAGAGGCGAGGCTCAGACAGCCAAAACCTAGGAACAACCGCGACGTCCGTCAGCTGGCAAACCGGTGGACAGAACACAGCCTGTCGGCAGCCTGAATGCCATCCTGCCAAAGGGGTACACCACCACGCTCAGCAGCGGGACGAACCTTGAAACATCGTGCAAAGCGAAAGGAAGCACACACCAGCGACCACATGCGGCATGGTTTTATTTATACACGATGTTCAAAAAGGGCAAATTATAGACAGAAAATAGGTGGGCAGTTGTCTGGGGCCCTGGGATGGAACAGGGGGGTTCACTGTGAAAGGGGAGGGGGGACCTTGCGAGGGCAAGGGACGTGCTGAACACTGACTTGTAACAGTCATTCCACTCAGCACATTACCAAAGATGCCTGAAATGCAGGCATGCGGTGGGTGAACCCCAGAATACATAAAATGTACCTCAATAGAGCTGGTTAAAGGAACAAACCTGTTGAACGAGGCTGGTGTAGAGCAACGGCAATAACTTATGAGGCTGGGATGACGTATACACATTACTACACATAAAACAGATAGCCAATATATAGCACAAGAAACCATACTCAATACTTTATAATAATAAATCAGGGAAAAGAATCTGAAAAAGAATACATACACACTAATAGAGACCCAAATAAATAAATAAGAAAAATGAAGTCTGGAGGAAAAGGGAAAATAATACAGGAGCTCAAGAAAACCAACCAACCAAAAATATCTACACCCAACACCCTAAGAGAGATAAGAAATAAATCCAAGAAAGAATAGATGCAGTTTACAAAAAAAAAAAAACTGTGAAAAAGGGCTCCTCATAAATTAAAAATATGACAAGGCTTAAAATTCAATAGAAACATTGAAATGGAAAGTCAAAGGCATTTCATAATAGTAGGACAAAAAAGACTGAAAACTACAAAACAATAGAGGAAAAGATAAGAAAATAAATCAAAGAGGTGACTAATAGGACTTTCAGAAAGAGAAGGCTGGGAATTTGGAGGGGGAAAAAAAGAAAAATTTCCCAGAAGAAAAGGGCAGCTCCTAATGAAAAGAATTAACCAAGCTCTTGGAACAGTGAGTGACAATACACAACAACCACAAAATCTAAGAACATCAGGAATAAAGAGAATATCCTAAAAGCTTCCCCAAAGAAATTACAACAGGTCACACTCAAATAGAAGAGCAGTGTCTTCAAAATTCCCAAGAGAAAAGTGGATTTCCAGCCAACAGTATTTTCCACCAGCTAATATATAAATCCCATGCAAAGATAGAATGCAAACATTTTCAGCTCTCCAAAGACAAAAGTTTTGCACCTGGAGGATGTGCTTCAGGAAAGTTAAGGCAGTAAACCAAAAACAAAAAAAGGCTGCGGTATCCAGGAAATAGATGGTCGGGGACCAGAGCTAAGACACACCAAAGCTGGGGCACGTATACCTGAACAGCTCCCCTCCAGGGAGAAAAAAGTGAGTCCATAGGCTCCTTGGAAGGAAAGCTATGACAAATGTAGATGGCGTATTAAAAAGCAGAGACATCACTTTGCCAACAAAGGTTCATATCGTCAAGGCTATGGTTTTTCCGGTACTCATGTACAGATGTGAGAGTTGGACCATAAAGAAGGCTGAGCACTGAAAAGTGGATGCTTTCTAATTGTGGTACTAGAGAAGACTCTAGAGAGTCCCTCGGCCAGCAAGGAGATCAAACCAGTCAATCCTAAAGGAAATCAACCCTGAATATTCATTGGAAGGACAGAAGCTAAAACTCGGATACCTTGGCCACCTGATGTGAAGAGCTGACTCATTGGAAAAGACTCTGATGTTGGGAAAGCTTGATGGCCAAAGGAGAAGTGGGCATCAGAGAATGAAATGGTTGGATGGTATCACCAACTCAACAGAGATGAATCTGAGCAAACTCCAAGAGATAGTGAAGGACAGGGAAGCCTGGCATACTGCAGTCCACAGGGTCGCAAAGAGCTGGACACACAACAAAACTGCAGTCCACAGGGTCGCAAAGAGCTGGACACACAACAAAAAATAAGTTATCTGAAATAATAAGTCATTTGTCATACTTAAGTGTTTTAAAAAAAAAACTGTTGATAAAAGCTTAACTCTGCTAGGCATTTGATGTAACTTTTCAAGTGTTTAAAACAGAAAACGGAATCCTATTAGACTACTTGGCTCAGAGATAAGCGGTATAATGCAATTACCATTTTAACCCCAAATTATGATATACTCATATAAGGGAAGCGGGCAGGTATAACAGCTAATTCTTCACAAAAGATCACAACAGTAGTTCAAAAACCATAACTACCATCTCTAGAAGTCAGTTAAGTGTACAAAACTAATAAACCAAGAAAAAGCCATGCAAGCATATAATTTAAAAATACGGCAGTCAATTTCAGATGGATCAACTAAAATCATCTTGGAATAGGACAACTCTAAGTTTCGAAACTGTTTATCTTTGTAGGACCTTAAATAGTAGTACCTTATATACCACAGGGAACTATATTAAATATACTATAATAAACCATAATGGAAAAGAATGTGCATATAATATGAAAAAGGATGTGTATTATATATTTATAAAACTGAATCACTCTGCTATAACAGCAGAAGTTAACACAACATTGTAGAATCAACTATACTCCAATAAACTAAATTTTTAAAAAAAGATTCGGGATGGTATTTTCTGTACCTGATTTTCTGTCTCTTTCCTTGTCTAATTGGTACTGTATCTTATGGCCCAAGCCCCGTGGAGGCTGGAAAGCTGGGGTTGGGTGCATGGGCTGTGTCTGGGTGCAGGCCTGGGGAGACAGAGCCGTCTCAGGATGTCACACGTCTGGCACACAGTGTCCACCCCGTCTTCCCTGTGCTCCTGGAGGGTGAACGCTCTGCCTGCACCGTGCACGGACCCTGACCATCAGGCAGGGCCCAGCTCGGGCTGCAGGGCAGTGAGTGCCCTGAGAGGCAGGACACCAGCCCCATATGGTTAACCTGTCTCCCGAAATTAGCTCCAAGTTCCTCATGATGCTACACAGATGTCAGTTTCTAAGATCCCAGTTTTTAAAAGCTGACAAGTTCTAAAACTTACCATTTGGTCCTTCCTTTTGAAATTCTTAGAGAAAACATTGCCGCGCAACTCAGCGCTTGCCAACACATCGCGCACTCCGCTTGTGAACGCTGCCAGCTGACGTTTATTACTGAGCCAGCCTCCTAACAGAGTATCATAAAAACCTGAGACCGTTCTTTCAGCTGCCACGCTGGTCACTGGTGACATTAACGTTGCCCTGGTCTCCATTCTCTTCCTCACCATCCCTCCCTAAGTCCGAAAAATGTCGTTGTTCAGTTGTGACCAACAAATGTATCCTGATGATTCAATTCTTGTGTTGTCATATTATGAGCCCAAAATATTAATAACTGTAAACAGAATCTTCTAAAAGTACTTGGGAATCTCTACCCCCTGATAATCATGTTCCGATGAAAATCAGGTCCCAAATTAAAAGTTCAACACAGCTTTTTAATATGTTAACACTGATAATTCAGAGCGGTATTAAAACCAACCTGAATTCACAAAAAATCTGTTTATACTAAATATTTACAGCAATTATTTGCAAGTACCTTTAAGATGACCTGTGATCCACTAGCTAAATATCTAGCTACTTGTGGGAGAAATAAAGTTTTTAAAACCCTGATTTTCAAACAGTAAGGTGACGACCTAAAATTGTTTCGACCATTAAAATCATCACAAAAAGTTCTAAACAGGCAGTGTTCGATTTTGAGAACCCAGTGCGGATTAAGTTCCTGACTCCACTACCATCAATTCTTGGTCTGCACTCTTGCACATTTTCCTTTATAAGATAGAGAGTGAAGCTCCCAGTGCTGCACTCTGGGCAACAGTCCCGTTTGGTACCGGGGCCTCCTGGGTCTGCGAGCCGTGCACTTGCGAGATAACCTGCATGCACTGCTGTCTGCCAATGTAAGTCATCAGAACAGAGACAGCGGAAAGCACTGCTGCTAACGATGAGAAGCACAGGCACCCTAAAGTCAGCGCGGCCGAGAGACAGAGCACGCCCGACAGCTCTGAGGGCAGGCAGCCCTTCGGCTTGCAAACTTGCATTTTTTGCCCTTTTCTTAACCAATTCTGGATTTATACCTTGCCTCAAGCCGCTATTCATAACAAGATGAAAGTATATATTTACTAAGAAAGAGAAGTAACAAAATAAAAGACCATATATGAAGTGCATGTGTCAAAGCATCCACCTTTAGATTAAAATGCATTTTAGTTTATAGTTTTTTTTGTTCCCTAGGGATGAAACAACCACCTTATTCCTTGGTTTAGCACACCTGCTCATGGATTCATTACTTCCAAAGTAGGATCTGTTTTTCCAAAAATCATCTTTGCTTTTCCAGGGTCAGTCCACAAAAATCTATGAACACACACACTGTACCAAAAGGGCCCCCGGATAATATTTTTGGATGATGTCAATACACAGAAACAGACATATATCTGAGATCCATTAAGGGGGGGAAAAAGACAAAATGCAAGTCTGCAAGCTACAGAAATAAACACTGTATTACAAAGTTTCAAACAATAAGGAGTTTAAAAAAAACTATCATCAGCAGGGTGTCATCTGATGGTTGGCTTTTCTGCAAGGCTTTTGACATTCCTGATTTAGTTTCATTTCAAAACACTTTTTGGAAGTTCGGGTTGATAATTATTTTCTAAGAGAGCCACTCGCCTGTGTGTGTCCTCTCCGCCTCCCTTCAACTCAGGCCCAGAATCTTACCAGCAGGAAGAACTCTGTGCCTCTGAACAAGTCTGTACATGCCACTCAGAGGCTGATCAACCCTCCTCTTAAGGAAAACATGCAGTTCTACAAAGTTCATTGTGCCCCAGTGAATGTCTCCACCTCAATTAAGAGCAAGAGTCGCTATCCTGACAAGGTAACACTTGCAGAAACCCACCCCCACAACAAAAGTTTAAGTGCCTGCTCCAAAATGTTACACTGATGATTTTTCAAAGCTACACAATTTACATGGCACTTTTACTGCTGAGCAATCGAAAGCAAGTTCAGCACTTTCAAAAATCCCAAGGCTCCTTGTCATCCAGCGGGCAAACAGTGGACCCATGTAAAGGACCACACCAAAGCTTGCAGACACGAAGTGAATTGATCAAGGAAGGAAGCCTAAATACTCATTCCAACTCTCTTCTCTCTGATGCCCTCCCTGCCCAGGCCTGGCCTTCCCCACCTCTCCCCTGGACTGCTGCCCCAGGCCAACCATCTCACCTTCTCCTTCTCCAAATCTCATCTGAGCCAGCCTCCTATTCTCAGAGACCCCCAAACTTCCAGTGGATCCTTGATGCCAAGGAATGAGGGGCGTCCTCAACATCAACAGGAATAAACCCTCCTCCAGATGCCCACCACTCCCTAGCCCTCCTACCACTCCCAGGGGGTCACCTTTGGCCACACATACCCCACTTTCAATAAAAGAGGGGGACGGTATTAGCACAGCGCCTAACAGGTAGCCAACTCTCAGGTTAACTCTACTCCCCATCCTCAGGCCTGGAGGAGCCTCCTCCTCAACCTTCAAGGCCTCCAGCCCAGGACAGGGTCAAAGTCAAGATGCTCATCCGTCCCTCTAGTGAGGAAGCCCTGACTCCAGGCAAGGGGGCTGCTGGATTCTCAGCTCCCTAACCACCCCCTCACCCCACCCCCACGCCCCAGGCCGGTGCAGGATTTTCCTGTCTTTAGCCAAGACATTTTGGACCACTGGCCACTGAATGCACACAAAAAGCAAAATAAGAGTAGCTACCCCAAGAAAAGAAACACAGCCAGCCAAATTTAAAAATAACAAACTCCAATGACACAAAAATGAACTTCGATCTATCAATCCTGATTTGGATTCTTCCCATTATCACCGCCCCCTTTTGATGACAATAATTAAAATTCACTACATCTACTACATTCACTACTCGACAGGCACAGGAACATGTTACAGACACTTCTTTTATAAATGTATGGTACTCCGAATGAAACCCTGCAAACAGAAATTCACAATGTTTTCCCCTTTTTAATTTATGAGTATCCTTCCCTATGATCACTCAAAAACCTAAAGCAAAAACTAAGTTTCTCTAAATAGAATACAGCCTATGTCTCACATCCTTTATTAAAAATAAAGTTATGTACTGTTCAACTATACCATTTTAGTCAGGAATGGAGAAAATTCTAAACTCCCCAAGAAAGCCATTTTCATAGACCATCTCAAAACTCAGCAAACTCCCTCTCTCAACTCATTCACTTCATGTAAACACAATCTTCTAAAAACAAGCAACCACTAATCACTCAAAGAGTTCACAGAAAAAAAATAAAAAACAGAAAATATAACAATGAAATAAACTAGGCCTACAGGTTGCTCAGCTTACAGGTGTTTCACCTAAAATTGTTCTTTTAATTTCCAAACTCTGACACTAGTCACACTGATGGAAGTTCAGGAAGAGTAAACAAATGCTAGAGTGTCAATAATCTAATCACAAAACCACTGTATGCAAATCATGCCAGCAGAAACCCTGAACTCGCTTCTAGGCATGCTGAAAATGGTTCTAGAAACAACAACAGAGGGAGGGGGAAAATGGAGATGTTAGCAGTTTCTGCTCTCTCCACCTCCCAGGGTCAGTTCAAAAGACTTTATCATGAGAGTAAGAAAACATATATGAGACGATCAGGAAAATTTAGCGCTCAACATCTGAAACAAACATGGTTACCAAAGCAGAGACGGGGGATACATTAGGGAGTTTGGGGTTAACATATACACACTACTATACATAAAATAGACAGCTAATGAGAACCTAGTACACAGCACAGGTAACGCAATATTCTGTAATGATCTACAAGGGAAAAGAATCTGGAAAAGAATATTTACGTACATACATATATATACACATTACTGAATCATCTTTCTGTATACCTGAAACCAGCGCAGCATTGGGAATCAACCAGATTTCAATTAAAAAAAAAACTGAACATGTGCTAGGAAGGAATTCATTTTTTTTTTTTTGGTGTGAGAAGAGCATGGAGACTACCTAAAAAAAAAAAGACACCAACTGAAGTATTTATGGGGAAATGGCATCTGAGTTTTGTGTGAAGATAATGGAGGTGGGAGGAAGGACAACAGAAAAAACCAGATCAGTCACGTGCTGGTCACTGCGAGGCCCGTGCTTGCCTCTTCTCCCTCTCTCTCCGGTGTCTGTTTCAAATTCTCCGTAATAATAAAACAACTGCAAGTGAGCAAAAGCTCCCGTCGTGCTCCTGCTTCAGACTGCAGGCCATTGTTGCACAGATTTCCTATAGTTTCCTCAGCTTTGCATAATTTGAGAATTTCTTCTCAATTGTACTTTGTAAGGAGAGAGCCAGAGAGCCTGTTACTGCCCAATCCCAACGGCTTCCCAAACCTGGTGCTTAGCAAATCGATCCCAAAAGCTTGAGGGGGAGAGTGTGGAACCAGAGGGAAGGAGCAGGGGAAACCTTGGGAGTGAACCTGCCCCAGCTGCTCCCGTTAAGAACCCCCAGCTCCTAAACCCATGAAGACACATCCACGGTTCACTCTCTTTTTCTCTTACAGTTTAAAAACAAGAACAGCTTCTGGTCTACTTCCACCAGCCTTCACGTTCGTGCTGACCCTTGAAGACCCAAACAATCCAACTTCTGTGTAACCAGGTCAAAAACAAGCCCTGGCTAACTCACTTGGACGAAGATGGTCACCACTTGGACCTGGCCAAAAAAACTCGGTCAGGAAAAACCGACCAGTGCTTAAACAAACGCTGAGGCTGGGGAGGACAGTCTCGGAGCCAGTTAGCAGGCTACTCAGGGAGTTGCAACACGACCGTTTCCAAAACTTTCCAAAAGCTTCCAAATTCAGTTGAGCCCGGCAGGCCGAGCTTAACAGGGCTCTCTTTCAAATTCAAAAACCTGGCCCTGGCCCCAACTGTTAGCCAACAGAACACATGCTGATTCACTTGAGATCACCTAAAAAGACGGACTCCATCCAGTTCAGACCACAGGCCAGTACACGGCCGGGATCGGGGGAAAGTTGGGGCTGTGGATAGATAAACCCTATTCACAAAGCAGAAAAAGGGACAATGGGATCCACACTTAATTTGGCCGAAGAAAATGTCTACAGTCAGCTTCCAACACCCCCCTCCTCCACTTTTCACCAGACAATGACAATTCTTCACAGCGAACCACAAAGCCCTGCTTCATAAGATTTTTTTTTTTCCTATCCCAATCCAACTAGAAAACAGGGAACAGCTATGGAACACCCCCAGTGGGGCACAGATAACTTGGAGAGAGCCTTCAGTAGTAAGAAACAAATCAGAACACGGAGAATTTCACATTCTGTTTCAAACATTCAAGGGCCCTGCCTCCATTAGCCAGAGCTCTGGGTAATCTCCAGTGTGCACTGAACAAAACCAGTAACACCCTTAGTCTCATCAGGTGCCTATTACTCAGGGCCCACTCAGAGTCTCCGAATTGTTAGTTTGAAGGGATTGGGGGTTGGGGGCGGGGGGGGGGGGGGGGAATCATGTTTAAAAAAAAAGAGAAAAAGACCTGGGGTAGGTGTGAAATCTGGGCACCCTCGCCACTCCTGAGCTCTGTCTCATTTCTGTTTCAATTACACACCTGTCAAACAGGTTATTCCTGGAATTCAGACTGTATAATCCTCACCCTGTAATTCTTCCTGCTCCTGCTACCCAAACACACAGCCCTCCCCTGTTCCCCAAAATATGCGCCCATCGGTAGAACGTATGCTGGTGATAAAGCAGAATCAGGTATCAGCAAACTCCGCTCCCTGGACTCCCGGCGAGCATTCAAACGGGGCAACACGAAGACAATTCTCAAGGAGGCCAAGGCAGTGCTTTGGGATAATCACAGGCGAGGCCTGCCTATTCTGAATTTTAATGAACACACCAACTCCGAAGGCCAGATCTGGGAAAAACGGGGTTGGGGGTGGTGAGGGGACATGTAGGCTGTCTGATGCAAAAAAAAAAAAAAAAAACGCTTTCCCATTTTATGGAAGTGCATGCCTGAGAGTGGAGCGTTATTTCCTTATCTGAGAGCCAGGAAATGAGGTCTTTTCAGGCCAGTGTGAATATAAACTCTGCTTAAAAAACAGCGGGACGGCGAGGCGAGCCCCCTCTCCCAACTTCAGCAGCGCGGCGTGGCCTCCGGGCGGCGGCGTGTCCATCCCCCCGCGCCCCCGGACCAGAAGTTTCAACCCGTCCCCGGGAAACAAAGGAGGCGCCCGCACCGACCTTATAGACTTGTCCGTAGGTGCCATTTCCCACCACTTCCACCAGCTCGAAAATCCCCGCCGGATCCTGGAAGAGAAGGAGGGGAGGGGTGAGCGTCGGAAAGCAGCACAACAATGAATAAAGAAGCAGGGCAGCCGGAGAGAAAGGGCGGCGACCCCAGCGGTGGGCTTCGCGCAGTGGGGTCGCCGGAGCCCAAGGGCCGCGATCCGGGGGCCGGGGGTTTCGGGCGGCGGCGGCGCCGGCGAAGGGTCGCGCCCCGGGGGCCCCCGCACCCGTCGACGCGGGCAGACAAAGGGGCCGCCGTGCCCGCGGTTCTTCCCGCGGCGGCGCCCGAGCGCCCGGGCGGCCAGGGCGCGGCCCCGGGTCCCCGCGCGCCCCGCGCCCCGCGCCCGGGTGTTCCCGGGCCGCCACTCACCCGCAGGGAGGACAGGTCGATGTCCACCAGACTTTTGGCAGGGGAGTCGTTCGCCATCTTCCCTTTCTGCCTCCGCGGATCGGCCACGATCAGTAGGTCTCCGGCGTGTTTCTGGGCGTCGGAGGCCCGGCCGGCGGCGCGGGCCCGCGGGCGAGGCCGGGGGCGGCGGGCGGGGCAAGTGCGGGCGGGCGGCGGCGGCGGCGCTCACTCCATGGCCGGGGCGGCCGGCAGGCCCCCGGGCGTCGCCCGCGCCTCAGGCCCGGGCCCCGCGCCCCGCGCGCGCCTGCACTAGCGGCCCGGAGCAGGGGCCGCGGCGCCGCCGAGTGTGGAGCCCGGAGCGCGAGGCCGCCAGACAAAGATGAGCGGGGGGCGGGGGCGGCGGCGGCGCGGGAGGAGGAGACACGGGACACCGAAATCGCACTCGGAGGAGAGCGAACAGCTCCCCCTTTCCTCCTCTGGCAGGAAAAGCGGGCGGAAGCGCGCTCGCGCCCGGAGGCGGCAGGGCGGGGGGCGCGGGGAGCCGCGCGAATCTCCAGCAGGGGTGGGGCCCGGGCGGCGACCAAACGCGGGGCCGGAGGGGGGCGCGCCCGGGACAAAGGGAAGCCGGCCCGGACCCCCCACCTCCCTGCCTCGGGCGGAGGGGCGGGCCGACCCCCGCCCCCGCGGAGCCCCGCCCCGCCGCGCCCCGCCCCGCCGGGATCCCCGAGCGAGAGGGTCCTCCTGGCCCCCGCGCCCCCGCTTCTTCCCATCGCATCCCCCACCGCGAGTCTGGCCCCTGAAGACCCTCGTTTCCGGTTTCCCTACGGGCTTCTCTGGTCCTCTCTCTTCTTTTCCAGGCTGAACCGGTGACCTGGTTGTAGTTGGGGATTCGCCGAGCATCACTCGGCCGACGCGTCCCGAGACTTTGGGCGGAAACAATCCGAACCGCTCCATTCACTGCCTTGTGCCGAGTCCCTCACTGTGGACGAGGCGTGGACCAGGAGTCTTGCCCCAAGTTCTGTGCCTAGAGATCGCTGAGGAGCGATGGACAGGCTTCTTCCGCCAACTTTGGAAGCCAGTCAGCAGTTAGTTTCATCCTGGTTAACGTGAATAAATGGTCTGCAGTCATTGTAGCACTGTCACTCCACTGGCCAAACACCCTAATGGCTCCGTATTCCCTCACAGCGCAGTCTCAAACGTGAGGGTCCAAGAATCACCGAAAGGGATTGCAAAGGCGCTGATTGCCGACCCCACCTCCAGAGTCTGATCCACCAAGTGTGGGGTAGGCCTGAGAGGCCTCATTCTCTGTACAGGTGATGCTGAGTTGCTGTGATGGGAAGTTTGAGAACTGGGGCCTCACACGATGAAACTCCAAGGCCCTTGTGATCGGGCTTAACCAGCATCATTATCTACCAATCCTTAGATCACACACAGTGTCTACTGAACCCCTCCTATGGCCCTAGGATGATGTTAACCTCATTTTAGGGCTGAAGAAGCTGAAAGAGAAGTTGTTGTTCTGTCTCTCAGTCAGGGCTGAGAGACTCTTTGTGACCCCATGGACTGCATCGTACCAGGCTTCCCTATCCTTTATTGTCTCCCAGAGCCTGCTCAACCTCATGTCCATTGAGTAGGGATGCCATCCCCTTCTCCTGCCCTCGATCTTTCCCAGCATCAGGGTCTTTTCCAACGAGTCAGCTCTTCACATCCAGTGGCCAAAGTATTGAAAGAGAAGGGATCTTCCTAAAGTCTTTAAAGGCATAGCCCGTAAAGTGGAGCAGGGGCTCCCACCAGCCTGTTCCCAAACCAAGTGCCTGAGCCAAGGTAGTCTCGGACCAGACAGTGTTTCCCACTCCTCTGTCTCCCAAAACTCCAAGATTTCCAACTCTGAGACTCCCTCATGAGGCTAAAACATATTCAGGGACTCCTGGAATCCACTGATCAGGAAAATCGTAGTGAGCAAAGTATTTCTGTCAATTTAATGGTGCCTTTCTTCCCGGGGGCGTGGCACTGCACTGCACAATCCGTGGGATCTTAGTTCCGCAAGGAGGGATTGAACCCAGGCCATGTCAGTGAAAGCACCTGGTCCTAACCACTGGACTGCCAGGGAATTCTTAGTGGTGCTTTTAAATAGTTTTGGTTTTTAATCTACCAACAGCAGTGGACTTGTCTATAAGTATAAAGTAAATAATGTACTCAGAGAGTTAGATTGGTGTCAGTGTGAACTTTCAGATTGTAGTATTAGTAATAATATTTTAGTAGTATTTCTTACTAACAAGAGGGCTTCCCTGGTGGCTCAGAGGTTAAAGTGTCTGCCTCCAGTGCGGGAGGCCCGGGTTTGATCCCTGGGTCAGGAAGATCCCCTGGAGAAGGAAATGGTAACCCACTCCAGTATTCTTGCCTGGAGAATCCCATGGACGGAGAAGCCTGGTAGGCTATAGTCCATGGGGTCACAAAGAGTCAGACACGACTGAGCGACTTTACTCACTCACTCAATATGTATTGGGTCCAAACAATGTACTAAATCCTTTACGTGTGCTATCCTCCTTATTCTTCACATTAACCCAAAAGGGTAGGTACTCTTACTTTTCTTACTTTACACATTAGGAAAGTGGCCCCAAACCTTTTGGGAACCAGGAACCAACTTCGTGGAGGACAATTTTTTTATGGATGGGGGATGGAGGAGATGGTTTGGGGATAATTCAAATGCATTACATTTCTTGTGCACTTTATTTCTATTATTGTTACATCAGCTCCACCTCAGATCAACAGCATTAGATCCCACAGGTTGGGGACCCCTGCATTAGAAAACCAGCATCTAAAGAAATTAATTGATCTGCTCGGTGCTCACCGGTGTTCACAGTTGAACCCAATGCAGAAACGCCAGGGTCCATCAAGTCAGCCTCCTTCTGTGGGTTCACTGTTAGTGTGTTGGTCACTCAGTCATGTCCGACTCTTTGCGACCCCATGGACTGCAGCCCGCCAGGCCCCTCTGTCCATGGGATTCTCCAGGCACAATACTAGAGTGAGTAGCCATTTCCTTCTCCAGGAGATCTTCCTAACCCAGGGATAGAACCTGTGTCTCCTGAATTGCAGGCAGATTCATTACTGCCTGAGCCACCAGAGAAGCCCACGAGTTCACGGTCTGCCTCAAATGTAACTTCATGACACTGAGGCCCACCCCAGACCACCCCCTTCTTTGCCTAGCCAAATTCTCTTCATCACCTCCAGTTTAATCCAGAAACCAACTCCTCTTTCTACCAGCTCCTTCTAAATCTCGTACGCTACTCTCCCCTGTATCAGCATTGTGATGACTGTCTCTTAGTTTCAACTCAGTACCTTTTCTTAAGTCCCTCCCCAGGGCAAGGGCTTAGCCACCACCCAGGATATAAGGGCGATCAGGACAAGCTACCTTCCAAGAGCTTACCATCTGCTGACGGGTGTAGGTCAGTTTCATAAATCACTCCAGTTAAAGGCAGAACGTTAAAAAGTCTAGCGCTGTAGAAAGAGCACTAAACAAGTCTAGCAGCAAGTATACTGGACTAGGGGCAAAACTGAACTAGGTCTGAACCTAGTTCTATTGTTTATCAGTTATGCAAGCTGGCACATGTTACTTCTGAGCCCCTGCAGTTTCCTCTTCTGTATGCTAGATAAAGATGGCAGTGAGGACTGCTACGAGGACATCTCAAGAGCACAGGGCAGGGTAATAAGGCCTGGAAAAAGGAGATAAAAGAGGTGTCCGGCCAGACTCTCTGAAAACGGCGCATCTAATGGAATGCCAGAGGCAGCACAGACAAAGAGGTAAAAGATTTGCTTGTGGTTCAGAACCTGGTTCACACTTGGGAAGGGCTTCCCCAGTGGTGCTAGTGGTAAAGAACCCACCTGCCAATACGGGAGACATAAGAGATAGAGATTCGATTCCTGGGTCGAGAAGATCCCCTGGAGGAAGAAATGGCAATCCCACTCCAGTGTTCTTGCCTGGAGGATCCCTTGGACAGAGGAACCAGTTGGGCTACGGTCCACAGGGTTGCAAAGAGTCGGACATGACTGAAGCAACTTAGCACAGCACAGATCCTTGTTCACGCTTGGGAAGAGGCTGTCACAAACAGCGAGGCAAGGATGGGAATTCCTGAATGATGGTAGCAGAGAAAGGTTTGGTTTGGGACTCTACAAAGTTAGTTAGCTTTTCATGCAGAAGCAGCTCTGAGGCTGGGGACCACATTCTCAATCAACAGCTGTGTATTAGTTCAAGCTCCATAACGGAATACCATACCTTGGGTGGCTTAAGTAAAAGGAATTTCTTTTCTTATAGTTCTGGAGGCTGGAAGTCCACGATCAAGATTCCAGCTGATTTGGTTCCGGCGAGAGGGCTCTTTTCCTAGCCTGTAGATAGCTGCCTTCTTACTCTGTCTGGAAACTGGCTTTCCTCAGTGCTACCATCACAGAAAGAACAAGCTCTCTGGTGTCTCTTCTTATAAGGACACCCATCCTATCAGATCAGGGCCTCTCCCTTATGACCTTATGAATTTATCCTTAATTAGTTCTGTGAAGGCCCCATCACCTAATACAGCCACACTGGAACTAGGATTTCAGCATGGGAAGGGGGTGTGGGAGACATATTTGGTCCCTAACAAGCTATATGTGATGCCAGAAAGCAGATCAAAGTCAGGGCTTTGTCCTCCAGCATCTGAGAACACAAATAAACCCACCCAAAAGATGATCAAAATAAGAATGTGGAAAATAAATACTAATTTGGCATTTTAGGTTGGAGGCAAAAACAGCTTGCTTAGACAAAGAATGAGAAGTTGAAAGAATGAGGAAACTGGCTACTCTCTAGGCTGCTGCTGCTGCTGCTGCTGCTAAGTCGCTTCAGTCATGTCCGACTCTGCGAGACCCCATAGTCAGTAGCCCACCAGGCTCCGCCGTCCTTGGGATTCTCCAGGCAAGAACACTGGAGTGGGTTGCCATTTCCTTCTCCAATGCATGAAAGTGAAAAGTGAAAGTGAAGTTGCTCAGTCGTGTCTGACTCTTAGCGACCCCATGGACTGCAGCCTACCAGGCTCCTCGGTCCATGGGATTTTCCAGGCAAGAGTACTGGAGTGGGGTGCCATTGCCTTCTCCAACTCTGGGCTAGGGGGACTCAGTTCTGAGAAAGCCAGGTGGGAACAGGGGACAAAACCAAGGCCTTGGCTGACCTGAGATTATCAGCCAAGTCAAGGGAAAACCAGCTGAGCATTGGCTTTGAGGAGCTCAGATGGCAGGTGAGATGCTCTAGAGTTCAGCAGGCCATGGAGGCACATTTGCATCTCCTCAGGGTACAGTGGACCAGACTAGTAATAATCTCCCTCCAGTCACAGAAATTCCAGGGGGAGCTTAATTATGGAAGCAGTCTATACAGACAGTCCCTTGGACATCCACTTTACTTATTTCTTAGTTTTTCTTAGTTGCAAAAATCTTGGTAGCAATTGATTTTCAACCTCAGAATGGGGCAGGGAAAGGGGGGCTGCAGAGCCATGAAACTGAACTACATGAATGTAATTCAAGGGTTCAGGGTCTTTGAAGCCTTAGAGCAACCGGAAATAAATGCTGGAAGTAGTGATCAGTGAGGGGAACCGAGTAGAACAAGGAGATGATGGTGGAGTGTGTTCAGAAGCTCAGAAAAGGAAAAGCAGAGATTTGGGGGGTCAGAGATCTGAGTTCTGACTCTCTGATGGACAAAGTGTTGCAAATGTTCACCCTCCCTGCTGCTCAGTTTTTTTTAATTGGAGGACAATTGCTTTACCATATTGTGTTGGTTTCTGCTGCACAACAATGCTGCTAAGTCGATCCAGTCGTGTCTGACTCTGTGCGACCCCATAGACGGCAGCCCACCAGGCTCCCCCATCCCTGGGATTCTCCAGGCAAGAACACTGGAGTGGGTTGCCATTTCCTTCTCCAATGCATGAAAGTGAAAAGTGAAAGTGAAGTCGCTCAGTCGTGTCTGACTCTTAGCAACTCCATGGACTGCAGCCTACCAGGCTCCTCCGTCATTGGGATTTTCCAGGCAAGAGTACTGGAGTGGGGTGCCATTGCCTTCTCCAGCACAACCATGTGAATCAGCTAAAATACATCCCGTCCCTCTTAAACCTCCCTCCCACCTCCCTCAGTTGTCTATCACATGGAATTGGGTGGAAATGATTAAAAGGTCCTCTAGGGAACTTAGAGACTTGGATTTCTAGAACCTTGGCCTCAGCCCTGGAACTGTTCACCCCTCCTATCTGAGTAGAAGAGGACTGATGGGGCCAGTGGAAATTGCTAGGACCCATGGCATGCTGTAGATTTAGCAGCCAAGCTCAACCCTTAAAGGCTATCTTTGAGCATTGGCAGAGAATCTTTTTAAACCAGTTGATCAGTTGATTTAAAAGGAAGCAACTCTTCTAGTACACAACAGGATGGAAGGCGTGGGGTGCAGAAGCAGATCAAAGGGCAACAAAAGAAGAAGCAGGCCAGAGGCCAGACAGACACAGTACCAGGGCCCTACGGTTGCCACTTCCGTCATGAGGAAGTGGTGTGAGCTCAGAGGTCTCCCAAAAGCAGATCCTGAGACAACAGTTTGGGTGCTGGTGGTTTATCTCCGAGGCAATGCCGGGAAACATAAGTGAATGAAAAGGGAAAGAGAAGCCTGGGATGGAGACGCATCAACAAGGAGAGTGTTCACAGACAGGTTATCACTGGGCAGCTGGGCTGAATGTATTTAGCTGGTCAGGAAATGAGAAAATGCTGATTGACCTTACTTTATGTGTACCTGTGATCACAGAAAAGGGTTTTGTAAACATTAAATGGTATTTTAAATACCATTGTTGTGGTTCAATCGCTAAGTCATGCCTGACTCTTTGCAACCCCACAGACTGCAGTATGCCAGGCTCATCTGTCCTCCACTGTCTCCCGGAGTTTGCTCAGATTCATGTCCATTGAGTCAGTGATACTATTCAACCATCTCATCCTCTGTTGCCCCCTTCATCTTTTGCCTTCAATCTGTCCCAGCATCAGGGCCTTTTCCAATGAGTTGGCTCTTTGCATGCAGAATTATTTAGAGACCTATTCGAAATCTTCTGTAAAGAGAAGTACTTTCCTTAATTTAGCCTTTCATTTTTCTCTTTTTTTTCTTTTTGGCTGCACCATGAAGCATGCAGGATCTTAGTTCCCCTACCAGGGATCAAATCCATACCCCCTGCAGTGGAAGCATGGACTTCCACTCCTGGACTACTGGGGAAGTCTCAGTTTCTTTTGTAAGTTTCTATTTTATATGTAAGGATAGTTTAAATCAAGTTCAGCCATAACCTGCAAAAATCTCCCAGGGGCCTCAAAAATGAGGTCACAGGTAGTCTTGTGTATGTGTATGTATGCTCAGTTGCTGAGTCGTGTCCAACTCTTGGCCATCACATGGACTGTAGCCCACCAGGCTCCTCTGTCCATGGGATTTCCCGGGCAAGAATACTGGAGCGGGCTGCCATTTCCTTCTCCAGGGGATCTTCCCAACTCAGAGATCAAACTCCCACATTGGCAAGCATTCTTTACCACTGAGCCACCTGAGAAGCCCACAGGTAGCCTTACAGTTTTAGAAATCAAGATAGGAGCCTTTGGAAGTGGTTGGGAGGACCTGGATGGGGACCTTAAATAGTCTGCAGGTTTGTCAAGTTTCAAAAGTTGAGTGGGCAACAGGCTTTGACAAGGGAAAGGCAAGTCAGGCCTGGTAGCTGAAGAGACAACAGGCTTCTCTATCCTTGAGTCCCTATTTGTGTCCTAAGCCTCTGCAGCTAAATCTCAGAAAGTGACCTGAGCAGTGAGCCTCTCTGATGCTCAGCCATTGAGTATGCCACAACCAAGAAAGAATCTGGAGTTTGAATAGGATGTATCAGATTCTGGGATCTGACACACATCAGCCTGCATCAGCACTGCCATTGGAGAGGAGTCAGTCATAATCAAGTTTATCCCTTTAAAAATGAATGAACCACAAGGCTCCATTAGTGATCCTGCAAGCTGGCCAGGCCTATTGATTTGTAGTTCTAAATTAATTATACTGACTCCAGTCTCAAAATCTCCTAAACTACATCCTATGATAAAAGATTAAGTGGCGATACACCAATGATAAACTCTGAACCATACATGTCATTGATGAATTACAAAATTGTGATGCCTGTCCCGTTCTCTTAAGTAAATGTAATTATCAGCTTCATCTTCTTTTCCCTGTCTGTATCCCATATTCGATAGCCAGCTAGTTTAGAAAATATAGTCAGGGCCAGGTCAAGAGGCTGGCCTTGACCAATTGACTTGGATCACCCAGATTTGCCCTAATTCTTGGCTACAGACGGCTCCTTGAGGTTGTTGGAGGTTGAGGAATGGGAGAGGGGAAGAGTTGGACAAGAAAGTGTGTCTGGATCAGTGGAGGGTCTTGACTTCTGTAAATGCACCTCAGGGTCACAAAAAGGGAAGACCACTTATTCTCACAAACTTGCATCTTTAATGGCTTTAGAATATATAATTATTATTAGCTGCCTTACTTGTAAAAAAATGTATTCAGAGTTAAAATAGTACTTGTGGAGAAGTTCTACACAATAATGGCCTTTAGAATCACAGCTTAGCTCCTTAGCAGAGGAGAAACGCAGAGGTGGTGGGATGTCAGTAGTTGGCAAGAGGAATTGAAAAGGGAGCCATGTGAATGTGGACTCAACAGACACCCACTTGTATATGTCAACCCCCATCTTGAAATTTCCAGGAAATGGGAACATGGCAATCACTCAGAAGGGAGAACCAGCGCCTCGGAAAAACTGAAAAGCCATGTGTGATAACTATTAATTCTTTACACACACTGGGCCTTAAGAAAGTTCCTTTCTGTGGGGCCATTTGTGCAGAGTGGATAAAGAACTGGAGTGTGTGCTCTGTTCTACAAACTGGGTTCCCAGGGTCTCCCTGGGTCTCCCAAGGAGGGTCAGAGGGACTTAGTAAGGGGACCGCTGAGCTGGTCGCTCAGTCCTCTCTCCTTCCACCACCAAGGTTCTGCTTTCAGATGTTTTTATACGTTGGGAATATGAGTAATAGTTTACCGAGACAAGATTTCCACCACTAAGAAAAGTTTGCAAATCACAAGCTAAAGTACCCTTGGAACCAGATTTCCATGATCCCGTGGCACGTATCTATGAGATCTCTTTCTGCTGAGTTCAAAACCAAGCCCTAGAGACACTTTTTAAATCATTGCTATGACCTGAGCAGAGACAGAGAGAAGATACCCAAGGAGGAATTGGGAACCCGGGCCCTGGATTTGGTGCTACTAGAATCTGTGCTGTCAGGGGGCAGCCTGGTGTCACGGGACCAAATATTCACTAACTGCTGTTTCAGTCATTAGCACAAGCTTCAGTCTCATACGAGGTCTCACACACAGATGTGAGGGTCAGCTGTGTCTCAACTATTTGAGTGTGACCACAGCCTATGATGGGGCTTCCAGGGTGGCTCAGTGGCAAAGAATCCACCTGCCAATGCAGGAGATGTGGTACACTGGTGGGTTCAATCTCTGGGTCAGGAAGATCCCTGGAGGAGGAAACGGCAGCCCCCTCCAGCATTCTTGCCTGGAGAATCCCAGGGACAGAGGAGCCTGGCGGGCGACAGTCCATAGGGTCTTGAAAGTCAGACACGACTGAGCAACTGAGCATGCACGCACACATACCATATATAAAACAGATAACTAATAAGGACCTACTGTATAGCACAGGAAACTCTTCAATATTCTGTAATAATTTAAGAGGGAAAAAATCTGGAAAAAATATTTGCATATATATATAACTGAATCACTTTTCTGTACACTTGAAACCTATTAGGGTCTATTCGAGGGCCTGTTTTTTTTTTTTTTTTTTACAAAATCACCTAACTCCTGTCTCTCACAGCACACTTTACAGAGAATTGATGAGATAATAAAAAATATTTTTAATTCCTTAGCACCAAAAGACTGACTGAAAAGATGAAAATAGCAGAGTTATCCAACAATAACCTGGGCATTGTTTATACTGAAAAACTGAAGAAGAGGTATTTACAAAACGTTTGTAGTAATGTAGAGATGTGTGTTGTCATGTTAATTGGAAACATCATTTTACAAAACTGGTATGAAGTTATAGTTATAGCTGCAGAAAATTTAAAACTATGTGTAGGAAAACAAGGAAGAAATATATCAAATTATAGTAGTTTTTGACAGATTGAAATTGTGATTTTTTTTCTTTTTTT
The DNA here is from genome assembly GCF_032452875.1 of Bos javanicus. Lineage (NCBI taxonomy): Eukaryota > Metazoa > Chordata > Mammalia > Artiodactyla > Bovidae > Bos > Bos javanicus. The sequence continues at coordinate 6,669,093 of NC_083878.1, read as the reverse complement.
CAGGACATATAATTCTACAAATTTCTTCTATTACCATGTCTTATTTTATGATATAAAGAATATAAACATTTTTTTAAATTTTGTGTTAAACTTTTCTCTCTTTTGAAAATATTTATTTGGCTGAGCCGAGTCTTAGCTGCAGTATGTGGGATCTAGCTCCCCAACCAGGGATGGAACCCAGACCTCCTAAATTAAGAGCATGGAGTCTTAGCCACTGGACCATCAGGGACAACCCAAACATAATTTTTTTTAATAAAATAAAAATTTAAATAAATAAGAGAAACCACTGTTTAAATAAATAAGACTAATTGCTTCATTTCCTTAGGACTGACCTAACAAAGTACCACAGTCTGGGTAGATCAGACAACAGAAATGTGCTGTCTCGGGGCTCTGGTGGTGAGGGGTCTGAAAGCAGGTGTTGGCAGGCCACATCCTTCCCACACCTGCAGGGGACTTGAGCCTCCCTTACCTCTTCTGGCTAATCAGGGGCGGCTGCCCATCTTCAGCACACCTGAGCAGACCTCCCTGTGCTATAATGGTGGGTCCTTGTTGGTGATCCACTTTAAATATAGCAGTGGTACATGTCCATCCCAAACTCCCTAACTATCCCTGCCCCCATCCTCCTCCCCTGGTAACCACAAGTTCCTTGTCTAAGTCTGTGAGTCTGCTTCTGTTCTCTAAGTAAGTTCATTTGTATCATTTGGGTTCTGCCTATAAGCAATATCATGATAGTTCTCTGTCTGGGTCTGACTCTGTCTGACTTACTTCGCTCAGTATGACAGTCTCTAGGTACATCCATATTGTTACAAATAGCATTGTCTCATTCTTTTTTATGGCCGAGTAGTTTTCCATTGTATGTACATAGCACATCTTCTTTAGCCATTCCTCTGTCAATGGACATCTAGGTTGCTTCCATGTCTTGCTATTGTAAACAGTGCTGCTGTGAACATTGGGATGCATGTATCCTTTCAAACCATGTTAACAGTTTTGAGGTTTTTACAGAAGTTGAGGACCGTTATTCGTTCTTATTGTGATAAAGTGGTTTCCACATTTTAGCACGTGGGTAAGTTCAGGAAGGGTCGCCTTAGTAGGTTTTGCTAAGACTTCCTCAGCTTCTCTCTTGCCACCCCCTCTCAGTCTCTAACGTGTATTTTTTAAGCTCGTACTGAGTTCATAGCACTGTGTAGATCTATCAAAATTAAAAATCACATGAAACTCTAACAAGTTGCTTTCATCTACACAGTAATTTTCAAGCAGTCTGACTTTATAATCAATGACTTCAGTCTACAAATCACTATAAAGAATTACCTTTAAGTTAGATTGTAACAGAAAATTTCTTAGACCTTACAAATATAAAACGGATGATAGAAAAAAAAAGAAGGAAAAAAACTGAAGTAGAAATAGGTCCAAGTAGAAATCAATTTTGCTTGTTGTAAAGATAGAATATTTCTTCAGCGTTGAGTAATTTGGGGTTTGTTTGGGATATTTAGGAATTAGCTAAATGTTTTAAAATAGTGTCTTACTGGCTTTGAACTATTTGGGGGGACTTCTACCCACAGCATGGTGGAAGATATTTTCATTTTTTTTTAATTGAAATTTCAGCATGTTTATTTAATTTTTGGAAAAAATGCTGTCTTTTGCTAAGTTTGTCAGACTTTGCTTGATATAAAAATATAAATAAGGGACTATAGTATGGCACAGATAAAGCAAGCATGACTATGTTTTCTAAAGACAATTCCATTGCTGCTCTGTGCCTTCAGAAGCAAAAATATTCATTGGTTACATGCACACATTTACACAATGAGTGTTTTTGAGACTCTCGGTGACATCTTCAGATCAGCATGTGTCTCCCACTGTGCAGTTATTCCTTTTTAGTTCTACTTTCTTGCAGACAATGCTTTGTGTCTAAAAAGCTAAGGAAATTAAACACAAAGCCATGTCAGTGCAAGGCAGCTTCACTACACACGCCAGGAAATTAGGACTTGCTCTCCCAGCAGCTGGTGTTTGCCTACCCTGAACGTGGTATGTCAGAAAAGTTACATGGGGCAGTGAAGTCTGCTGAGATACAAAGAATATTATTTCTCCCCGCTGTGTGCCCAGGATGCGGGATTTCCCGAGTCCTTGGACTCTTAGACTCCTCTTCTCGGCTCTGCAAGAAGGGCCACGGTTAAACTGACCAACTGCCCAGGCAAGGCTGGCTGTCCAGGCACCACCAGTCTTCCTAGGAGCCGCTCCCCTTGGCTGGTGTTTGCCTGCGCCTGGCACTCAGCTCAGCACTTTTCCTGCTCATTTCATTTAAGCCTCACACAAACTTGTGCAGCCAGCCCTCCCGTTTTCATAATTTCACAGACAAGAGAAAACCAAGACCTGGAGACATGAAGTCATGTGACCACGATGGCACCTTCAGAAAGTAGCAAATCCAGGACTAAAACCCAGATTCATGTGAACAACCCATGCTTCTGATCAGTAAGCTTTAGGTATCTGATGCATTTTAACCAAGTTGCATGTGTGCTAAGTCGCTTCAGTCGTGTCTAACTCTTTGTGACCCCGTGGGCTGTAGCCCATCAGGCTCCTCTGTCCATGGGATTCTTCAGGCAAGAATACTGGAGTGCATTGTCATTCCCCTCTCCAAAGGATTTTCTCCATCTAGGGATTGAACCCTAGTCTCTTATGTTTCCTGAATTGGCAGGTGGGTTCTCCTGCATTGGCAGATGGTGCCACTTTGGAAGCCCCAAATCAACTATACTTCAATTAAAAAATAAAAATTAGAGAAGAAACTCACACCTCTCTCTGCAAAGGAGCCTGGACCACATCTGGTTTGTCTCGCTGTGGCCCATTGACTGCCTCTCATCAAGAAGAAAGCCTCGATGTCAGAGATTCGGTTGCCTGACAAGCGAAATACTTGGCATTATATTAAGGAATCCTTGAACCTGCTCTACATGTTATTACCATTATTTTTCAACATTTGATGAATTCCAGCCACATAATAGATGCTGTTCTAGATACAGACGGTTCTGGTCCTTTGGGCTTTCACTCTTAAGAAGCCAGCAAGGCTGGCAAACGTGAGAAATGAGGGGAAAGCACTCCGTTAACGTGGCTGTCTGAAAAGGGGGCACTTTGGGTAATTACATGTCTAGTTACACATTCTTGCCAGCTATTTGGAGCTCTGACTGACTGTGCAAAGACAATGCCCAGTTTGTTGGTCTGAACAAAGGCAAAACAGATTGGACCGTAAGTGTGACTCCGTGCGCCATTTTGGAATATCAGGGATCAGTTTGTGTGATGTACACTTAAATTCACTAAAGATGCAGAAAAAGATAACCTTGGAAAGTATTCTCTGATTTCCCTGCTCATTTCAGATGTGTTTGATATGTCACACACACACAGAAACACACACGTACGATCTAAACTTTGCTGAACACCTTCTTCCCTTACATGGTATTAAAGCGCAAGAGACAATTGGTAAATGAAATGAGTTGTAACTGCAGCTCTGCAGGCGCTTGGCTAATGCCTGGGTTTTGGTGCCTCTGATATAACTGTGGTGGCGCCTAAGAGGGGAAAAGACTGTCCTGACCATTGATGCTGACTTCGTTGGGGGGCAAGGGAGGGGCACGAGCGAAACAGTATGGCTAACACAGATGCTCTAACTGTTTGTGTTCTATTTTGTGGTTGTTGTTTAGTTCTTAAGTTGTATCCAACTCTTTGGGACCCCATGGACTGTAGCCCGCCAGGCTCCTCTATCCATGGGATTCTCCAGGTAAGAACGCTGGAGTGGGTTGCCATGCCCTCCTCCAGGGCATCTTCCCGACCCAGGGTTCGAACCTCTGTCTCTTATGTCTCCTGCTTTGGTAGGCAGGTTCTTTACCACTAGTGCTACATGAGAAGCCCAGAGGCGATCCAATAACCAGGGAGAATTATCAGGAGTAACTGACATGTTTCGTGTGCCTAGCCCAGCGAGGTGATGCACCTGATAGGCTGACCACTTCATATGAATTCCTCCTCCCAACCGCAGGCGTACAGAGTGCAATCACCTCCTTACAGGAAGATTCCTACGATGGGAAACCACAAAGCAGGGAGTGGGGCTTCTGTTTCACTTCTGGAGAAAAGTCAAAAGAAATGGAAATAAAAATAACATTCCTCACCCCGCCCGACCTCCGCCAGCACACCCACCATGCCTTCCACCCGCCCAGAGTTGCCCATTTATAACTACCCAACAGGTCACCCCAACAAGTATTCAGGGGCCTCCCCTGACTTTTTGCTAAAATGTTCATAGTTAAACATGATTATCCTTAACTACAAAGGACTAAAGAGAGAACATAAATGATTGTCAGCAGTTTAACCCACCCTGTAGACTCTCATTAGAAGGCAGGAGTCAGGGCTACCTTTGTTTTTTAATTTTTTTGGCTGCACCTGTACAGAATGTGGGCTCTTAATTCCCCAACTAGGGATAGAACTTATGGCCCTTGCACTGGAAGTGCAGAGTCGTAACCATTGGACTACCAGGGAAGTCCCAGAGCTACCTTTAAGAGCAGACACAGTGACAGTGGCCTGAAAATTGTGTGTTGATGAGCTCTCCCTCCAAAATACCTGAAGTACCACTGTTATTAATGCCTATTTACTCCTGTCTCAGCTTGGCTGCTATAACCACAGACCATAGATCCAGTAGCTTATAACCAGCAGGAATTCATTTCTTACAGAGTTGGAGGCTGGAAGTCAGATCAAGGTTCTGACGCGGGCCTCTTTCCAGGTTGCTGACTGCTGACTGACTGCGTCCTCAAGGCAGAGAGAGCACAGGCAGTGAAAGCAAGGGCTTTCATATCATTTCTGTGCCGTGGTTAGTCACTCAGTCGTGTCTGACTCTTTGCAACCCCATGGACTATAGCCTGCCCGGCTCCTCTGTCCATGGGGATTCTCCAGGCAAGAAAATTGGAGTGGGTTGCCATGCCCTCCTCCAGGGGATCTTCCCAACCAGGGACTGAACCCAGGTCTCCCGCATTGCAGGTGGATTCTTTACCATCTGAGCCACCAGAGAAGCCCTAATCTCATCCCTGGGCCTCATCCCATCCTTGTTACCTAGTTGCCTTCCAAAGGGCCCAACCTCCTAATACCATCACATTAGCATTAGTTTTTTTTTTTTTTGGAAGTGCTGGGTCTTTGTTGCTGCATGCTGGTTCAGTAGCAGTGGGGCACTCTCTAGTTGCGGTGCACGGGCTTCTCACTGCAGTGGCTCCTCTTGTTGCAGAGCACAGGCTCTAGGGTGCATGGGTTTCAGTACTTGTGGCACATCACCCTAGTCGCTCCCCGGACCAGGGGTTGAACCTGTGTCCTCTGCATTGGCAGGCAGATTCTTAACCACTAGACTACCAGGGAAGTCAGAATTCGGATTTCAACATGTGAATTTTGCGGGGACACAAGCATTCAGTCCACAGCAATCCCTTATCGTGAGCCTTGCTTTCTTCTTTCATCACTTTCAAAGAATGCATATGACTGGTTGCTGCTGCTGCTGCTAAGTCGCTTCAGTCGTGTCTGACTCTGTGTGACCCCATAGACGGCAGCCCACCAGGCTCCCCCGTCCCTGGGATTTTCCAGGCAAGAACACTGGAGTGGGTTGCCATTTCCTCCTCCAGTGCATGAAAGTGAAAAGTGAAAGTCAAGTCGCTCAGTCATGTCCGACTCTTAGTGACCCCATGGACTGCAGCCCACCAGGCTCCTCCGTCCATGGGATTCTCCAGGCAAGAGTACTGGAGTGGGGTGCCATTGCCTTCTCCATATGACTGGTAGGGAAAATATATTAAATTGCTAACATTTTAATGCAAGTTGGTGTCTCGGATGATTTGCTCTACAGGAGAAAGTAGGCTACTTGACAACTCTGACCATTCAAGTGAAGTGAAAGGCAGTGGAGGGAGAAGAATGAGTGAGAAGGGAGAGTGCTCTAAGATATCAAAAAGCTAGTTGGCTGGTTTGACCAAGCATCAGAGTCTCCACTGGGTGTGGGCTATGAGACTGATGAGAAAGGGCCCTCAGATGAGCCCTCAGGAGTGGCTGTGATGAGGCAATTTACCCACAAATATACCCTTTTTCTCTTCCCCTATTTCCTTTGTTTCGGAGACCAAAAAAATGTTTTCAAAATGAAATAGCGAGTACTGAGTCAAGGTGACTAACGGAAAAATGGAAGACATGTTTTATCCCTCTCTCCATTAAAGAAACAGCTAAAACAACAATAGCACAAGAAACACAGAAGAAATTTCCACCGTCCAGACATTTTAGGGATTCCTAGAAGACAAAGAGGGACTAAAGACCACACGGATGGCGAAACAAGCACAGGAAAAATCCTGTTTAACATTCAGGGCCGCAGAAGCAATTCTGAAATGTCTCTGCACTCAGTGTAAACGATTACGATAAACAGCCCTGTTCCCTCCATCAACTGGCAGGGCAATCAGTTAAGTGAATTTAATCAGAGAGGTCCTCTCTCTTCCCATTCCTTCACTCTGCATAGCCGGTGGTGGCAGCAGCGCGTGCTCCCGGGTTAGAGCCCTTAGAAGTGTTCTCAAAGCAGAGATATTTATTATATTGGGGTGAATTAAAGGGAGATGGAGAAGGCAATGGTACCCCAACTCCAGTACTCTTGCCTGGAAAATCCCATGGACAGAGGAGCCTGGTAGGCTGCAGTCCATGGGGTCGCTAGGAGTCAGGCATGACTGAGCGACTTCACTTTCACTTTTCACTTTCATGCATTGGAGAAGGAAATGGCAACCCACTCCAGTGTTCTTGCCTGGAGAATCCCAGGGATGGGGGAGCCTGGTGGGCTGCCGTCTATGGGGTCGAATAGAGTCGGACATGACTGAAGTGACTTAGCAGCAAAGGGAGATACAGGTGAACTCGGATGCACCTCCAGAGCCTTGCAGGGACATTGGAGGAAATACATGAAAAGTTCTGATTCAGTTTTTATTTCCAGAGGATAAAAGTACTTCTCCTATGTGGGAATCTTACACCAGAGACCCACAGCATAGGTAATGGGGCTAACGATTCAGAAAATTAGCAAAATGCAGAAGGGATGAAGATGCGGAAGCCAGCCCCTCACACACACTGAATCCTAAATTCCAATTCTTCTTCATGATCAGAAGGAGGCAGGCTATCCTAATCAAGACATTCAATGACAGGTGAAGAGGGAATCAAGGATGAACACTCTAATACTTACTTGTGAAAAAGTAACAGTGAGGAAAGAAATACATCAAAGTCATCCCACTGGAAAAAACAAACCCTGAGCAAACAGCCTCACTAGAGGAAGGGGGGAAAAATCTTTATAAATGATATACTCAGAGAAATGTTTTCATGTTCTTAAATCAAGATTGTTAATGTACATTTATACATATCAATTGTTCAATAAATGTTGGTGGGTTAAAATTTCTTTCTTATAGGAAAAAGACTCTCTTTGGGTTAAAAAAAAAGGTCATTATACCATTTACTAGTCATGTAGTAACTAATAGCACCAGCTTGGATTTGAATCCTGGCTCCAACACTTATAAAATTCATCAAATAAAAATATAAATGGGCTAAATAGAAGCATGGATTCAACTGAAAGTGTACAATCAACCCAAGAAATTCTCCCCCAAAATAGTGTCATAGTATAAAATAATAATAATTTTCAATTAGGAGATAGAAAATACAAGACATGGAAGAGAGAGAACTGAACATTTTTTCCTATAAGACTTTGAAAGTAAGAGACAAAAGAAGGGAAAAAAGATAAATAATTGAAGAAAACTTCCCAGAACTGGTGGAAAATATGAATTTTCATATTTAAGAGTTCACTGTGTGCAGAGCGAGACAAAAAGGAAAAAAAAGTCCAGAAGTGTCATCTTAAAATTTTAAGTCTCCAAAGATAAAGAGACATTCCTAAAACTTCCAGAAGACTAAAACAGGTTATCCAGAAAGAAGTGATACTCAGGTTGGCATTTGAAACAATAGACACAAAAGAGGAAAAAGAAAAAAATAATTTCAAAATTCCAGGAGAGAATTATGTCAAATTTTATACCCGGTCAACTTAACATTCAAGTAAAAGGGCAAAATAAAGACATTTTTAGACACTCAAAGATTAAATTTTATATCTCATCAGCCCTTTAGACAGTATTTAAGAGTGTACTTCAGCAAGAGAAAACAAGTTTTTAAAGGAAGCTAAAAGAGCTGCCATGTCAAACAATTCAAAAAGTTCCATATCGTATGACAGTAAACATTTATTTTCAGCTCACATTGTATGAGGGCCATGGGTTGGCTATGGCTCTACTTCAGGCTGTGGGCCTTGTCCTTTGTTTTCTCACTCTGGGGCTTGCCATGAAGGAGCATTCTTATCTGAGATATGCCTGTTTATGCCAAAGGGGAAAGAAGAGAGAAGCCACCTACATTCAGCGGACTAAAAACGAAGACATGTCTAAACTCAGCATCTGAGGCACACTGGACTGTAACCATCCCTCAGTCGGAAAAGAGAGAATATTTACTACTAATGATAAAGACATGGTAAGACACCACAGACAGTAAGAATACATTCATACATACCTTAGCCCAATAAACGCAATGGGTTGAAATTCCCCTATTAAAGGACAAAGACTCTAATGTGTTAAAAAAAAAAAAAAAAACCCAGGTGCCATTACTGGTACTATGATGATTAGTACAGTGGTGTGGGCTGTGGGTTTGCATCTTGGGCACACCACTGCTTACTAGATACATGTAACGTGAGCATAAGGATACTATGCAGGACCTGCTTCAGAGCGTTGTCATGAGTCATAAATAAGACACAGGTATATGTAAGTGCCTAGCAGATAGTGTCAAGAGGTATCAGCCCTTGCTACTATATGAGACAGCTGAAACAGAATGACAGGTTTAAAGTTTGAAAATACAGGAACAAGCAAAGATAGAGCAAGCAAATACTAATGAAAATTAACAGGGAGCACTGAGTTAAGTATGATGGATTGAAGGTGCTTCCACTTCCATCTGAAAACCCCCTGAAGATGCCATAAGGTGAATGTTCTTATATAGGGACAGACCCATAAGGGATGCAATGATGTCTTAGAAGAAGGAGATGGTTAGACATCTAATTGGTAAATGGTTGAAAAAAAAACGAAAAAAGCTTATGCCCATTTGGCAATTGGGGAACCCAGAAGTAGGCAGTTTTGTGCCACAAACCATCAGAAAGTCTCATAAGGAAGCAACAGTCTGAGTATGAACATTGTGGTATATGTGAGGCTAAAGATGGGGTTATTGATTAAAGTCCACACATGATGTAGTTAGAGCTCCACTATCCTCCCCACCTCCACAGATACCTGGAAAAATAATGAACCAGAGTGACCCTGGACTTCGGGGAGGAAGGAGAGAGGAACACACTGCACACCACAGTGTTAAAGGCGACATCACATAGTCGAGGTGTACAACCCCAGTCTTCCGCCTCCACTTGGCTCCAAGCTTGCAGCTAGTCTGCTCTTCTACGCCCAGGCGTTAGACATGCTGTCTCCCAGGAGCCTGATTCACCTACGTGAAAAGCCTTTCAGATGTTAGTGGTTGGGGTTCTCTAGCTATCCTGCCCAGCCAGATGTCCTTACAGTAGACCCACTAGGAGACAAGCGCATCCACTCAGAGTTTCCAATAAGCTTTTATTTATTTTTTTAATTTATTTATTTGACTGTGCCAGGTCTTAGTCATGACATGTGAACTCTTAATTGTGGGATGTGGGATCTAGTTCCCTGACCAGGGATCAAACCTGGGCCCCCTGCATTGGGAGATGGAGTCTTAGCCACTGGATCACCAGGGAAATTTCTCCAAAAAGCTTTTAAGTGACTCCCTCTTGACCTTGAAAGATCATCTAAGGATCACCAGTTAATTGAGGAAAAGCTTCCCCACAAAAGCAGAAAACAAAAGTTCAACAAAAGAGAAAAGTTATATGTGGGGGAGACAGAAACAAAGCAGAAGTTTAGAAAGCCAAACAAAGCAGTATTTCCAGAGAAGTGGAATCCGTAGATACGCGTACCCACGGAAAAAGAGACCAGTAGACTGCAAACAAAGGGATATTCAAAAGTTGCCTTGGAAGTTAAAAACCATAGTATATATGACAAATTCAATGAAAGGAAATTTGAGAACATCTTCCAAAAAGTAATAAATGAAGATCATAAGAAACAGAGTGTAAATGGATGAGCAATTAGAGAAAATCAGGGCATCTATCTAATGGGATCATTATCCTGAGAAATTGGAGTTACAGAGAGAAAATCAATGAGAAGTGATCAAATCATCAACTCAAGAGAAATCTCAGAAATAGAAAACACAAGTTTCTAGAAGGAGAGCACTGACTAGTGCCCAGCACTGTAGATGAACAGAGATCCAGACCAAGGCAGCTCCTTGTGAAATTTCAGAGCAAACCCAGGATGCAGGAGGGTCCTAACAGCTCCCAGGAAGCAAAATAGGCCACAGAGGAGCAGGAGTCAGGTTGGCAACACAAGTCAACAGCAAGACTAGAAACTAGCAATGCCTTCCAAATCCCAAAGGAAAATGATTTCCAACTTAGAGTTCCCACATGTGACCCCCCCAAATGTTGTTCAATCCCATGTAAGAGTAGATAAAGATGGTTTCAGACTGTTCACCCTCCTGTACCCTGTCCTAAGAAGCCTTGCATAGGGTCCCCCGTGGGACTGTGCTCAGACGCTGTCATGTCTTACTCTGTCCATGGGATTCTCCAGGCAAGAATATTGGAGTGGGTTGCCATGCCCTTCTCCAGGGTATCTTCCTGACCCAGAGATTGAACCTGCATCTCCTGCATTGGCAGGTGGATTCTTTACCACTGGTGCCACTTGGGGAATAAAAACACAGGAGGATGATCAAGGGAACACCCAGATTCAGAGTCAGAAGCCCAGCAGCGCAACAGGCCTTGAGATCCACCAGTGTCACCAGAGGGCAGAAAGAAGACTGTATAATGTGGACACAGGTTTAATTTCTGGTGGAAAATTGGGGATGAAATGGTGATACTTAAACAACCAAGCGAAGGGAGAAATGTAATAACTCCAGGGAAAACAGAAAGTTATACCTAAAAAGATATATAATCATCATATACTAAAGAACTTGGCTATGAATCATATTTTCATAAACATAATAATGAATATTGAATACTGACCTAACCCCAAAATTGTAACAATTTGGGGAGGATTTGGGAATGGAGTCATGTAAGGGAGCTGAATAATAATGTTCCACAACAGGAAATGGATAAAATCTAAAACTGAAAAATCGAGAGATAACAGCAGGAAGGTTATTACTTAAAAATGTGGAAGCAATTATCTGAAGAAACTATGAAAAGGGTAGTAAGTGGTTGCCTCTAGGGAAAGAAAAATCAGAGTGGGAGGGTTGGGGCAAGAAGTTTATTTTGCTACAAATTTTGTAAAATTATTTTTAAAACCATGCACCCATATAAAATAAACTATGGAAATTTAAAAGTAATTTAAAGAGAGTAAGTATGGCAATATTAATATCAGACAAAATAAAGTTTAAGACTAACATTTAAAAAGTTAGGATAACACTGTAATGTAGTCAAAGTATACGATTCATTATGTGTTAAAAAAATAATGAATGGACGTTAATTTAAAAATAATGCTGTTGAAAAATGGTACCAGTAGACTTGTTTGACATGTTTGCCACAAACATTCAATTTGTAAAATTATCATAATAAATAAAATTACCAAATTTTAAAAATAACTAATGTACTAGATAGAAAGACAAAAGATATTTTGTAGTGGTAAAAGCTACTATCTGCCAAGAAAACATATTGTCATGAAGCATTGTCCTCTTAACAACATAGCTTTAGCATGTATGCAAATACATAAAAAGATGACAATCAGAAATCTTAGGTGGATATTTTAATATGCCTTCCCTCCAGATGAAAAGACTAAACAGACAAAAAGTTAATTCTGAATGGATGTGGGATGTTAAATAATATAATTAACTACTGAATCACAGGGCTTCCTTGGTGGCTGAACAATAAAGAATCTCCTGCAATACAGGAGACACAGGAGATGCAGGTTCAATCCCTGGGTCAGGAAGATCCCCTGGAGAAGGGAATGGCTACCAACTCTAGTATTCTTGCCTGGAGAATCCTGTGGACAGAGGAGCCTGGCAGTCTACAGTCCAGGGGGTCGCAAAGAGTCAGACATAACTGAAGTGACTTGGCACATAGCTCAGCCACTGAATCACACATACACATGTCTTTATATTTACAAATACGTGCATACCTATATATTCACATATATTCTTTTCAGGTGATTTTAAAACACTCATAAAAGCCACTCTGAATCAGCCTATACAGAAAACCTCAATGCAGTTCAAAAAATTCAAGTCATACAATCAGGATACATTGTCCAGCCATAAGGCAGTAAGGCAGTAAAATTAAAAATAAGCAACAGCAAAAAGGTAGCAAAAAAGAAATCAATTTGATTGCAATTTTTAAAAAATGTCTAACCCCCAAGATAAAAAGAAAATTTAACTAAATTGTGTTATTTTGAAGTAAAGAACAGTGAGGGACTACGTATCCAAGACAGGAAGCTAAAAAGACAATGAAATAACTGCTAAAAAAGAAATTTATAAACAGAATAGGAGGAGTTCATTGAAAAGAAAAGAAAAAAAAACAGTATATTTTCATCAATAAAACAGAAAGCTAGGACTTTCCTGGTAATTCTATTGCAGGGGGCACAGGTTCTATCCCTGGTTGGGGAGCTGGGGTTCTGCATGCTGCTCAACGCAGCCAAACACAAACCAAAAAAAAAAAAAACCCAAACTCAAAACTATTTCCTAGGAGGTGAAGGGTAAAAAATAGTAAGTTTTAGGCAAAGCTTTGGGCAAATCTGAATAACAAAATATGCAAAGACATACATGTGTGTATTAGTTGCTCCGTCGTGTCTGCCTCTTTGTGACCCTATGGACTGTAGCCCACCAGGCTCCTCTGTCCACGGGATTTCCTAGGCAAGAATACTGGAGCGGGTTGCCATTCCCTTTTCCAGGAGATCGTCCTGATCCAGGGATCGAATCCGGGTCTCTTGAATTGCAGGCTGACTCTTTACCGTCTAAGCCACCAGAGAAGCCCAAAGGCGTATGAACAAATGAAATTAAGTAAATGGACAAAACTATAAATTCACATAATACATTTCACTATCTAGAGGAAATAGGAGATAGTCTAAGAAAAATGCAAATTACCAAAAATAACTTTTTTTTAAACACAAAGTACTTTATGTGAGTTAAAATTTTTATTGTGATAAAATACATATGATGTAAAATATGTCATTTTAATCATTTGCAGTGTACAATCCAGTGTGTTAATTACATTCACACTGTTGTACAACCATCACTGTGTTCTGTGTTTCCAAATCTTTTCCATCACCTCAAACGGAAACTATAAACATGAGAGCTGCTGCTGCTAAGTAGCTTCAGTCGTGTCTGAGTCTGTGCAACCCCATAGACGGCAGCCCACCAGGCTCCCGCGTCCCTGGGATTCTCCAGGCGAGAACACTGGAGTGGGTTACCATTTCCTTCTCCAATGCATGAAAGTGAAAAGGGAAAGTGAAGTTGCTCAGTAGTGTCCGACTCTTAGTAACCCCATGGACTGCAGCCTACCAGGGATTTTCCAGGCAAGAGTACTAGATGGGGTGCCATTGCCTCCTCTGAAACACGAGAGCAATCTCTCCCATTTCCCTCACCTCCCAGCCCCTAGTAACCTCTACTCTACTTTCTGTCTCTATAAATTTGCCATGCTTCCCTGGTGGCTCAGTGGTAAAAAATCTGCCTGCCAATGTAACAGACGCGGGTTTGATCCCTGGTTGAAGATCCCCTGGAGAAGGAAATGGCAACCCACTCCAGTGTTTTTTGCCTGGGGAATCCCATGGACAGAGGAGCCTCGTGGGCTACAGGCCACGGGGGTCACAAAAGAGTCAGGTATGACTGAGCAGCTAAACAGCGACATTTCCTATAAGTAGAATCACACAATCATTTTGTAACTGGCTTACCTCACTTAGTACTTTTTCCGGGTTCATCCAGGTTGCAGCATGTATCACGAATGTATTCATTTTTACAGGCAAATGATGTCCCATATGTTCCATTGTCTGTATAGAGCATTCATTTGCTGATGGACACCAGTTGTTCCCACATTTTGGCTACTGGGAACAATGGTGCAATGCACACTGGAGTGGGAGTAGGAAAACAGAATAGACCAATTACTACAGAAGAAGTTAAGGTTGAGAAAGTTTTATCTTTAAAAACCAACTTGTCCTAGACAATCATTGCAAAGTTCTCCCAGACTTTTAGAACATATAAAGGTTCCAGAGGATAGAAAAAGTTGGAAAGTTTCCCAAATTATGGTCCAAGGCTAACATAAACTGGACAGGACAAACCCCTAAGAAATTTATCCGTTTATTTAAAGGCTAATTCTAATGCGATTGGCCAAATAGGGTTTATTCCAGAACTATAAGGCTAGCTCAATACTAAGAGATCTGTTATTGTAATTCAACATTTACGATTTAAAGAAGAAAATAAACCACATAATCATCTCAAATGCAAAATAATATTCTGGTTAAATTTCAGCACCTCTTTTTGAGTAAATCAGAAAAAGAAAAAAAAATTTCTTCAGTCAACATTGTACTTAATGGTGAGATAATAGAAATATTCCAATTAAGAAAAGCAGCGGGGGGGAAACCCAGGAAGATACAGGAATATTAGCTATTAACTCTGGTATTCAACTGCATGCTGGATATTCCAATGAATCAAGCCAAGAAAAAGAAGTGAGAGATAAAGGTTCTAGGGATAAAAGAGGAAAACTGCCTTGGTTTGCAGATGGGATGATAATCGATCTAGAAAATCCCAGAGACTCAACAGAAAAACAGTTAAAATAGAAAAAGAGTTCAATTAAGAGAGCCATACACAAAAATCAGCTGTTTCCTATATACTAATATTAAGCAATTAAAAAACCCATGGGGGAAAAAGCCTTTCACTTTAGCAATGACAAATGCCTTATTATTGTTTATTATTGCATTGTACGTTGACTTCCAATGAAGACACATATAAAACCTTCAAGAAGTACAAAAATAGACACCTAAATAAGTGAACAGCAAATTTTGTTCTTAAATTGAGAGACTTGATATTTTTTAAATGTCAGTGAGCTCATGAACCTAAATCCAAAATAATTCTAAAAAAAAAAAAAAAACCCACTGGATATTTAGGTGAAACTTGGCAAATTGATGCTGAAGTGCATCAGAAGGAGGAAATGAAAAGAAAAATAAAATATTGAAGAACAAGGACAATGAGAGGGAATTGCTCTATTAGATGACAAAATAAACTGCAAAGCTATTGCAAGTAAAATGGAATGATAGTCACGCAGAGGTAGATAAGTAGAAAAACATCTGTTTATACATGAGAATTTATCGCACAACCAAAGTGGCATTTCAATTGCGGGGAAAGAATGATAAGACCGTTGCTATCCACAGAGGAAAATAACTTAAAGGTCGCGGTCTCATATCATATACAAAAACAAATTTCAGATGAGGTACAGAAAGTTTTAAACTAAAAGCTTTTGAGCTTGTTAGAAGGAAATAATGAAGAATGTTTTTATCCTCTAACAATAGGGACAGACTTACTAAGCAATTTGGAAAACCAGACATGGTCCCTGGAGGCAGGTGGCAGGCCCCTGGCCCACACCCAGCACTGGGGGATGCCCTGGGGGGACGGGGTGGGGGGGCTCTGAGCGTTTCAAGATTCGCGCTCACCCAGGTGCCCTTACTTCACCCACTTCCTTTTTTTTTTTTTTTTGTAATTGCTTTACAGGGGCTTCCCTGGTGGCTCAGTGGTAAAGAATCTGCCTGCCACTACAGGAGACTTGGGTTCAATCCCTGGATCAGAAAGATCCCCTGGAGAAGAAGATGGCAACCCACTCCAGTACTCTTGCCTGAGAAATGCCATGGACAGAGGAGCCTAGTGGGCTACAGTCCATGGGGTCACAAAGAGTTGGACACGACTCAGTAACTAAACAAGTGCAGAAAGTGTCCCTCCGTTCCCATTTTTCTAAGTCATTCTATTGGTAATTCATATGAAATCTTATCAAATAAAAGCCTGAACATAGGGTAACCATAAATTAATGTGATGTATCAAAATAATTGTTTCTGCCGTACGACAACGTGAATCAGCTCGATGTGTACATATATGCCCTCCCTCTTGGACCTCCTTCCCATCCCACCCACCATCCCACCCCTCTAGTCATCACAGAGCACTGAGCTGAGCTCCCTGTGCTACACAGCAGGGTCCCACTAGCGAGCTGTTTCACACATGGTTGTGTACACATGTCAACCCCAACCTCCCCGGTCATCCCACTCCTCCTGCCCACCCCGTGTCCACTGGTCTCTCTACATCTGCGTCTCTACTCCTGCCCCACAGGTAGGTTCATCTATACCACTTTGCTAGATTCCACACATATGCATTAATGCACAGTATTTGTTTTCCTCTGACTGACTTCACTCTGTATGATGGACTCTGCTGCTGCTGCTAAGTCGCTTCAGTCGTGTCCAACTCTGCGCGACCCCATAGACGGCAGCCCACCAGACTCCTCCATCCCTGGGATTCTCCAGGCAAGAACACTGGAGTGGGTTGCCATTTCCTTCTCCAATGCACGAAAGTGAAAAGGGAAAGTGAAGTCGCTCAGTCGTGTCCGACTCTTCTCGACCCCATGGACTGCAGCCTACCAGGCTCCTCCGTCCATGGGATTTTCCAGGCAAGAGTACTGGAGTGGGGTGCCATTGCCTTCTCCTATGACTGACTCTAGGTTTACCCAACTTCTCAGCCCTGTTTCCCCAGCCTGGAAAGTCCCCCAGGAAACTTCCACCATTTACCTTATAGCTCAATGAGGGGAAAGTCAAACTAGATTAGTTAAAAAATTGGGGGGCTTATAAAAACTAGTGGCACATGGTGTACCATTATAACCAGCACCATCTTGTAGAACTTGCTTTGGTGAAGGAATTTTTCTGTATTTTCACCATCCAGTGGTCACTAACCACATGGGACTATTAAACACTTAAAAATGTAGCTAGTATACCAGAAGAACTAAGTGTTTTATCTAAATTAAGTGAAATTTGGGACTTCCCTGGTGGCTCAGCAGTAAAGAATCTGCCTGCCAATCAATGCAGGAGACCTAGGTTCAATCCCTGGGTCAAGAAGATCCCCTTCAGAAGGAAATGGCTACCCATTTTCCCAGATTCTTATCCGGGAAATTTCATGGACTCTGGAGCAGCCTGACCAGCTACAGTCCATGAGGTCGAAAAAGGGTCAGACATGACTTGGCGACTAAACAAGTGAAATCTACATGTAAATCACCACAGGAGACTAGTGGTTACCACATTGGACCAGGCAGGTTTTAACCAATCTCAGCCTAAGCCTGCTGGGACCTCGCTAAGGGTCCGCAGAGAGATGGACTCGGGCCAGGATTGTTAGGGCTGGACCTAGGAGAGCCAGAAGAGGCTGTATTAATTTCCTGTTGATGCCAGAACAAATGACTGCAGATTCAGGGGCCTAAACCAGCACAGAGTTATTTATCGTCTTACAGTTCTGGAGGTCAGAAGCCCAAGTCAGTCTTCAGGTGTCAGCAGGACTGGGTCATGCTGGAGGATCGAGGGGAGAGTGGGTTCCTCGCCTTTTCCAGCTCCTAGAGGCTGTCTCCATTCCTTGGTTTATGGTCCCTTCCTTCTATCATCAAAGCCAACAGTTGAGCATCTTCAAAATTTCTCTTTCTCTCTGACCTCTGCTTCCGTTATCTCATCACCTCCTCTGCCTCTGACCCTCCCAACTCCCCTCCTATAAAGACTCATGTGATTACGTTGGGATAACCCAGGACCATCTCTACGCGTCCTAAGAGCCTTCATTTAATCATACCTGCAAAGGCTCTTTGCCTCTGTAAGGTAACATTCACAGATTTCAGGAATTAAGACATAGACCTTTAAGAAAATACATACATTTATTTTATTTATTTGGCTGCACTGGGTCTTAGTGGCGGCGTCTTTGATCTTTGTTGCCCTGTGCAGGATCTTTAGGAGCAACACGTGAACTCTTATTTGTGGCGTATGGGATCTAGTTCCATGATCAGGGATCCAACCTGGGCCGTCTGCAATGGGAGTGTGGAGTCTTAGCCACCCGACCACCAAGGAAGTCCTGACATAGACATTGTGAGGAGGTCATTTTTGAGGTTACCTGAGGGGGTGACCAATGTTTTCCATCACACAAGATCTGGGGATAATGACATCACCCCTGGAAGCTGAGCTGGGGGTGGGCTTAGCCTTAGAAGTCTCTGTATTGGAAGAATTCTTGCTTTGATGGTGGGCATGGCATGCTGGATTCAGTTCATGGTAGAGAGAGCACCCGCCAGACTTCTTGGGGAGAAGGCTGCTGAGCCCATCAGAAAGAATCAGGGTCCCTGCCAAATGCCCTGCGGTTGGAGACAGAGCTCCATCCAGTTTGGGGGAGGAGAGCCTTGCTGCAGCCTGGGCAGATGGGGGACTCCCGTGAGGGATGGGTGAAAAAGTAGGGGTGTCTGTGAATAGAAACCTGCACATTATCTCCTAGACATTGGAGAGTTATTGACTGTTTTCTGAGCTGGGAAGTTATATAAACAGAGCCATGTTTAAAGAAGATTAAGCTGGCAGTTGTGTGCAAGCAGGGCCTGGGGGTGGGGTGGGGGGGGCTGAATAAACACAGGCATGTAATGATTAGTTTCAGAGGGAACAGTGGGAGTGGGGAGAGCAGAAAATATGTGCAAGAAACATCCTGTCAAACAGAATATGCACTAAAAATACCACTGTTGCGCTAAATCAAAAATGGCAGCTACATCCTAAATCATTTTGAAAAAAAAAAAAAGATGCTGGTTTTTAGTGGTTTCTACTCTCAGTTTGTGTCACAGTAGCCTGTTAAACGGTTTTGTTAATGCCTACAGCTGTCACCATACAATATATGTTTAGCAGGTGTACACCGAAACTTACTGTATCCACTAAGTGGTTTTTTTCTTTTTTAAAAAAAAAACAACTTTATTTTGTGTTGAGGTATGGATGATTAACAATGTTGTGATTGTTTCAGGTGGACAGCAAAGGGACTCAGCCTTACGTACGCATGGATCCATTCTCCCCTAAACCCCACTCCCATCCAGGCTGCCATATAACATTGAGCAGGTTCCCTGTGCTATACAGTAGGTCCTGGTTGGTTATCCATTTGAAATAGAGCAGTGTGTACATGTCCATCCCAAACTCTCTATCCCTTCCCCTCTGTCCTTCCCCACGGCAACCATCAGTTGGTTCTCTAAGTCCCTGAGTCTGTTTCAGTTTTATAAATAAGTTCATTTGTATCATTTCTTTTTAGATACCGCATGTAAGTTTGTCATACGATTTTTCTCCCTCTAAGTGTTTTTCTTTTTTAAAAAAGCATAGTTCCTCATTCAGTTATTAGAAAGGATATACGGTGACAGGTGTTTAAATTAGCACATATAGGATGCAGAGCTCAGGATGACTACCCCAGTAGTAGCAACAGACAGAGATAGTTTCACCATCAGAAGTTTTGACATTTGCTACTTTTCGCCTTTAGAAAAATGAGCCCTGCTGTAACTTAGCAGATGGCCCCACGCTATGGCTTGCCTGCCATCTGGAATTTGTTTTGATAAATCCAGACATTAGGGATATGTTATCTTCCCAGCTAAATATAACATTTAGTTCATTCGCTGGCAACCTATGCATTTCTTTCTCATGCTAAAAAAAGAGTACTGTTGTTAGAGCTTGCATTTTGGTCACTGGGTAGAAACCTCCAAAGACAACTCGGTCAGCCTTTAGTGACCTAAAGACCAACTTGGAAGGAGGAGCCAGAGGCAGATCTGAGCAGGCTGGAATGTCACCCTGGGGACTTGTGGGCAGCTGAGTCCTGCGGGACAGGGGTTTTGAGATGTGTCAGATCCTGCATCATTTAATGTACTCGTGTCTCTATAGACACCTACAGATGTCTGGAAGCTTATCTTTCCCCTTTACTTTAGAAAATTCCAATTTTTAAAGTTATGCACATACATTAGAAAGTAAAGGACTACCTCCGTGGTCCAGTGCTTAAGACGCCACCGTCCCACAGCAAGGGGTTTGATCCCTGGTTGGGGTACTAAGACATCATATGCCACATGGCTAAAAAAAAAAAAAAGTGCAATCATTTTACAAGCTTGTAACAGAAGCAGCAGTCCCCAAGCCAGCCTGCCCACCCTCGATTCCCTCATCAAGAGGTTTCTAGTTCCAACTACTTTCGTTGTTTTTTTTTTTTTAATTTTTGCCTCTATATGTTGAAAAACCACTTGCCTATGCTGCTATATCTTGATTTGTTCTGCTTTGATATTATCTTTTGTCTCCCTTCTGTGGAAGAAAACAATTAGGTCTCATATATTGTACTCCCTTCCCAATATAAATATTCTATTAAATAGAAATTGGCTTCCCAGCTGGCTCAGTTGGTAAAGAATCTGCCTGCCAACGAAGGAGATGCAGGAGAAACGGGTTCAATCCTTGGGTTGGAAAGTTCCCTTGAAGTAGGTAATGGCAACCCACCCCAGCATTCTTGTCTGGAGGATCCCATGGAGAGAGGAGCCTGGAGGGCTACTGTCCATAGGGTGGAAAAGAGTGGGACATGACTAAGCATACGTGCATATACATGAGTAGAAATCAGTATGCAGCATTTATATTACAGCATTATATTACTACAGTTATGGAAATAGTACCCAAGACTTAGCCACTCGGTGTACTGTGCTGTGCTTAGTCACTATCATGTCCGACTCTGTGATCCCATGGACTGTAGCCCAAGCAAGGCTCCTCTGTCCATGGGGATTCTCCAGGCAAGAATACTAGAGTGGGTTGCCATGCCTTCCTCCAGGGGATCTTCCCAACCCAGGGATCAAACCCAGGTCTCCCACATGACGGGCAGATTCTTTACCATCTGAGCCACCAGGGAAATCCATATGGTATACTATAATTAACTAAAATGAACTACATTTTTTTTTTGTCCAACTTTTTGCTTTCCTTAGAAACTAATAGGGACTTCCTCAATGACTCGGTGGTAAAGAATCTGCCTGCAATGTAGGAGACACAGGAGACATGGGTTCAACTCCTGGGTTGGGAAGATCCCCTGGAGAAGGAAATGGCAACCTTGACTGGAGAATATTCTTGACTTGAGACTCCCATAGACAGAGGAGTGTGGCAGGCTACAGTCCATGGGGTCTCAACGAGTCAGACACAACTGAGCCTGCACACACACAAGTCCTGAAATAAGGTCAAGGGACTCCTAAGACCCAGGACTGCCCTCACAAGAATGTTTCCAGCTTGGCTTGCCGCCACTCTCTTCCAAGGTTCCTTACATTTGGGATGGGATAACAGGAGTGGCCTTGGGGATACAAGAGGTCCAGGGAGCTGCCTTCTGTGGCCAGTGCCTCCGGCCATCCCCACAGTGGCAACTCCCGGACACTGTAGTGACTGCTCTGTCTTGGGCCGTGACACTTCCCTTCATCTTGTTTCAGAAACTGATTCACATCTCCAGACTTGCTGCTTGAATTTCATTCTTTATTTCCCTTCTAGACTTCTAAATTATGTTATGAACAGAGGACTTCACCACGCCTCTACCGTGGTCCAGCCGGATGAAATCACTGATCCAGCTAATAAAGATGATCTCTAAAAAGAGTCCCAAGACACTTATAAGCATTGCATGCGCATGTGCACTCAGTTGTGTATGACCCTTTGCGACCACATGGACTGTAACTCCACCAGGCTCCTCTGTCCGTGGGATTCTCCAGGCAAGAATACTGCAGTGGGTAGCCATTTCTTTCTCCAGGGGATCTTCCTGACCCAGGGATTGAACCTTGTCTCCTGCACTGCAGGCAGATTCTTGACCACTGAGTCACCAAGGGTGACCTTTATAAGCATTAGTCAAATATTAATAAAAAGCTGTTGTTTTCTTACGTGTCACCTATAGGTCTTATAAAGAAACCGCTCCTTCGCAGGTAGTGTATACAGGATTTAGTAACTGCTGATGCTCAGAAAGTGCTTTTGGAATTACTCATCTAGTGTTACTTGAGAATAAATATTTTCCTGTCATACACATATTTCATGTTAATGGGCTGCTTACTACCTTGACACTTGCTCTCAAAACCAAACTTAGGAAGTGGTGACCTGAACTAAAACAGTAGTTAGATACAGTGTGGAAATGGTGATTTTTTTTTAATTTTATTTTTTGAAATATAGTTGATTTACAATGTTGTGTTAATTTCGGCCGCACAATAGAGTGATTCAGTCCAGTTCAGCCACTCAGTCGTATCCGACTCTTTGTGACCCCATGAACTGCAGCACTCCAGGCTTCCCTGTTCATCACCAACTCCCGGAGCTTACTCAAACTCATGTCCATTGAGTCAGTGATGCCATCCAACCATCTCATCCTCTATCGTCCCCTTCTCCTCCTGCCCTTAATCTTTCCCAGCATCAGGGTCTTTCCCAATGAGTCAATTCTTCAAATCAGTGGCCAAAGTATTGGAGTTTCAGCTTCAGCATAAGTCCTTCCAAAGAATATTCAGGACTGATTTCCTTTAGGATGGACTGGTTGGATCTCCTTGCAGTCCAAAGGACTCTCAAGAGTCTTCTCCAACACCACAGTTCGAAAGCATCAATTCTTTGGCTCTCAGCTTTCTTTATAGTTCAACTCTCACATCTAGACATGACTATTGGAAAAACCATAGCCTTGACTAGACGGACCTTTGTTGGCAAAGTAATGTCTCTGCTTTTTAATATGCTGTCTAGTTTGGTCATAGCGTTTCCTCCAAGGAGCAAGAATTTTAATTTCATGGCTGCATTCACCATCTGCAATGATCTTGGAGCCCAAGGAAATAAAGTCTGACACTGTCTCCATTGTTTCCCCATCTATTTGCCATGAAGTGATGGGACTGGGTGCCATGATCTTAGTTTTCTGAATGTTAAGTTTTAAGCCAACTTTTTCACTCTCTTCTTTCACTTTCATCAAGAGACTCTTTAGTTCTTCTTCACTTTCTGCCATAAGGGTGGTGTCATCTGCATATCTGAGGTTATTGATATTTCTCCTGGCAATTTGATTCCAGCTTGTGCTTCATCCAGCCTGGCATTTCACATGAGGTACTCTGCATATAAGTTAAATAAGCAGGGTGACAATATACAGCCTTGACATACTCCTTTCCTAATTTGGAACCAGTCTGTTGTTCTATGTCTAGTTCTAACTGTTGCTTCTTGACCTACATACAGATTTCTCAGGTGGCAGGTAAGGTGGTCTGGTAGTCCCATCTCTTTAAGAATTTTCTGTAGTTCGTTGTGAGCCACACAGTCAAAGGCTTTGGCATAGTCAATAAAGCAGAGGTAGATGTTTTTCTGGAACTCTCTTGCTTTTTTGATGATCCAACAGATGTTGGCAATTTGGTCTCTGGTTCCTCTGCCTTTTCTAAATCTAGCTTGAACATTTGGAAGCTCACTGTTCATGTACTGTTGAAGCCTGGCTTAGAAAAATTTGAGCATCACTTTGCTAGCATGTGAGATAAGTGTAATTGTGTGGTAGCTTGAACATTACATGACATTGCCTTTCTTTGGAATGGGAATGAAAACTGAGCTTTTCCAGTCCTGTGGCCACTGCTGAGTTTTCCAAATTTGCTGGCATATTGAGTGCAGCACTTTCACAGCATCATCTTTTAGGATTTGAAATAGCTCTGCTGGAATTCCAATCCCAAAGAAAGGCGGAAGATGCACTAGACACTGGCTTGATCCCTTAGGATCAAACCTAAAGAGGAGGGCATGGCAACCCACTCCAGTACTCTTGCCTGGAGAATGCCATGGACAGAGGAGCCTGGGGGGCTACAGTCCATGGGGTCACAGAGGGTCAGACATGACTGAAACGACTGAGTACGTACACACAACCGTGACAGACCAATGGCAGTGGTTCATTTACACATCCTGTGCACAGGGAAGCCATGTAGGGTCCAAAATCACTGCAGATGGTGACTGCAGCCATGAAATTAAAAGACGCTTACTCCTTGGAAGGAAAGTTATGACCAACCTAGATAGCATATTGAAAAGCAGAGACATTACTTTGCCAACAAAGGTCTGTCTAGTCAAGGCTATGGTTTTTCCAGCAGTCATGTATGGATGTGAGAGTTGGACTGTGAAGAAGGCTGAGCACCGAAGAATTGATGCTTTTGAACTGTGGTGTTGGAGAAGACTTTTGAGAGTCCCTTGGACTGCAAGGAGATCCAACCAGTCCATTCTAAAGGAGATCAGCCCTGGGATTTCTTTGGAAGGAATGATGCTAAAGCTGAAACTCCAGTACTTTGGCCACCTCGTGCGAAGAGTTGACTCATTGGAAAAGACTCTGATGCTGGGAGGGATTAGGGACAGGAGGAGAAGGGGACGACAGAGGATGAGATGGCTGGATGGCATCACTGACTCGATGGACGTGAGTCTGAGTGAACTCCAGGTGTTGGTGATGGACAGGGAGGCCTGGCGTGCTGTGATTCATGGGGTCGCAAAGAGTTGGACACGACTGAGCGACTGAACTGAACTGAACTGAATGTGAAGAATCTACTGATATTGCATAGAGGTGGGTAATACATGAATTTACACTTCTGTCATGCAACCTAGTTTGACTTAGCTTAAGGGATATACATGGGTGCAAACTCAGTCGCTTCAGGCATGTCCGACTCTTTGTGACCCCAAGAACTGTTGCTCGCCAGGCTCCTCTGTCCATGGGTTTCCATGCCCTCCTCCAAGGGATCTTCCCAACCCAGGGATCGAACCCACATCTCTTATATCTCCTGTACTGCAGTGGATTCTTTACCACCAAGCCCCAGGGGAAGTCCCTTAAGGCCTGCATCTGTGTCCTGAGAGTCCTAGCCTACTTCTCAAACCACAGGAGCCCACCTCCCTACTCTGACCTTTGAGGTCAGAAACCTTTCCTGGCAGGATCCTGTACAACCTTGGGAGTGAGGCGAGATCTGCCCACTGCCTAACTCTAGATGCCAGCTCAAGTGTCAATGTTCCTTCTCCCTCTTTAATGCTCCTTTCCTGGATCCCTTGAGTTTGCTCCCTGTCCTGTGACCTCAGGGAAGTCATCTCACCTTCCCTGGTCTGCTTCCTCATCCTTCAATGCCAGGGTTGGGGGCGGTCAGATGATCCTAAGGCAAGCAACCTGAGAAGCCCCGTGAACTCCAGCACTCTCTGACCTCGGTGCTTGGTTTCCCGTGGGAGGAGATATGTTTACATAAAGAAGAACTCGCTTCACAAATTTCTATCTTTCCTCGAAAATTCTTCATTGGCTCACCACTGTTTCCACCCTTCTCCTCAACTGAAATAAATTCACCTTCTTCAGATTGTCGTTTTTATCAGCAACTTTCCCCCGCAGTGCTGGGTCCTGACCCATGATTGCCTGTGTTCACCCATGATACATGTCCTCTTGTCTTTTGCCTAGCCAGCCGAGTCTTCAGTCATCAAGAATTTAATACTGGAAATTCCATTCCTAATGTACACAGGCCTAGTTTCTCATCTTACCTATAACTCTTCTGTATCCATCATCTTATTTGATCCTTGCAACAACTCGTTACAGTACGATGCTTTCCTGTGACTCAGGGATCTAATGCCTGATGCTCTGAGGTGAAGCCAATGTAATAATAACAGAAATAAAGTGTACAGTAAATGTAATGTATTTGAATCATCCTGAAACCATCTCTCTCCAACCCCCTGCTGGTCTTTGAAAAACTGTCTTTCATGAAACCAGTCCTTGGCGCCAAAAAGGTTGGGGACCACTGTTCAGGCAGCGTCTAAACCTCAGTAGCCAATAAGTGATGCTCAGTCGTGTCCAACTCTTTGAGATGCCATGGACTGTAGCCCACCAGACTCTCTGTCCGTGGGATTCTCCAGGCAAGAATACTGGAGTGGGTTGCCATTTCCTTCTTCTAGGGATCTTCCTGACCCAGGGATCGAACCCGTGTTTCTTAGGTCTCTTCCATTGGCAGGTAGATTCTTCACAACTGAGCCACCTGGGAAGTACCTGGTTAAAATCTGCATTCTCCGACACCAGCTACTTTGAAAATCTGTAAAACTCACATTTCCATATTCTGTCAGTACATGAGGGCATAGGATACCCTTTCCCCACTCCATGTGTAACAAGCTGCTTAGGACCTAGGATACTTCTTTTCATGAGTAAAGTTTGATTATTGCAGTGAAAAATAACTCATCTAACATGGTTGAAGAGGTGTGAGTGCACGACAGTGAAAGTGTTAGTTGCTCAGTCGTGTCCCACTCTTTGCGACCCCGTGGACTGTAGCCCACCAGCCTCCTCTGCCCATGGAATTTCCCAGGCAAGAATACTGGAGTGGGTTGCCATCCCTCCACCAGGGGACCCTCCCGACCCAGAGACTGAACCCATCCCCCACATTGCAGGCAGGTTGTTTACCATCTGAGCCACCAGGGAAGACTGTGAGAATGCATCTTGCTGCTCAAAATGCTGACGGAGGCTTGTGGATGTTGAGAGCAGGGAGGGACCTCGGAAATCATCGAGTCCAACACTGCACACATTATGCAAACAAATCAACAAGATTCTACAGGAAGTGTGTCTTGCCCAATGGCACAGATCGAGTTTGACCACTACATGCAGAGCTTTTGGGAACTGGTGGAAAAGATAAACAATCCTCTCGGGACCAGTGCCATCTTCGACCACCCACGGGCCCACCCTTCCCCCTGGAGAACCTGGTCTGTGACAGACACACGATGCTCTCTACTTGATATGCCCCGATTTTGCCAAATCACTCCCAGGGGAGCACCGCCCTTCCCAGAAAGGAGATTGGCCATGCTCCTCCAAGTCTCTCCTGTGTGTGTCCTCCTGCACCTTCAGGGTGGCTGACCCAGGGAAACAGGCTGCCAGAGGGAAGAAAGTTCTTGGGTGGAAGAAGGCAGAGCTCAAGACATTTCTGAGGACTTCCCTGGTGGCTCAGTGGTAAAGAATCTGCCTGCCAATAAGGGTTCAATCCCTGGTCCAGGAGGATCCCACATGCTGTGGAGCAACTGAGCTCAGGGCCACAACACCTGAGCCTGTGCTCTAGAGCCCGGGAACCACGACTACTGAGCCCGTGTGCCACAACTACGGATGTCCACGTGCCGAGAGCCCGTGCTGCACAACGAGAGAAGCCATCACAAAGAGAAACCCTCGAGACGCCACGAGAGAAATCCTGTGAGCAGCAATGAAGATCCACTGCAGCCGAAAATAAATAAATGGATGAATGAATTAAATGTAAGTTCCTTAAAAGAAAACAACACCTCCCCTCTGGAAGCAGGGCCCTCGCATGATTCCTGAGTACAAGCACAGCCATTTCTCAGCAGGCTCCGGGACTGGGGACTCTGCCCCTGTATAGATCTCTCTGGGCTCAGAACTGCTTACCCATCTCTCCATCTGCGTCGTACAGTGCTGTCTGTTTCCTCAGAGCCCTCTGCCTCTGTGTCCTCTTGTATGCTTATGGTAGGCCTCAGGTGCCCTCATCTGGCTGTGGGATGGACCCCACCCCAGCCTCCACCGGGTGCACCCGGGCGCCGAGCACCTCCTCTGTTGCTTCGTCAGTGGAATTTTGTTGCTGTTACTGTTTAGCTGCTAAGTTGTGTCCAACTCTTTTGCAACCCCATGGGCTGCAGCCCGCCAGGTTCCTCTGTCCGTGGGATTTCCCACGCAAGAATACTGAAGTGGGTTGCCATTTCCTCCTCCAGGGGATCTTCCCAACCCCGGGACTGAATCCAAATCTCCTACATTAGCAGGTGGATTCTTTAGCACTGAGCCACCTGGGAAGCCTCATCAGTGGAAAGAAGCTCACGAAACCTACCTTGCAGGCTGGTAGAGTAGGATTGAAACCACTCTGACACAGCCCGTGACCTAGAGGAGATCCCGAATAATGGGAGCTGCCGGTCTGATTTGCCACATCACTGTCACCAGCCTGCAGCTGCCTAGAGGCTAAGGACCGGGTGT
The DNA here is from genome assembly GCF_032452875.1 of Bos javanicus. NCBI lineage: Eukaryota > Metazoa > Chordata > Mammalia > Artiodactyla > Bovidae > Bos > Bos javanicus. The sequence continues at coordinate 6,641,028 of NC_083878.1, read as the reverse complement.
GTCATTAGTGTGTCTCCCGTGCCTGGGATATGCTGCTGCTTCATAAATGTCTACAGAATGGGATGACAGAGACCCACCCTGGCGACCGTGCCCAGGAACGTCTGCGCTCACCATCTCAGTGCTTCCCAAAGTGTTTGCTAGAATGCTCTCCATCAAAACCACCAGCCACATGACTTAGCTCCTCTTGGTTATCAGGAAAGGAAGGGGTGACCTTCATGAAGCCTTTCTTAAACTGTGGTGAGAACAAAATAAAAGAGGAGAAAGTGAGCATCTTCATCGAGGGACATTCGAGAATGTTGAAAGAAGGATGTAGGAGGAAATGGTTAGAGTTGCTGTTTCACAGAGGGGCGTTTGCTCAAGGGCCTGTTTTCACTCACACGGCTGGTGTCAGGGCCCCAGTGAACCTGAGCTGCCTTCAGACACGCACGAGGTGGATCGTGGGTTTCACACACGTGTGACTTTTGACTTAGTTCAGAGGATCGGGTTTGCTGAGAGGTTTCCAATTGCCAAAAAGTCTATTCAAGGGCTGCTTTGGTGGGGTGAGGGGTGGTGACCCTGAACAGCCATGCCAGCACTCAGCCATGGCTCCCTAGCCCATCCCCGGGTCAGGCGCCTGCCGGCAGACCATGGGTGGCACCAAGTCCGTGTGCTCAGGCTTCAGTTATCAACATAAAGGCAGGGGTGTGTGCCGGAGGGTGAGGTCTAGTCACTGGAAATAGAAACAACAGCAGTAAGCCTCAGTGCTTGCTGTAACTACTGTGCATTTCTCAATTCATCTCTAAACTGAGAAACCTTTCCTTCCCACCCTGGGTCAGCAGCCCTTTCACAAAGCCTTGGCCATCCTCTCACCTCTTACAGTCCCCAGGACATGCTCTCTGAAGCCCTGGGATTCTTAATTCAGTTCATCTCTTTGGGCACTTATCATCATTTTCTGTCTTGTATTATTATTATTTTTTTAAGATTTTTGTTGGATGTGGACCACTTTTAAAGTCTTTGTTGAATTGTTACAACAATGCTTCTGCTTTTTGATTTGGGGTTTTTGGCCCAGAGACAGGTGGGATCTCAGCTCCCTGACCTGGAATTGAACCTGTGCCCCCTGTACTGGAAGGCGAAGTCTTAACCACTGGACCGCCAGGGAAGTCCTTGTCTTACACATTATTGTTCTTTATGTAAATCTCTGTGTTTCCCATCAGATTGCAAACTCCTCAAGATCAAAAGCAGAAATCCCTTGGTTTTGCATAGCACATAACACAGTGCCTTGGCTGTACTGAACCGTGAGATGTAAATATTTCCTGAATGAACAACGGGAAAAGTGAAGTAAAGTGTATCTTGAGACTTTAAAAGCAATGAAAAGCTTCAAAATTAGTGGAAGGAAGGTTTCATGTAAGCATGTAAAAATAAAATTTACAAAGTGATTTGGAAAACCGAGATAATGATTTGGGAAAGTCTTTCTTCTTTAAATATGCCCAGCTAACCTGTGAATCCCTCAAGGAGATGGACCATATTTGAAAATCATTTCCAATCCTCACTACTTAGCACAGCTTTTAGGCTTATTTTTCTCTTTCATTGTTTATGACAATGGGAACATCTTTATTTCTTTTGCTTATCAAAAAGTAGCATATGACAAATATAAAGTTTAAACAATATAGAAGTGGAGAATGTTTTTTGTTTAGGTAACACTCTCTAGTCCCTCTCTCCCTCTTTTTTTAGGAGGTGGGGCCTCACTAAGAAGCCTAGGATCCTAGTTCCTCGACCAGGGCTCAAACCCTTGCCTTCTGCACTGGGAGCTCACAGTCTTAACCACTGGACTGCCAGAAAAGCTCCTTAAACAATACAGAAACAAAAAGTAAAAAGATCTCACTAGGTCCATCTCTCAAGGGGCTACTTACCGATGTTGTCCATGGTTTTAGTGCAATATGAATAATATATTTACTCAGTCTATCTGCGATCTGCTCTTGTAAACCATCAAAATGTTATGGTCTCATTTGGAATATATCATTTTCTCCATCATTCCACAATTTTCTTTACTAACTCTTCTTATGGTTGGAAATTCAAGCAGGTTTTAATTTTTGCTTTTAAAAGCCATGCTGGGGACCTCCCTGGAGGTCTACTGACTAAGACTCTGCACTTCCAGTGCAGGGGGCAAGGGCTCCATCCCTGGTTGGGGAACTAAGATCCCACATGTCCTGCAGCCAAAACATAAAAACAAACAAATAAATAAAAATAATGAGATAAATAAATAAATAAAAATAATGGCACTAGCTTCACCAATTTTTTTTTTTTACACTATGCTGCAGTAAAATCTTTTAATGTACATCTTCTTCAACACAAGTGAGTGTTTCTCTGGTTACCCTCAAACGTGTAATTTATTGATTCCAAGGATATGAATATTTAACATTTTGATAGATACTGACAAATTTCCTTCAGAAAATTTTTTTTCTGATTTTTATCCCCAACCAGAACCAAGAAAACCTGTCGGACTTACCTTTTTAAGTGTTTCCTGAGTGTATGTTGGAAGATTGCAGCCAACGTGATTTTAAAATGTTACTTTGGTGCACAAAGAACACTTTTCCAGGAATTCTTATATGGAATATGTGTTCTCCTTTGGCCTTCACAAGAGTCCGTGATGGGGCTTCCCTGGTGGCTCAGTGGTAAAGAATCCACCTGCCAATGCAGGGGACACAGGTCTGATCTCTGGTCCAGAAAGATCCCACATGCAGCAGAGCGACTAAGCCCATTTGCTGCTGCTATTGAGCCTGTGCTCCAGAACCCGGGAGCTGCAATTACTGAGGGCCACGTGCCCTAGAGCCTGTGCTCCACAACAGAAGTCAGCACAGTGAGAAGCACCCACACTGCAACTAGGGAGTAGCCCCTGCTCTCAGAAACTAGAGAAAAACCCGGGCAGCAGCGAAGACCCAGTACAGCCAAAAATCAATAAATATTATATATAAGCTGAAGCTCCAATACTGTGGCCACCTGATGAGAAGAGGAGACACTGGAAAGGACCCTAATGCTGGGAAAGATTAAGGGCAGGAGGAGAAGGGGGCAAGAGAGGATGAGACGGTTAGATGGCATCATCGACTCAATGGACATGGGTTTGGGTGGACTCCAGGAGACAGTGAAGGACACGGAAGCCTGGTGTGCTGCAGTCGTAGAGTCAGACATGGGGTCGCAAAGAGTCGGACATGACTTAGCGGCTGAGCAACAACAATGTGCTCATGCTGAATCACATCAGTCGTGTCCGACTCTTTGTGACCCCATGGACATAGCCCGCCAGGCTCCTCTGTCCATGGGATTCTCCAGGCACGAATACTGGAGTGGGGTGCCATTTCCTCCTCCAGGGGATCTTCCCAACCCAGGGATGGAACCCAGGTCTGCTGCGTTGCAGGCAGATTCTTTACGATCTGAGCCACCAGGAAAGCCCCCTGAAAAAAGCCCATGATATAAGTAGGGAAACCCCGATTCCCTTCTGATTCCTGTTTTAAGATCTCAGCCAAAAAGACTGGCCCCAAATTTCACTGCAGGACAGTGGCCTCCCAGAAGCAGAGCCTTGGAACTGTTTCCTGTTTTTCTTCCCACGAGCTGGGAGGACCAGCCTTGCAAGGCTAGGAGGTGAGGACGGTTCTGCAAGTCTTGAGCTTATGCCAAAGTGTAAAGAATGCCCTGATCGGGATATTCGGTTTCTCAGCTGAAATAAGCCCTCCTTTCTGACAGAGCCTAGTGGAGGGAGGAGAATGCATGGGGCCTGGCTCTGGGAGGGTTTGGGGCGGGAGCCCTCTTTCCACATCATTCTCAGAAGTGCCCAATGTAGAGACCGGGGAAAGAGGTGACCCGGTGAATTCTCACTGCTTTCTACTTTGCTTACTTAAGGTTTTTAAATAGTTCTTGGAAGTGTAATCTGCTGATCCTTGACAAAGAAAGAAAATAGCACTAACCAGGACTATTGCTACATAGAATTTTTCACCAGCTGTTGGGGGAGGGGTGCCTTGGCATCCCAGGCTACCTGACCTCTACATAGCAGCTTAGGCAGGAAAGTTGCTTCACTCTGAAGTCAGAATGAAAAGTCCCAGATTCTAACAGAGGCCAACAGACAAGGGAAGGTGGAAATTCCTTGCTGTGTGAATGTCTATATGGACCAGACCTACATGGTTCTGTCCTGTAGTCTCTGGGGCCTGTACTATTAAACTTGTGAAATATGCCCAGTGTTGATGGAAGGGCTGAATGTTTTATTTAATTTTAACATTTATATTAAAAACCTGACAAGTTAGTTACTGAAAACCCTTGAAATAAGTTTCAAACAACTTGGGTATGTGGAAATACTTTTCCATGGTTAATTTTTTGAAATCTGAAAACCAATCAAGTGTTTCTGATGAAAATTTAGCATCTGAACTGAGATATGGTTTAAGCATGAAATACACACTGGCTTTCGCAGGCTTAGTATGAAAAAGAGAATGTAAAATGTCTTCATGATTTTTTATATGGATTATATGTTGAAGTGATCATATGTTGGAAATAGGGAATTAAATAAAATATAATATTAAGATTAATTTAACCTGTTTCATGCTCTTGTGGGTGTGCTGTGCATGAGTGCTCAGTCATGTCCATTACAAAGTTACACTTTGCACCCCCATGGACTGTAGCCCACCAGGCTCCTCTGTCCATGGGATTCTCCAGGCAAGAATACTGGAGTGGGTTGCCATGCCCTCCTCCAGGGGATCTTCCCGACTCAGGGATTGAACTCACATGTCTTACATCTCCTGCATTGGCAGGCGGGTTCTTTACCACTAGCACCACTTGGGAAGGCCTTATGTTTGCACTCTTATGTTTTGTAATGTGGCTGCTAGAAAATGGGAAATTTAGGGGGCTTTCACTCTTTCATTAATTCATCATGAATTTATTGAGCATCTAATATGTGCTAAGTCAAAGTAAGTATAATAGCTACAGCAATAGAAAACAGTACCTTAGAAATTAATTGTATGTTCTTTGAAAAGATATGTGTGTGTGTGTGTGTACATACACACACACATATATATATATCATCCTATTGAAATGTAACATTTCTTTTTTTAATATAAATGTATTTATTTTAATTAGAGGCTAATTACTTTACAATACTGTGTTGGTTTTGCCATACATCAACATGAATCCACCATGGGTGTACACATGTTCCCCATCCTGAACCCCCCTCCCACCTCCCTCCCCATACCATCCCTCTGGGTCATCCCAGTGCACCAGCCCCAAGCTTTCTGTGTCCTGCATCAAACCTGGACTGGCGATTCATTTCACATATGATATACATGTTTCAGTGCCATTCTCCCAAATCATCCCACCCTTGCCCTCTCCCACAGAGTCCAAAAGACTGTTCTATACATCTGTGTCTCTTTTGCTGTCTCGCACACAGAGTTATCATTACCATCTTTCTAAATTCCATATATATGCGTTAATATACTGTATTGATGTTTTTCTTTCTGGCTTACTTCACTCTGTATAATAGGCTCCAGTTTCATCCACCTCATTAGAACTGATTCAAATGTATTCTTTTTAATGGTTGAGTAATACTCCATTGTGTAGTACCACAGCTTTCTTATCCATTCATCTGCTGATGGACATCTAGGTTGCTTCCATGTCCTGGCTATTATAAACAGTGCTGTGATGAACATTGGGGTACACGTGTCTCTTTCAATTCTGGTTTCCTCAGTGTGTATGCCCAGCAGTGGGATTGCTGGGTCGTATGGCAGTTCTATTTCCAGTTTTTTAAGGAATCTCCACACTGGTCTCCATAGTGGCTGTACTAGTTTGCATTACCACCAACAGTGTAAGAGGATTCCCTTTTCTCTGCACCCTTGTAGACTTTTTGATGGCAGCCATTCTGACTGGCATGAAATGGTACCTCATTGTGGTTTTGATTTGCATTTCTCTGATAATGAGTAATGTTGAGCATCTTTTCATGTGTTTGTTAGCCATCTGTATGTCTTCTTTGGAGAAACGTCTGTTTAGTTCTTTGGCCCATTTTTTGATTGGGTCGTTTATTTTTCTGGAATTGAGCTGCAGGAGTTGCTTGTATATTTTTGAGATTTGTTGTTTGTCAGTTGCTTCATTTGCTATTATTTTCTCCCATTCTGAAGGCTGTCTTTTCACCTTGCTTAGAGTTTCCTTTGTTGTGCAGAAGCTTGTAATTTTAATTAGGTCCCATTTGTTTATTTTTGCTTTTATTTCCAATATTCTGGGAGGTGGGTCATAGAGGATCCTGCTGTGATTTATGTTGGAGAGTGTTTTGTCTATGTTCTCCTCTAGGAGTTTTATAGTTTCTGGTCTTACGTTTAGATATTAATCCATTTTGAGTTTATTTTTGTGTATGGTGTTGAAATGTAACACTTCTTTAGACAAATTTTAAATTCACTTTCGTTTTGTCTTAGCTTTGTGAGTTTAACTCCTAGGCATTAATTTAGTCTTTTTTTTTTTCCTAATATACATATACAAGGCTCTAATTTTCCCTTAGCTGTTTCTTTAGCTGCAGTCCAAAAGAATTATAGTTGAATTTTCATAACTATTCATTTTAAATGTTTTATAATTTCCATTGAAGTTTGTCTTTAAATTATGAACTTTTTAGAAGCGTGCCATTGGGTTTCAATATATGTGGGAGAAGTGGTTTGGATATCTTTTTATTGGTAATTTATTTTTTTAAAATATTTTTTAAAAATTAATTTATGTATTTGGCTGCACTGGATCTCAGATCTTTGATCTAAGGCATGAAGGCTCTTTGATCTTTGTTGTGGCAGGCCAATTCCTCATTGCAGCATGTGGGACCTAGTTCTCTGACCAGGGATCGAACCTGGCCCCCTGCCTTGGGAGCTCAGAGTCCTAGCCACTGGATCACAAAGGAAGTCCCTTTGGTGATTTCTAATAATCACTAATATCACATTGCTTTCAGAGAACGTGGGCCTTTATGATATTGAATCATTAAAATTTGTTACAACTTCCTTTGTGGCCTAGTGTGATCAAGTTGTGAAAATATTTCATTTGTGCTTGAGAAAAAACATTTGTCTATCTGACAAGTACAGGAACCTATATCTTATCCACTACAGTTAGCTTGTCAGGTGGCGCCAGAGGTAAAGAACCTGCCCGCCAGAACAGGAGATGTTACGTAATGCGGATTCCATCCCTGGGTTGGGAAGATCCCCGGGAGGAGGGCACAGCAACCCACTCTAGTATTCTTGCCCAGAGAATCCCATGGACATGGGAGCCTGGTGGGTTACATCCATGGGGTTGCAAAGAATCTGATGCAACTGAGTACAGTTTATTTTAATTTTTTTTTCCAAATTTGAAGGGCCCTAATTTCCTATAATTTTTGGTCTGCTTTATCTGTCAGTTTCTGAGAAATAAGCTTTAAAATCTCCTGGTATGATTGTAGATTTTTCAAGTTAACCATGTAAATCCATCAATTTTAGCTTTGTAATTTTAAGATTATACTATTTAATAGGTATGATTTCATGATTTTTGTATCTTCTTGGTGTATGGGTTTCTTCACTTACATTAAAACTTTTCACCTTATCTGAAGCTAGGGAATATGGAGGTGGGGGGATAGGGTGTTTTTTAACATGACCTCCCTCCTGTTTTCTCAGGCTGGATTTCCAGGGCAGGGAGGGCGAGCGCTGGAGTTAGGAAGGGATCTCTGGCTCAGATGGTAAAGAAATCTGCCTGTAATGCAAGAGACCTGATTTCGATCCCTGGGTTGGGAAGATCTCCTGGAGAAGGGAATGGCAACCCACTGCAGTAGTCTTGCCTGGAGAATTCCATGGACAGAGAGCAGAGCCTGGTGGGCTATGCTCACAAAAAGTCAGACCCAACTGAGTGACTAACACTCTGACTCAGGGGATGCCCCCCACCCCCAGGGCATGGTGGAAAGAGGGCAGAACTTGAAGCCAGCATATCTAGAATACCGTCCTTCCCCCCAACCCTCCAGGAGCCATGTGCCAGCTCCTGGTGGGCAGAGGAGAGATTGGGAGCAGGGAAGCTGATGGACTTCTGGAGTAGGGGAGCAGGAGGGCCAGGGAGGGGCATGGGCTGGCAGGGTGGAGGTGCCCCCTCTGAGCCATCTAGTCCTGTCCTTACCTCACATGGTCCCAGGAAGGGAACTGCCAGGGAGCCCTGGGCTGTCACCCAGCCCCAAGTGTGGCAAAAAACCCCAGCAACAAAGAACTGCGTTGGCCCCGGGGGGACTCAGGACAGCTCAGCTCAATTCCCTCTTCCTCCGGGCGGTCACACCCTCGCAGGTCAAACCACATCACCACCTCAGCCCTGGAATTCCCGCCAAGAGGGAAGTAGTGCACTCCAGACTAAGCTCTGGCCCCTCAAGGCAATCACATGCCTGCCGACCTCGGAGCAGGACTTTTGATGTCACCTACTTCCTCTTTCTGGGGATGGCAACTCGGGGAGGGATGGTGAAGGTGAGGAGAGGACTCCAAAGGAGGAAACCCCCGTGTGGGATGCAGACCGGCTTGCAAGTCTCCAACTCCATGCAAAACACACCTGTCCCAAAGTAATAATACATTGTGTGTGTGCGCTCAGCTGAGTCCAACTCTGACTCTTTGTGAGCCCGTGGACTGTAGCCCGCCAGTCTCCTCTGTTCATGGGATTCTCTAGGCAAGAATACTGGAGTGGGTTGCCTTTCTTCCTCCTGGGGGTCCTCCCGAACCAGGGATCGAGTCCGCATCTCTTGCTTCTCTTTCACTGCAGGAGGATTCTTTACGGCTAAGCCACCAGGGACACATGTCAATACACTCTGAGTGTAGACAATTTTTAAAATACGTGTTTAAAAGAGGAAGACGATTTCATCCAAAATTTACTATCCCGAAACTGAAAACATTTTGCTGAATATCTTTGGAAAATTTGTCTTCCTTTTTACAATATTTTCTGAAATGTCTGTGAGTAGAGTATAATATACATGTACTTATTTAAATATAAAAATATAAGCATGCGATCTTATTATACATACTGCTCTGTAATCCACTTTTTCCCTCGCTCAGTAATATTTGATGAACATTTTCCATATTGTTAAATATTATTTTACAGTTGATTTATCTATGTATTTGGCTGCACTGGGTCTTAGCTGCAGCTCATGGGATCTAGTTTTCTCACCAGGGATGGACCTGCATTGGGAGCACAGAGCGTAGACACTGGACCACCAGAGAGGTCTCCACATTGAGCATCTGCTAACTTGCTGCTGACCATGTGCCTCCCTCAGTTCTCACTGCATCACTGGCCCTGGGGCAGGAAATGGACAAGGAGGAGAGACAGAACCATTCCCATCTGGGCGCCACAGAAGTTCTGGAAGAAGTTGACTCCCCCAGCGCCAGAGAGAAGGAAATTATCGGGAGACCAGCAAATCTGGCCTTCTCCTTCAGTTTTGATGGCCTAGCCTGGGGAGTGAGGAGTGTGAGATGCAGACAGCAGTTAACACAAAACTCAATGAAAGTGTTAGAGTCGGGGAAGCTGGACCTCCCATCAGAGACCCCCCCTCCCCTCCCCCCCACCCCCAGGGATCTCATTTGGAAGACAGGCAGGCATTTGTTAAATCAAGCATGATTCCCTGAATGGTCCCCGAAGGACATTGCTTTTGAAAGGGACTGTTGTCACACCAAAGAATCCTTAATTGGTTGAGTTTTTGGAAACATAAGGTGATATATTTGGTCACTACATCTTCCTGGGCTAACCCAATGTTTCAAAACTTCCTGCTCCATCACAGAAACAATATGGGCTGAAGGCAAGTGCCCTGAGGAAAACAAAGATGAAAAAGATCCTTCTCTTTCTAAGGGTTCATTGTCTAGTGCGGGCTCAGGCGAAATGCAGGAGGGCCAGCCCCACAAGGCCCGGGACAGGCCCGGCAGCTGAGCCAAACCATTGAGGTGGGGCCCCAGACTACCACTTGCCAGTGCAAGTCACAGGGCGTAAGGCTGCCAGCCCAGCTAAGCCCCCGGGGAAAGAGATGGAGCCTGCCCCTGGGGTGTGGGAGGCTTAATGGCTGACAGCACTCCAGCCCTTGCAGGATGCGTGGGGCTGACCGGAAAGAAGCCATCAGACCCAGGTCAGAGGCCAGGAAACACTTGGAAGAGGAAGGCCCTGGTGTTTGGAGAGGTTCTGCTGATACAGACAGGATGGGGTAGGGTTTCAGAGAGACAGGGCTTGGAGGGCCAGCCTTGCAGAGGACAGTCAAGGGGAGGGGCCACAGCACTCACCCCAAGCTCTGTGTCCGGCTGAGTAGGAGTCAAGTCAGGAAATCAGGGCCTTAAGTGCTGTCCTGAGAGGCGGTGCCCAGTGTGGGAGGAAGTGAGGATATGCCAAAGGCTTTGAGCAGCGGATGTCTTGTGTGGACGGTGAGGGATGGGTAGCAGGGGGCAGGGGAAGGAGGTGGGGTGCCAGGAGGCCCTGGTGGAAACCCAGGACATCGATGGGGGTGGGGTGCAGGGGGACTTGGGGCCAGGGGTAACAGGGTGGGGAGGCTGGCCTGCCTTAGGGCTTATGACCGTCTCTGAAGGGCCCCGGGCTTGGTTTTAAATACTACTCAGCCATAAAAAAGAATGAAATAATGCCATCTGCAGCAACGTGGATGGACCTAGAGATGATCATATTAAGTCAGACAGAGGAAGACAAATAACCATTACTTATACGCGGAACCTAAGAAATGATACAAAGGAACTTATTTACAAAACAGAGACAGACTCACAGACACAGAAAATAAGTTTAAGGTTACCAGAGGGGAAAGAGGGTGGGGGAGGGATCCATTAGGAGTCTGGGATCAGCAGATATAAAGGCGTAGAATCACTCTGTTGTACACCTGAAACATTGCAAATCAACTATATGCCAATAAAAAACAAATGTATTCCTGGTGACTCAGCGGTAAAGAATTTTCCTGCAATACAGGAGACCCAGGTTCAATCTCTGAGTGGTACCTCATTCCAGCAGCCCTAAGAAACCCTTGAGAACAAGAGGCAGAAAAGCCCCTGGAGACTGGCTAGAAGTGGTCAGGGAGGCAGAGGGGGAAGCAGGAGTTCAAGTCACAGAACAGAGAGTCCGCAGGAGGAGGAGGGATGTGAACCATCAGCGGGGACGCAGGGTTTACGGAAAGCTGCTGGCTTTCAACACCAGGCAGTCACTGATGACCTTTGAGAATAATGTCATTGGTGCAGCAGGGGAAACCTGGGGCAGTCAGGGTGTGAGGAGGATGACGCGATGGGCCAGGGGTGGAGAAGCCTCATTTCAGGAAGTTTCAGTCTGAAGTGCAGGGACGAGACAGGACAGTAGCTTGAAGGGAAACCAGAACCTGAGCGAAGGACTTTTTTCAGGTGGTACTTGGGCAAGCATGAGGGCCTCCCTGGTGTCTCAGATGCTAAAGAATCCACCTGCAATGCCGGAGACCTGGATTTGATTCCTGGGTCGGGAAGATCCCCTGGAGAAGAGAATGGCTACCACAAGCACGGCTGTAGAAACTCCAGACATAGGACTCACTTTCCATTTGTTAAATGAGAAAGCACAAAATTTCCCAGAACCAGGGAGAAGGGCACCAAGCCCAGGTGGACAGCTAACCCACAGTAGCAGCTTGGCTTGACATCTAGGAGGAACAGTGGGAGGAGAAAGGGATCTGTGTGCTGCCCCCAAATGCTGGCAGTCACTGAATTCCATTTAGCTCACCCAGGTTCCCTTAAAGAGCCTGAGGCCCAGCTTCCTCTCACCTCTGCTCCTTTGGAAGTCCCTTTGCAGATGTGGAGGGACAGGAACTGTCCTCCCAGCAGGCAGCACGTGGGCGGTGAGCATCTGTCCTTCCATCATTTGTCTTCCTGCCGAGCGGACGTCACTGTGAAGCAGGCAATGAGCTGACCTACAGTCCTTCGAGGTTAGGGATAATGGAAGGGGTGATGGATGCTGGAGGAGGTCAGGGATGCTGAAGGAGGTCAGGGATGCTGGAGGAGGTCGGGGATCCTGGAGGAAGTTAGAAGTCCCCTAGAAGGGATGCAGAGCTGCTCCACGCTATTCTCTGATCCTCTCAGTAGAACTCTGACAAGTTCTTCCCAGTTTCTGCTGCTCTTCCATTGCCCTTCCAGACCAGTCCCAGGCAGCTGCCTATTTTTTCGGGGGGAGGGGGGGGCGGGGGGAGGTGGGCGAGAATTGAGAGCTGAATCTCTTGGCAGCCTCAGCCCAGGACCCTTTTCTTGGCCAATAGTTTCCAAACTCTTAAAGAAATAGCTAAGCCCATCTTTCAAACAATGCTTTAGGGAAAGTCCTAAAATATCAAGGGGCTGCTGACATTTCATTGGCACACATTTCCATTCAGACCTATGGTACTCACACATCGTGAAGCCAGCCAGTGAGAATTATAGCCTGTTTTAATAAATGGGAAAAAATAGAAATTGTGGTTATGGGAAACCATTGCAATCTGATACCAGCCTCAGGGTCTAGTTGATTTCCGCCGTTTGCTGTAGTCACATTGTAATAAGAAATTTCTAATTCACACAAATGGTAGTAAACGGTAACAGTTTTTTAAAAATAACCAGCCTTATAACCTTGGGATTTAAGGAACCAGCCAATGACATATATTCAGCCTTTACAAAGATAACTTTTCTTTGCAACACACTTCTTAGTTTGCCAATCAATCAGCAGCATGTCACATGTTTGTCAGTAACACATTTGAACCTATTACACTACAATATTAAAAATAGCTTAACAACTTTTTAAGCATGAAATCTGAACCAAAATTTGTGGAAACCTGAATGGTGCTTTCTAGGGGATAAAGATGGAAGCTCAGTACCCTAAGAACCACCTTGAACCCCAACCCCATCATCAAGGAACAAGAGTTTAGTGAATCCCTGCTTTGTGACAGACTCTGTCCTGGGCTGGAGATACGGGGGGAAAAATAAACACAGCTTGCCCTCATCCACAAGGATGCTGGTCTGGAAGATGAGGTAGACCCAGAGAGAAGTTCCAAGTGTAGGGTTTCTGGCGAGCCTGGGAGCCAGGCACTCGGGGGGACCTGGAGGAGTGAGTGGGGGTAGGGTGGGGTACAGAGCAAAGATGAGCAAGTTTCTGGAGGCTGTAACCAGGAACCCAGGGAAGAGAGGCAAAAGTGAAGCCCAGGGTCACGGCACAGAAAGAGAGCCAGCTCATGACACGTGTAGGGCTCAGGCTGTGTGAGATGCTGGGAGTGTAGGAGGCATGCCCGGGAAGAAGGTAGGGCCAGATCGTGTCACAGAGGGGGCTTCAGGGCGATGAAGGGGGACCTCTGCTGTACCCTACAGGTGATGGATGGCCTGGAGTGCTGTTCAACAGGTGGTTTAGTTGCTAAGTCACATCTGACTCTTGAGACCCCATGGACTATAGCCCGCCAGGCTCCTCTGTCCATGGGATTCTCTGGGCAAGAATACCGGGGTGGGCACTACATTTTTAAAGGAGCCCTTCTATAGATTGATCCCATACATAGAAGCAAGGAGACCACTTGGGAGACTAGTTGAGGCTAAGGGTGATGGAGACTGAGCCAGGCTAAGGCCATGGAGAGAAGCAGGGGAGAGGAGTAGTTCAAGAGGCAGAATGGATAGGACTGGGTGATTGATTGGCTGTAGGGGGAGGCAGGGGAGGGGGAGATCAAGGAAGACCCTCTACAAAAGTTTCTGCTTTAGATGGTTGATCGTATAGGAAGATTTTGCACCCACGTCCTCAGCGTCCACAGCCATTGAGACTGGCAGCATAAGAGAAGTGCCAGCCAGTCAGACTTGTGGTTGAGAACCACCATCATGAACGTAAATTCAGAGAAAGGGTCAGAAGCCAGACGGGGGACTTCCCTGGCCATCCAGTGGTTAAGACTCTGTGCCTCAGATGCAGAGGCTCAATACCAGGGAACTAAGATTCCACATGACACAAGGTGCGGCCAAATAAACATTAACTGATTAAAAAAAAAAAAAAGCCAGACCAAGTCCAGGTGAGTCTTCAGGGAAGTTTTGCAAGTTTTCCCTACAATTTGTTTCTGAGAATGAATGAGCAATCAGTGTCAGATTAATTGGTCAGTGAGATTAATCAGTCTGACCAAAGGAAAGATTTCTACAAAAAATGCAGTCATAACATCAAATTGCCTTTTTTTCTTTCCTATTTTTCTTGGCCTCTAGTGAGAGGGATCTTAGTTCCTCAATCAGGGATCAAACTTACACCCTCTGCATTGGAAGCACAGAGTCTTAACCACTGGACACCAGTCCCGAGTTGCTTTTCTGTTTTGTTTTGTTTAATGACATAGTCCATGTAATTATTCCATCAATGCAAAAGGCAAACACATTTCTCTCTGGGTACTGATCATGGGGCTGCTGCTGCTGCTGCTGCTGCTGCTAAGTCGCTTCAGTCGTGTCCGACTCTGTGCGACCCCATAGATGGCAGCCCACCAGGCTCCTCCGTCCCTTGGATTCTCCAGGCAAGAACACTGGAGTGGGGTGCCATTTCCTTCTCCAATGCATGAAAGTGAAAAGTGAAAGTGAAGTCGCTCAGTCGTATCCTACTCTTAGCGACCCCATGGACTGCAGCCCACCAGGCTCCTCCGTCCATGGATTTTCCAGGCAAGAGTGATCGTGGGGCTATAACACATTTTCCAGACAGATCCTGATTACTGTGAGCTGAATGGTAGAAATAGTGAATGGATATAACCTTTAAAAGCAAAATAATAATAATAATTACCAAAGTGACTCTCCTCCAGTATGACTGCATTCCTGTGTACTTTGTAGAGCTGGGTAATGTTTGATGTAAAGAATTGAAGTGCGAAAGAAAACTACTACGTAATCCCACTGAAGTGTTGGAAGGGGAACGGGTGGGGAGTTTATGTGGTTTTTAAAAGGGAAGTTCTATCCCAAAGTGTGTCATTTCTGAAGTGAAGGAGGTTCCAATAGGCTATTAGAAAAGCTTGCACGATCACAATTTGATGTTTTCAGTACGCTTGTATTTCATGATAAGAAACACATGATTTTCCACCGAATCACACAGTGTTATTTGAATACCAAGGGACTAAATTTACACACGAGGGCTGGCTATTCTGGTATTTGATGAAACCAAAGGGAAACTTCTATTGAGTCTGGTGAAAGACAAGACTAAATGCCCATTAGGATTTTTTTTTCCATTCACATTGCAGGTTTTCACATGTTTAAAGAAGCTCTCTTGAAATTGTGAGGGGAGTGGCAGCAAAGAGATGTTTGTCATCAGTGTTAGAGGAAAGGAGTGCTTTGAAGGATGCTGAAGGTCAGCTTGTTAAGAAGAGGAACTGTCAAGGTCAAACAAAGACATGAGGGACCGCCTGAGTTAGCACCTTCTCATCCAGTTCATTACTGAGACAGGCCCAGTGAGGCAGGTCGAGGAGCCCAGCAGCCGTGTGCAGGGGTGGCCAGTGCCGCTGGGTGGGCAGCTGCTTTCACCTGAATGTACCTGCGGATCTGACTCAGGGCTCCTGCCACCTCGAGCCAGATGGGAAAGGAGGACCCACAAGGCCCGGGGGTCCCGGGAAGGGATCCTGACTTCAGAAGCTTCTTCAAAGCCTCCCAGAGCTTGAGAATGATCCCAGACAGTAACAAAGGAATTTAAAAAAAAAAAAGAACCAAGATTGCATCACAGGTTTAACCAAAGTCTTCAGAGGAGATTGGCTCATATCTTGTGTTTACAGTCAGAGCTGCCTTGATTGCTAAAGACGATGTTTGGCAATTGCAAATTGTCTGATATTGGACCAGCACGGTCGAAAGGGGAGCCTGCGAAACGTGGGGGTGGGGATGGGACGTTAGGACATGTGGTGATAAAGCCCATGGACTCTGGGCTGAACCCTGAGCCCTCCACTCGCTGGCTGGTGACGGAGGGGAGCCTTTCACCCTCTGTGTGCTTGAGTTCCTCCTCTGAAGCCTGGGGGAAAGTAACAGACAGGGTTCTCGTGGAGCCTTGGCATGTTAGCACTCATAAAGGCCATGTCACTTGGAAAGCCCCACAGTCAGGGTGGGAAGTGACCTTCCTGAGGGGTCCCACTCTAGAGCCCCGAGAGGCCCCCCACACCCCAGCACACTCTTCCGTCTTTGGCCACTGTGCCTGGTTTTCTTCCTCCATTTCTTGACTCCTTTTCAAGCCCAGGATCCCCCACTGCCTCCCTCTTCCACCTCCACTCGGCCCCATCATCCACACCCTCTGTGCCCATCCACAACAGCACACGTGACTCTCATAGTTACACGCCAGCCCAGAGTTCTCTGCTGAGCCCAGACCCAGGGGCCCTCTGCACACCCAGCGGGGCCCCTTGGATGCCTCAAGCGCCACAGACTCAGTAAGCAAAAAGCCCGTCTCAGGCCTTTTCTACCCACATCTCACCCTCTGCTGGGGGAACCTGGGTGGGTGATGAGCACCATCAACCACGCAGGCCTTGAAGGCTGATCCACAGACACCGTCAGCTCTGCCTCCCACACGTCACCCTAAAAAGTGGTTGTTGGTTTTTTTCTGGAGTATAGTTGGTTCACACTGTCATGTTAGTTTCAGATGTATAGCACTTCTCTCCGTCTCTACCAGGGTGCCCCCAGGCCCACAGTCTTGCTCAGCTTTTGCCTTCTAACATGGAACATGAAATGTGGTGGGCAGCACTGCTTTATATAAAATAGTCAACCAACAAGGATCTGCTGTTGGTTAGGGAACTATATTCAATATTTCATAATAAGTTATAAGGGGAAAGAATTTGAAAAAGAATAGATCTATACTTATACCTGGGGCTTCCCAGGTGGTACTAGTGGTAAAGAATCTGTCTGCCGATGCAGGAGACATAAGAGACACTGGTTCGATCCTTGGATTGGGAAGATGCCCTGGAGGAGGTCATGGCAACCCAGTCACTATTCTTGACTGGAGAATCCCATAGACAGAGGAGTCGGGGCGGTGGGGAGAAGGGGGCCGGCTACAGTCCACAGGGTCACAGAGTCGGACGTGACTGAAGCACCTTCGCACACATGCACACACATATGTATATTTATAACTGAATCCCTTTGCCATATATCTGAAACTAACATGACGTTGTGAATCAACTATACTCCAGAAAAAAAAAAAACAACCAAAAAAACCCCAAAAACAAACGTGTTTGGGGAAGTGGTTAACAGACATGCTGACAAATAAATTAGGGAGTTTCTCAGAATGTTAAGTACTGTTAAGAAAGCCTACCAGAGAAACTGGTTAGAGGGTGGCCTGAGAGGGAGGTGGGGGGAGGTCTCTTCTAGGAGGTGATATTTGGGGACCATGAAGAGAATTCCACACCTGCCTCAAACCCACAGATTGGAAAGATTGCAGGGTTGGCGGTGACCCCAGGCTGGAGGTCAGGAGAGAATGGGAGAGGAGGCAGGGAGGTCTGCAGAGGCCGGCTCCCAGGGCTTTCTTGGGGAGGAGCCCCAATCTTACGCAAACACGGTGGGCAGCCAGGAGGACTTTTAAGCACATCCTTTATCCTTCAGGGGAACTGATTTCTGACATCAATTCCTCCAGCCCCACGTGATTCTGCCTCTGACAAAGCGCTCCGAGCTTACAGCTCTTCAGGTTTGTCATGGAATAAATGAGCGATGACTGCTGAAACCAAGTTGGTTTTCCCCTCCAATCAAGGGTGACGGTGATCATCAGAACCAGACCCAAACCCAGGGGCATCTCCACTTCTCTCCCCACCGGCAGTTTGTCACCGACTCTTGCTTGTTCCACCACCCGAACGCCCCTCAAATCTGTTCACCTCACTGTCTTTTTTTTCAGTCTAACAAGTTTATTGTGTACACCATGAGAAATGCTGATCATGGAGGGACTGATTTGACTTTTGCTTCTACCACGATCAATGCGATCAGAGGATTCCTTCATTGGCTTTTCTTCAGTTCAGTTCAGTCGCTCAGTCGTGTCTGACTCTTTGCGACCCCATGGATTGCAGCACACCAGGCCTCCCTGTCCATCACCAACTCCCGGAGTTCACTCAGACTCACATCCATCGAGTCGGTGATGCCATCCAGCCATCTCATCCTCTGTCGTCCCCTTCTCCTCCTGCCCTCAATCCCTCCCAGCATCAGAAACTTTTCCAATGAGTCAACTCTTTGCATGAAGTGGCCAAAGTACTGGACTTTCAGCTTTAGCATCATTCCTTCCAAAGAACACCTAAGACTGATCTCCCTTAATTATATATAGTCTATGATCTGATCTGAGCCAGAAGAGAAGTGACCATAGCTTTTCCTTCAAAACGGTAATGATCATGAATTATTCCAAATTACCCATATCACAGGCTTGCAGATTTGTCTGAACCGGGACTGACAGAACACAGTGGGCAGAGGTTTAAGCAAGAAAAGGTACACAGGGATTTTTGGACCGTCTTCTGGTGAAAAGGGACTTCAAACTCAAAACAAACAAATGCAGTTAAACTTAAACTCTTAACTTAAACTCCACTGCTCCCCTGTGCTGTGTGAAGTTAAATTCTTTCTAATTCACACGTTTCTAAAAATCGACTTGAAACCGGTCCCATTACACCACGTGTGGCATAAACCTCGTGCCAACAGGAAGGACGTGGAGCGCTGGGCCGACATCTGCCCGTGTTTTTCCTTCACAGGTGGGTGTCAACCTCACTTTCTTAGACAGGAAGTGAAGTGAAAGTAGCTCAGTCGTGTCTGACTCTTTGCAACTGGAGTGGGTAGCCTTTTCCTTTTCCAGGGGATCTTCCCAATCCAGGAATAGAACTGGAGTCTCCTGCATTGCAGGTGGATCCTTTGAGCCACAAGAGAAGCCCAGGAAGCAACAAGCTAATCCTCCCCACGTGGGCATCAGTCACTGCCATCTGACCCCTAAATCCAGGGTTTGGTAATATGGAGACTGAAAGTCAGTTATGCCTGCCTGTGTCAGAGACTCATGTCTGTCCTTCTGGAAGGTGTGGTCTGGTGAGCACATCCAGGAATCCTGGACCTAAGACCCATGGCTCTTCCTACACCAGCCAATCATCTCCTGTCTCTGGGAGGAATCCTGGACCTATGACCCACAGCTCTTCCTACACCAGCCAATCATCTCCTGTCTCTGGGAGGAATCCTGGACCTAAGACCCATGGCTCTTCCTACACCAGCCAATCATCTCCTGTCTCTGGGTTTGCCTGTTTATTTGTGGCCCTAGTGGTAAAGAAGCTGCCTGCCAGTGCAGGAGATGTAAGAGACGTGGGTTCAACCCCTGGATCAGGAAGATCCCCTGAAGAAGGGCATGGCGATCCACTCCAGTATTCTTGCCTGGAGAACCCCACGGACAGAGGAGCCTGGTGGGCTATAGTCCATGGGGTTGCAAAGAGTCAGATATAACTGAAGCAACTTAGCATGCATTTGTAAAATGGGTGTAAAGAGATGCACCATATCTCCTTCATGTTGGGATGAAATTAGTAGCTTTGAGGACCAGGAAGCATTATCACATCCATGAGTGAATATGAAGGATTGTTATGACTGGGGCTGGAATTCCATCCTCAGGCTCACACAGGATAGGGAAACCAGCTGAGTGACTTTCCCGCCTGATGCCAGAGCACTCATTTTTTCTGTTTGCCATATCCTCTCATGGGCCAGGATGACTACCCAGCTGCAAACCTCAGCAGGGCATCCCCAAACCCAGCTACAGCTGCAGGAGAGATGCTTCAGGCAGCAGGACCTCAAAGCATCACTGTGCTACCTGCCATTTATTTCCAAAGATAACACCATCTTTTGCATGAAATCCAAACTTGTTGTCACCAATTGCAGCAGAAAATGAAGGGCTGTCTTGGACTCACCACCTCAGGGCCCAAACAGAGAAGCTCTGGGGAGGGGCCACCAAAATCTTGAGAAAGTGTTAGTTGCTCAGTGGTATTCGATTCTTTGGGCCTCCATGGATTGCAGCCTGCCAGGCTCCTCTGTTCATGGGATTCTTCAGGCAAGAACACTGGAGTAGGTAGCCATTCCCTTCTCTAGGGGATCTTCCCAACCCGGGGATCAAACCCAGGTCTTCTTTACTGTCTGAACCACCTGGGAAGCCCTAAATCCAGAGACCTCAGGACTTAGCCTGTTAACCTTACCAGGTGGTCAAGTGCCTGAGTAAGCGGGTTTGTTCAGACAGGCGAGAATACTCAAAGATGCAAATGATGGTAGAGGCTTTTCTCTTGGTACCCAGAGTCAGCTAGGCAGAGAGTGAAGCCAAGTGGAATGGACAGGCTGACAACCCCATACACAGCCTTCTCCCTCCCCCCATCCTATTTCTTGGCTATCATCTGCTGTCTTAGGGGTACCCAGATTCCCACCCTTCCACTCTGGCCTGGCACCAATGTGTTCTTTTCACATACTTGCTTTTGCATATTTGAAAGGAACAAGTGGTCAATCTTCTGACTTTCCTCTAATTCCCACTTTGTGCATGCCAAGTCGCTTCAGTTATGTCAGACTCTTTGCAACCCTACGGACCGCAGCCCACCAGGCTCCTCTGTTCATGGGGTTCCCCAGGCAAGAATACTGGAGTGGGTTGCCATACCCTCCTCCAGGGGATCTTCCAGACCCAGGGATTGAATCTGCGTTTCTTATGTCTTCTGCATTGGCAGGTGGGTTCTTTACCCCTAGTGCCACCTGGAAGTCCCAATTCTCACTTTATAGCCTATTTAAGCAAATACATTTGTGTCCCATCTAAGTCACAACCCATGGGCGCTGTGGGGGACATAGCATTTGATCAGCCTCTATTCAGTGCTCCCTGTACTTCCATTCTGGTGTCTCTTCGACCATAAAGTCCTAGAAGGGTGCACTTATCACCACTTCTCTGCCAATGAGAAGCAGAATTTCATGGGAAGTTCGGGCAGCATCCTCTAGGTGGTCCAGGGTGGTGATGTGAACCTGCTCAGTCAGGGAAGACTTTAGCTCACAACTTTCAGCATGAAGAATCTTGGCTTTTGGCCCTCATTTTAGACCCTTCACCCACTGAGATGAGATGGTTCAGTTAGGCTTTCTTGGCAGCATTTCCTCTCCCAGCTTATACGATTCCCCACTTCCCTGGGTACACCCTGGTCCTTGTTCAAGAACTGTTAGGCTGTATCCTGTTTCAATAAGATAAGTTACCTTATTATCTCCCATCCAAATTCCCCATGGCCAGCTGCTCAAGACTCTGGGATTATGCAAACAATGCTGACTTCTGTTCTCAGTTGCTGATCTTTTTTTTTTTTTTTTAAAGAAACTTTTTTTTTCCATGAAAACAAGAGGCAGTTTTCACAGGTGGAGTGCTGCGGCCTTTCTCTTCTAAGATCTGCATCTGCCAGAGTCTGACAATGCTGTCTGGGGAGCTCGGGGGCCGGTGCCATTCCAAATGGCTTCACGAAGCTTTCTCTTGAGGAGGGGGACCGGCACTGGCCAGCACACTGCAACCAGTGTGAAAACCCATGCAGCTGGCTCTTTATAACAGCCCCGAACTGGAAGCAACCCAAATGTCCATCAGCTGTAGAATGGAGAAATAAATGGTGGTGCATTCACACAATGGAATACCCGCCGGCACAAAGAGAGCCAGCCGCCTCTCAGCTCTCAATACATGGATGAGCCTCACAGACATGCCGTGTGTGGAAGAAGGCAGGCACACAAGAGGACACGCCGCAGGATTCCATTTACAAGAAGCACAAATGCAGGTGAAATTCTTCAGTGGTGTTAGAAGTAGGATGCTGGTTCTCCTGGGGAGGGAGAATGAGGACTTCTAGTTCTGTTTCTTTCATCTGATGCTGATTAAGCAGGTGCGTTGGGTTTGTGAGGATTCACTCAGCTGGACACCAAGAGTATGAGCCTTTTTCTCATTGGCTTTGTCCAGGCGTGTTCTGATGCCTCTGTTTCTCAGCTCTACTTATTTATTAAACCTTTATTTTACATTGCAGCTTAGCTGATTGACAATGTTGTGATGGTTTCAGGTGGACAGCGAAGGTACTCAGCCATACATATACATGTATCTGTTCTCGCCCCAACTCCCCTCCCATCCAGGCTGCCACCTAACACTGAGCAGAGTTCCCTGTGCTTACAGTAGGTCCTTATTGGTTATCCATTGTGAACATAGCATGTGTACATGTCAACCCATGCTCCCTAAGTATCCCTTCCCCCTATTCTTCCCAGCTGGTAACCATAAGTTCCTTCTCTAAGCTCAGCTCTATTTAACCTATAAGATACACAACTATTTCTTCGAAGGCAGAGGAATCCCTGGAGAAAGAACCTATGAATTACCGTTCTTTTTTTTAATCTTTAAAATGTTAGACTCACTTAGAGATCACACCTTGATCACACGTTAGGTATCTGGTGAATGTTACCTGACAGATGTATTCTTCAGGTAACAGTTTTATTCTTCTTACCAGTCTGAATTGACTTTAGGAAATCATGAAAAAATCAATTCTGTTTGCTTGATTGCTGGCACCACAATAATTCTTTTTTTGTTTTTGGCCTAGTGGCATGTGGGATCTTAGCTTCCCAGCCATTGCCCCTGCAGTAGAAGTGCAGAGGCTTAACCAGTGACGTTCCCCATAATAATTCTTTATAAAATGTGTTACTTTTTTTTTTTTCCGAAACAAAAAAGAACCTTTTTGTGTCCTCTGAGGAATAGCTTATTGGGAGCAACTCTGAGGAAACAAGAAATCAGAAGGAGCCATTAAAACCCACATACTCCCCTCATAAGCTCTAACTGCATCACGTAGCTCTCTGCAACACAATTTCATTCTTTCTGGGCAGCATGTACTGTTTAGGTGACTGAATGGAAGTCAGATTCTCAAATCTGATTTTAAAATAAAGTTCTCCTGAAATAGAACTCTTATTCAAGACATATAGGATGAGTCACTGCCATTGTTACTAGCAAGAAACTTGAATTGCATTTTAAAATCTAGTATCAGTGTAATTGGGGCTCCCCTGGTGGCTCAGTGGTAAAGAACCCACTTGCCAATGCAGAAGACAGGGTTCAGGCCAAGACGATCCCCTGGAGAAGGACATGGCAACCCACTCCAATATTCTTGTCTGGAGAATCCCATGGACAGAGGAGCCTGACGGGGGCTACAGTGCATGGGGTTACAAAGAGCTGGACACAACTGAGTGACTAAACAGCTATCAATGTAATTACATTTAACTGATACATTCTAATAATGTGCCTGCATAATTTCTCCCAACACACTACTGGGATGTTTTCTCTTCAGAGCCCACCGTTTCAGGCTTTCCCTGAAGGAGGAAAATTTCAAACGCGGTTTTTAGAACCCAAACCCCCTTTGCTTTGTGTTGCATTCAAGTCTCTGAGCTAGTTGCTATTTAGTCCTTAAATCACGTTTGACTATTCTGTGACCACACGGGCTGTAGCCTGCCAGGCTCCTTTGTCCATGAGCTGGTGGGCCTGAGTTAAGACCTGCACACCTCTTTCTTTGGTGTATTTTTTTTTTTTTAAGATTTCTTTCCTTTTTTTTTTTTTTTAAATGTGGACCAGTCTTTAATGAATGTGTTATAATATTTTTCTCTCTTTTGTTTGTTTTGGCTTCAAGGCATGTGGGATCCCATCTCCCCAACCAGGGATCGAACTGGCACCCCCTGCATTGGAAGATTAAGTCTTAACCACTGGACGGACAGGGAAGTCCCTTTGTAGTGAGATGTTAACCCCTCAGAACGTGTCCCTGACAAAAACGTCACATTCACCATAAAAAGCCCGTGGCCTTGGCCTCTGCCAGGCTCTCCTGTCAATCATGGGCTGCCTTTCAGAAGTAAGGACTTGATGAGGCGGCCACTGAATTGTTCATCAGAACTTCCTGATGAAGAAAGAAGGAAGATCATGAGCTCAGATGCCCCGGGGCCTCAGCCAGTCTTCCAGAGCCAGGACCAACCTGGAAACCTGATTATCAGCATCAGGCCCAGAGGGGAGGAGATGTGGGAAGGAAGGGTGGGGAAAGTCAATACCTGGGCCTTCTGGAGGGCCTCACTTGCTGATAGGATCATCTACACCCTTTTTCTAGATTGCACAAGCACCAGAGGATTAATGCTTTCCAACTGCGGTGCTGGAGAAGACTTGAGAGTCCCTTGGACTGCAAGAAAATCAAACCAGTCAATCCTAAAGGACATCAGTCCTGAATATTCATTGGAAGGAAGCTCCAACACTTTGGCCACCTGATGCAAAGAACTGACTCATTGGAAAACACCCTGATGCTGGGAAAGATTGAGGGCAGGAGGAGAAGGGGACGATAGAGGCTGAGATGGTTGGATGGCATCACCGATGCAGTGGACATGAGTTTGAGCAAGCTCCAAAGGATAGTGGAAGACAGGGGAGCCTGGCATGCTGCAGTCCACGGGGTCACAAAAAGTCGGACACGACTTAGCAATTGAACAACAATACAATGTTTGATTTTCTCTTTCTGACTTACTTCACTCTGTATGACAGTCTCTAGGTGCACCCAAGTCTCAGCAAATGGCACAATTTCACTCCTTTATTTGAAATCAAGTTTTTTTTTTTTTTTTAAGGGAGAAAAACAGTGAAAGCATTGAAAAACTAAGTCACTTGTTCTGAAAACCCAGAAGGATGATGGGGCTGCTTGAGGGGCCTGGTTTACCAGACACACCAACCGCAGAGGCAGGAGGGACGGGAGCTGGACAGCTTCCCTGACGACGCAGGCTCTGGAGCCGCGCTCATCTTTAATGCACGGCTGTGCTGTGTGCTCCTGACATCTCAAGCGGGGATGCGGGAGTCTGGGATGCTCTCCCAGCCACTCTTGGCTCCCTGTGAGCAATACCCTTCACATCTCATTAGACCTGCCTACGTCCATCTGGACCCTGTCAATCTTGATCCCGAGCAGGTGGGAGGGAGTAGGTGAGTGGAGGGAGGTGTATGAGGCTCTGGAAAGAAGAAGGGCTGCCTGAGCCCCAAGACCAAAGTGGGTAAGAGTTTGGGCTTAAATGAAATGAAATTGGATCTGAGCTCCTCTACTAACTGTGTCATTTTTGGCAAGTATTCAACCTCTCTGTATCCCAGTTTCCTTATTCATAAAATAGGGGCCACTAAAACTTACTGCACAATTGGCTTTTAGGGGACTTGCCTAGGGGTCCAGTGGTTAAGACTCACTTTCACTACAGGGGCGCAGGTTCAAACCCTGGTGGGGGGAACTATGATCCCGCATGACGTCCAGCTTAAAAAAAAAAAGAGGAAACTCATTAAGATGTATGTGTTACATGTGTGCAATTTTGTGTATCAACTATATCTGAATAAAGCTTATAAAAGATTGGCTGTGAGGATGAAACGAGCACGAGACATGCAAGCCAGTACCTGGTACCCAGTGAGGCATCAGCAAATGATAACTTAAAAAATATCCCCAGGGCTTCCCTGGTGGCTCAGTGGTAAAGAATCCGCATGCCAGTGCAGGAGACAAGGGCTTGATCCCTGATCCAGGAAGAGCCCATATGCCATGCGGCAACTAAGCCCCTGTGTCACAACTACTGAGCCTGTGCCTAGAGCCTGGGAGCTCCAACTATTGAGCCCAAGAGCCGCCACTACTGAAGCCAGAGCGCTCTAGAGCCGGTGCTCTGCAGGAGAGGCCACGATAACGAGAAGCCAGAGCTCTGCAACTAGAGAGCAGCCCGGTCACTGCAATTAGAGAAAAACCCTCACAGCAAGGAAGATCCAGCACAGCCAAAAATAAATAAAGAAAATCATAAAAAAATATCCGCAAACCCCAATGCCATCTGCTGTGGGCCCTCAGCTGCGCCTTCCTCGCAGCTTCAGTGTTTTCTTCTGTGGAAATGGCAAGTTTGGGCATCACTGGAGCTTGAGGTTGGTCTGTAGCAGAAGGAAGAGACCCCCCCTCCACCACTGCCTCAGAGAGAGGAGTTCCACACTCTAATTCTGGCCGACAGACTTCCTGCTGAACTGAAACCTTCAAGATATGCTCAGAGGAGCCGCATGGTTTTCTTAATTTTTATTTTGTAAAAGGCAAAAAAGTATTACAGCATGGCATGAAAGTGATAACAAAGTTTCTATAAAAATCTAAGACACAAGTACTCCCTATATTACTTTGCTCCGACTGCCATAACAGAGTACCACAGACCACAGGGTTTAAACAACAGAAATGCCTTTTCTCCTTTTCTGGAGGTCAGAAGTGCGGCATCTTTAGTTGCACCTACCCACTTTAACCTGAAAGTCCCTGAATGCAGTCACATTCTGAGGTCCCAGGGCTAGGACTTCAACATACGCATTGGGGAGGACAAGATTCAGCCCATTACACTCACCATTGGTTAGTTTCCGGATGCTCCCACCATCCACTGCGCCATGTTTGGGAAATCCCCGATGCTTGATAGATTGCCCCGATTTCTTTTAGAAAGGAGATGAACAGGCAGGCTTTATCAACCATGCAGAACATCATGGCTTAATCAGAACAGATCAAAGCAAAGGAAGTTAATGAAACCCTGGCTGCAGAAGTCGCTCTAGGTGTGTTTGCTGAGAGATGGAGAGCAGACAATGATCTCAACAGTCAGGCTCACCTTGGCAGAGACCCCAGCAGAAGCCTGGACCCCATGCTTTCCCAGTTTGGCATTCCTGCACCTCAGGGTAGGTGGGGGGAAGAGTGGGGACAAGGGTTTCTGGCAAGAGTAAGTTTCACCCAGAGCACTTTTCCGTCATAAAGGTCCCTTTCCTGGTAGGTGAGTTCAGTTCTAAGCACATTTGTATTAGGAAAGCACTAAAGTGGAAGAGCGATGAAGGACTTCCCTGGTGGTCCAGCGGTTAAAACTCTGCTTCCAATGCTGGGGACGTATGTTCAATCCCTGGTCAGGGAACTAAGTGCCCACACGTTGTGTGGCATGGCCAAAAGGAAAAAAGAATGAGGAAAGAAAAGGTGTGGGTTGTGGCAACAACTAGCAGATTTGACAAATGGCCAGATTTTTAAAATATAAAGAAAATCAACCCTGAATATTCATTGGAAGGACTGATGCTGAAGCTTAAGTTCCAGTAATTTGGTCCCCTGATATGAAGAGCCGACTCATTGGAAAAGACCTTGTTGCTGGGAAAGATTGAGGGCAGGAAGAGAAGGGGACGACAGAGGATGAGATGGTCGGATGGCATCACCGACTTAAAGGACATGAGTTTGAGCACAGTCTAGGAGATAGTGATGGACAGGGAAGCCGGTGGCGCTGCAATCCACGGGATCGCAAAGAGTCATACACAACTTAGCGACTGAACAACAACATTGAAAAGATATACAATGCCAGTGTACATTGCATCTTATATGGGAGCTTTATATTTTGAATTACCTGACTACCACTATTTTGTCAGTTAGAAATGGTCTGGTTTTTACGTTAAAAAAACACAGCCCAGTGGAGCAGAAGGAAAAGATAGGGCGCAGCTGGTCGGGTCTAAGCTGGCCCTTGTCTGTCTCTCTCCTTTCCCTCATTTAACTCCCTGCACATCTTGGTTTTGTCCCTTTAATGTCTGAGCTCATGAGGACTCTGCACATCCTTGGACCCTCCGCTTGGAATCCTTCTTCCTCACGTCTCAGGGTGGCTTATTCATTTTCATCCATCACGTCTCGGATCAGAAGCATGCATCCCAGGAGAGGTTTCCCTCGCCCCAACTCCAGTATATACTATCCCAGTGGTTCTCAAGTGTGGTTTCAGACCAACGCCATCAGCCTCAGCTAAGAGCTTGTTAGACAAGCAAATCACCAAGCCTCACTGCCAACCTTGACCAGGAACTCTGAAAGGCTGGCCTAGCAGTTTTCAATTTAGCAAGCCTCCCAAGGACCTTCTCAGCTGGTTTCCCAGGTGAGTCATGGTAAAGAACCTGCACGCCAACGTAGGAGACTCGGGTTTGATCCCTGAGTGGGGAAGGTCCCGTGAAGAAGGAAATGGCAATCCACTGCAGTATTCTTGCCTGGGGAATCCTATGGATGGAGGAGCCTGGTGGGCTACAGTCCATGGGGTCACAATGAATTGGATACGACTTAGTGACTAAAGACAAAGCCCCTCAGGGGAGCTCATGTACGTTCGATGGGACAGCTCTGGCCCCCATTCCTTGATGTATTTCCTCTGTGGCTCCTATCACTCCAAAATTTCCTAATTCATTTGCTCATTTCTCGTCCAATTCTCCTTACTGGAGTCAAAGAATCCTAATAAGGGTGGAAACCTCTTTTGCCTTGATCACCGCTATAAACCCTGACCAGCTGAGACCCCAGTGAGGTCTCAGTGAGTAACTGGTGCATCAATGAATGAATGATTTGATGGAGAGATTACACGAGCAGAGACTTCAGAGTTGGACAGCGTGGGCTGAATTCCAACCCTGCCACTGCCGACTGTGTAGCCAAGGCAGTCATACTTCCTAAGACTATTTCCTCCTCTGTAAAATGGGGTCAAGCTAGGATCTATCTTAAGACTGTTGGAAGATAAAGTGAGGAAAAAAATTTAAAATCCATGGATAAAACTCCACATTAGGTGTTTCTGCTGCTGCTGCTAAGTCACCTCAGTCGTGTCTGACTCTGTGCGACCCCATAGATGGCAGCCCACCAGGCCCCGCTGTCCCTGGGATTCTCCAGGTGAGAACACTGGAGAGGGTTGCCATTTCCTCCTCCAATGCATGAAAGTGAAAAGTGAAATTGAAGTCGCTCAGTCGTGTCCGACTCCTAGCAACCCCATGGACTGCAGCCCACCAGGCTCCTCCGTCCCTGGGGTTTTCCAGGCGAGAGTACTGGAGTGGGGTGCCTTTGCCTTAGGTGCTTCATAGGTGGTTAACTGATGTATATTATTATTATTTTTTAATGATAATACTTTATTTTTATTTTTAAATTTTTGGCCACATTGAATGGCATGCAGGATCTTAGTTTCCTGACCAGGGATTGAACCCACTCCCCTGCAGTGGAATCACTGAGTCTTAACCACTGGACTGCCAGGGAAGTCCTTTGATATATATGATTATGATTATAGTTGTCATTAGATTAGCTCAGGAGGACTCTGCACATCCTGGACCCTCCACTTAGGATTAGGACTAGACTAGCTAGTCCCCTCCTTCTTTATGGTAAACAGAACAAAGGAGGCCCCCGGGGATGAAGGATCACAGGGGAAATTTGAAGGAGAGGGAGAGGGTATAAGATGGGCAAAGAGAGTTATTAATATTGGCAAGCAATAAGACAGGGTGGACTGTGTCCTCAGGACTCCCAGGACAACAGGCGGGAGAAGCAAAAGTTCTGGTAAATGCAGACTGGTGAACACGGAGAGAACCAGCTTTTCGCAAGGAAGCTTGTAGCCAGGGATCAGAGCCTGGATCTCAAGGCTGAGAGGGAGGCCCTGAGTTCTGACCAGTATGCCGCCCCAGGAGCTTGCTTTGTCCTCCCCATGAGCTCCTCTTCTGAATAAGCACAAAGTTGAGGAGTGTCTCCTGGGCTCATTTGCTGTTTGGAGCCCAGACACACTTGTCTCCCCACTAATCCGCTCCATGTTCTCTCTCAACAAGAGAGGTTTCACTCAGGGTTGCCTGTATCCGAAGGTGCCTTTAAACCTGTTATTCTCCATGGCAACTGAAAGAACAGAGTCCGGCGCCTCACCCAGATCCCCAGGCTTCTCTCTTTCCAAATGTGTTTCAATTACTGAAGAAATGTGGCATAAATAACAACGTCATGGTCTTCTTTCTAAATCTCAAAGCCTGACGCAGTAGGTTTTTTAGCAAGTGCAGTGGCCATGTGTTCTGATTTCATAAAACCCCGCAGAACACAAAAATATGGACATCCAAAGAGTGAATCTAGTCACTGACAGTTTCCACAATTAAAGATTTCTCTCTTTTTCCTTCCTAAACAAATTTGAAGCAGTGTCCCTTTAAATAGCTAGGTGTCCCTGGCCTGTGCTTTTTAAATGGATCTCACAAAATCTCAGCTTACTCAGAATTATTGGGAATGTGCTGCCTATAAAGCAAGGACGGGGCCCAGGGAGGTGCAATGGAAACAGCATTGAATTCCCAGGGTCAGTGGTGGTGGTGGGTCTGCGTGTTTCCATGGCAACAGAAGAAGGGGCTCCCTTCTGCTCTGAGTTTGTCTCCAATCCTAGTGCTCTCTGGGGTTTGGGGTTTTGGGGTAAGGAGGCCAGTCTGGACCAGGGTCCCTGAATCCCATGAGGTTTGTTGTAGGGAGAGGTCTGCTAACATACATAACAGAATAAACGCTCCGGTCGATCATCTTTGACATTTTTCTGGGTGGTGGCTTCACTCTGTGGATTAATGGCCTGGTTAACATAAGGGCAGAGCCTGTTCCTGAACGGAGGCACCAGAGTGTCCCAGAGAAGATCCACAGAGAGAGATGTGACTGTTAGAAGGCCAGCTTGTACCTGGAGCCTGTTCTTTCTGCGCCTGCCAGCCGAGGCTGCGACGGCCACCTTTTCCTGCTTTCTGCTTTTCAGCCTCCAAGCCTCTGCTCACATCCCACTTCAGTGCTGGGGGCTCAGTACTGCAGAAGCCGCAGCAGGGCTCCTTCTGCCGTAAGGCATGCTCGATTGAGTACCCTGTGACCTTTCTGGGACCCATGGCAATATTTCAAACCTGGAAAAAATGTATTGGCTCCTAAATATGAAAAAGAAAGTTGAAATTGAAATAAATTTAATTAGGAGTCTGCGAAATGTAACGTGATCTCAATGAGTCAACTGCTACTCAACTTAAACGCTGTGTGGTTACCTAAAAATAGAACCTCTTGAATCATGAGAAAATATTTATAAGGTATAAGAAAACTCCAAATTGGAATTATAGAAATTATACAGCAAAAATTTATATGTTCTGTGGAACAGGACTATGTTGTAATATGTTTGCTCTCACGGGGGACAGAGTTGGACACAGGTCCTAGGCTGGGCCCTGACTCCACGGCTCAGTAACTTGGCAGTCTTAATCAACCGATAAAACTTTTGCTTGTTGCTGTTTGGTTGCTAAGTCATGTCCGACTCTTTGCAACCCCATGGACTGCAGCACGCCAGGCTTCTCTGTCCTTCACTATCTCCTCTGTTTGCTTAAATTCATGTCCATTGAGTTGGTGATGCCATCTAACCATCTCATCCTCTGCTGTCCCCTTCTCCTTTTGCCCTCAATCTTTCCCAGCATTAGGATCTTTCCCAGCATCAGGGCCTTTTCCAATGAGTTGGCTCTGATTGAATCAGGTGGCCAAAGTATTGGAGCTGCAGCTTCTGCATCAGTCCTTCCAATGAATATTCAGGATGGATTAACTTTATGATTGACTGAATCTTCTCCAACACCACAGTTCAAAAGCATCAGTTCTTTGGTGCTCAGCTTTCTTTATAGTCCAACTCTCATATCCATACATGACTACTGGAAAAATTATAGCTTTGACTAGATGGACCTTTGTTGGCAAAGTAATGTCTCTGCTTTTTAATATGCTGTCCAGGTTCGTCATAGTTTTTCTTCCAAGGAGGAAGTGTCTTTTAATTTCATGGCTGCAAAAAAAATAATAATTTCATGGCTGCAGTCACCATCCGCAGTGATTTTGGAGCCCAAGAGAAGAAAGTCTGTCACTGTTTCCATTGTTTCTCCATCTATTTGCCATGAAGTGATGGGACCAGATGCCATGATCTTTGTTTTTTGAATATTGAGTTATAAGCCAGTTTTTTCACTTTCATCAAGAGGCTCTTTAGTTCTTTACTTTCTGCCATAAGGGTGGTGTCATCTGCATATCTGAGGTTACTGATATTTGTGCCGGCAATCTTGATTGCAGCTTGTGCTTCACCCAGCCTGGCATTTCTCATGATGTACTCTGCATATAAGTTAAATAAGCAGGGTGACAATATACAGCCTTGACATACTCCTTTCCCGATTTGGAACTAGTCTGTTGTTCCATGTCCTGTTCTAGCTGTTGCTTCTTGACCTGCGTACAGGTTTCTCAGGAGGCAGGTAAGGTGGTCTGGTATTCCCATCTTTTTAAAAATTTAAGAATTGTATACCACATTATCCAATTAAAAAGTATGAAAAAAACATCTAAATCTGGCTAAACTGGAATCTGTCTTCCCTACCCCCCAGGTCTCTTGTACTTATATGTATTCCAGTTTTTTTGGATTCACTTAAGGAGCAGAACCTTTTGAGAATTCCCAGGGTAGGTATTTTTATTTTTTTAAGGCTCTGCCCTATAGCATGTGGGGTCTTAATTCCCCAAACAGGGATGGAGCCCATGCCCCCTACACTGGAAGCACGAAGTCCTTTTTTCTTTTTTAAACGTTTTATTTTTTGTACTGGGGTATAGCCAATTAATAAACAATGCTGTGATAGTTTCAGGTGAATATCGAAGGGACTCAGCCATACATATATATGTATCCATTCTCCCCCAGATGAATCCAGGCTGCCACATAATGCCAGCCAAAGTCCCATGGGGAGCATGAAGTCATAACCAGGGAAGTCCCCACTGGGATAGGTAGGCATTCGTAGTGAAGTTGGATATGCTTGCTTCCCAAGCCTCAATTGCGTGGCCTGCAGCCTCCAATCTGGCAGATTTGAAGACTGAGATTTGAAGGCTAGATTTAAAGGAGGGATTTGAAGGCTAGAGACACATGTGCACTGCAGCCTCCAGGCCTGTCCACCCACCTTTCCCACCTTGGCCACCCTCCATCATCCTCAGCCATGCATGTTTTTGCTCATCCCTGAACGTTCAGAAACCTCCCCCAGCTACTTAGACTACAAAAGCCTCCCTTTTTTCTAACTTTAATGACTGTCAATATTGACAACATTTCTTTAGGATTTACCTTCTTCTTTGGAACCAGTTCAGCGTTGCCAATGATCTCAGATGTGACCAATCCTGGAGAAGACAGACAGACAAATGAGTCAACGTTTCTGCCTCCAGGGACTTCCAGGGACTTGTTAGGGTTAGCAAAAGCCAGGAAACATCAAGGGCGAGCCTGGCCTTGAGGAGGAGACCATGGAAGGCTCTGCAGGAAGGTGGCCTTCAAGCTGCGTTTGGGGAGATGAATAGATTTGTCTCCATAGAGAAGAAGCCAGCAGGAAGCAATCCAAAGCCACAGAAAGATGAAAGGGTTTGAAGAGAAAGATGGCTATGGTTGTTGACAGCATGTCACTGGAGCCAGACTCCCAGGATTGGAATCCTGGCTCCAGCACCTACAAGCTGTGTGACTATGAACAAGTTACTTAACCTCTCTGGGTCTGTTGCATCACTCAGCCCATGAAGGGGATAACAGTACCTCCCTCTCAATGTGAGATGTGTCATGGGTTCAATTGTTCAGTCGTGTCTGACTCTTTGTGACCCCATGGGACAATAACCCGCCAGGCTCCTCTGTCCATGGGATTCCCCAGGTAAGAATACTAGAGTGGGTTGCCATTTCCTACTCTAGGGGATCTTTCCGATCCAGGGATCAAACCTGCATCTCTTCCATCTTCTTCATTGGCAGGCGGGTTCTTTACCACTAGCTGGGAAGCCCATGTTTTATCTTGGCTAAAATGAAAGAGAAGAATTATCTTACAGCTTTTTTGGACTGTACAGCACCTGAAACCATGCTTGATGCTCAGTAAACACTTATTGAATGAATGAATGAATACTAGGCTAAAAGATGCCTGTTCTGAGCACATGGTATTATCAGCACACCACATTTCATACCATGTGATATCACTCACAGGCAGAACCTAAGATATGGTGCAGATGAACCTGTCCACGGAACAGGAACAGACTCACCAACACAGAGAGCAGACCTGCGGCTGCCAGGGGGGAGGGCGGGAGGGAGGCGGATGGACGGGGGTTTGGGGTCGGTGGATGCAAACTATTATTTAGACTGGATGACCAACAAGGTCTTACTGTGTAGCGCAGGGACCTATACTCAATCCCTGGGATAAACTATAATGGAGAATAATATTTTTTTAAAAAGAATGTATATATGTGTAAAACTGAGTCACTTTGCTGTACAGCAGAGATTGGTATAATATTGTAAGTCAACAATACTTCAAAAATTTAAGAAGAAAACGATACTGTGCTATATTGGAGCGCACTGGTGCTTTCCCTGGTATATAACACCCCTTACTTCTTTCAGACTCTCCCATCCATGAACCACACCCTCTGTTTCCCTCACTGTGGTCCTTGGTCCTTCAGTCTTCTATGCTCCCAGGGCATTTGACTAATTAAGTTCATGTCACCTTCTAACCCCTTGAGGCCCAAGACTTGGCTCAAGATGCCTCTGCAAGAATTAACAAACACCGTCGAGGGGAAAGGACACCAAATGCCGGGCTTACCTGTCCGGATCTGCTGAATGTAGCTGAGTAATTCTTACAGATCTTTACTCGCTCCCGACAGTTACTTCTTCTATTTTGTTTGTTTTTCTAGTTTGTATGCATTGCAGGATTTGTTTGTTTTTAAATTTTATTGGAGTATAGTTGATTTACAGTGTCGTGCTAATTTCTGCTGTATAGCAAACTGACTCAGTTACACATACATCCATCCATTCTTTTCCAGTGGGTTTTTTTTAAATTAAACACTTTTTTGATGTGGACCATTTTTAAAGTCTTTATTGAATTTGTTACAATATCACTTCTGTTTTATGTTTTGGTTTTTTGACCTCACGGCATGTGAGCCCCGACCAGGAATCAAACCCACACTCCCCCTCGACCCTTGCCACATTGGAAGGTGAGGAACTAACCACTGGACGGCCAGGGAAGTTCCTCCAGTGGATTTTTAAATTCTACCCTTTTTGCCGCTGCCTCTCAGGTTTCACACAGGAGTCACTGTGTCCTTCATCACAACTTCTGAGCTTCCAAGACAATGTCTGTTCTTCTGTCTCAACACTAGCTTTTTGCCCCTTGAGGAGGCATATCTTTCTCAATGCCATTCTCTCTGCCTCAGAGTTGGTTTTTAAATAATTGTTTGGTTATTTATTTGTTTTTGTATCTTCTGATTTTATTGCCTCCTTTCTCCCTTTTGCAAAATAAGATGATTGGAGGGACTTCCTCGTGGACCAGTGGCTAAGACTTTGAGCTCCCAGTGCAGGGGGCCCCAGGTTCCATCCCTTGTCAGAGAACTAGATCCTACATGTTGCAACTAAGACGTCTCATGCTGCAACTATAAAGACCCTCTGTGCTGCAACTAAGACCCAGCGCAGCCAAATAAATAAATAAATACTTTAAAATAAATAGAACGGCTTGACAATTATTAGTACGGCTTCAGCTCTCTCTAGCCTTTCTCCTCTAACCCCATCTCACCTGAGCTTCATCATCTGACGACAGTCCATCTTCAACCTCTCCTGTCCATCTACTGCTAGCCATTTCCCGGTGAAAAGTGAAAGTAAAAGTCTTAGTCACTTAGTCATGCCCAACTCTTTGTGACCCTGAGGGCTGTAGCCCGATAGATTCCTCTGTCCATAGGATTCTCCAGGCAAGAATACTGGAGTGGGTTGTCATCTCCAGGGACTCCCTGCTAAATAAAACCTCACCCCAAATCTCCTCCCATCTCAGACTGTGGGCTCCTCTTTTTCTTTCTTGACATGGATATTTTCTCTTGAAGATATCTGGTTTCCATTCCACCTTCACCCCATTCTATGGAAACTCCGTTGTAGACCTTGACATCTAGGTTGGCAATGACTTTTGTCATTTTCTTTTGTGTTGATTTCTTTGGAGCACATGAAACTGTGGCCTACTTTTCCTTAAATTTCTTTTTCCCTTGACCTAAAGTGCAATTCTATTTCCCTTTTCATTTTACCTTCCTCACCGTTATATGTCTGCTGCTGCAGCCGGCTGCCTCTCTCACATTCCTTATGAGACAACTACAATTTAAGAGTTTCTGCAAGGCCTTTGGAGCAGATGAATGGTTCTGTTGTTGGAAAGTCAAGCGTCTCACAGGTGGGCCCCAGGCACATCCTAGAGCAGGAGAATGAAAAAAGGAGAAAAAATCATTCTGCCTAACAGCTTAAAAGGCAATTTCAGTGATAGACTGGGGAAATTTTATGGGTTATACTGCCTTTAGGAAAATGTTTCTCTTCCTTAATGTGTATTTAGACTACAAGGTCTCTGGGAGTTATTGTTTGTCCTTGAAAAGGGGGTGTGAGATTGTGTTTTCATATTATCTGCAGAACAATTCAAAGGGCTCCTTACCTCCTCCTCATGATGTCTGAACAGAGACTGAACTTGGAGGAGGAAAGCCCTTTGTGGACTGTTCTCTTGAAGCCACCTGCATTGTCATTCGAAATTGATTAGCTCACCTTCTGGGGAATGTCCCACCAGCTCCCTGTGCCCCGGACTGCGTGTCAGTGTGGAAAGGGGTTAGAGAGTCCACTGGATCCAGAATAGAGAAGCGGAGATTTGCACAGGAGAAACGGGGGGCTTTTCTTTTTCTTGATCACACCACGTGCCATGCAGGATCCCAGTTCCCCAAGCAAGGATTGAATCCATGCTCCCTGCATTGGAAGCTTGGAGTCCCAACAGCTGGTGTGTGTGTATCTTCAGCTGCTTAGTGTTGTCTGACTCTTTAGCGACCCCATGGACTGTAGCCCTCCAGGCTCCTCTGTCCATGGGATTTTCCAGGCAAGAATACTGGAGTGGGTTCCCATTTCCTCCACCAGGGGATCTTCCCGACCCAGGGGTTGAACCTGCATCTCTTGCATCCCCTGCATTGGCAGGCAGGTTCCTTACCACTCATGCCACCTGGGACAACCCCTGGTCCTCCAGGGAAATCCCAAGATGGGCTTCTCTTTAAAGAGGGACAGAAGGGGTTGAAGTCATGAAGGCAAGACTAGGAAGTGAGTGGGCCCTGGGAAAGGGGTGACTTTTCTCCAGGATTCAGAGTTATAGTCGTCTATTTAGCTCACAGACTTGAGTTTTCTTCTTTCCTACACTGCCACTTCCTGTAGTTATTCCCACAGCTTTTTTTTTTGTTTGTTTTTTAAAGGTTTTTTGGATGGGGATCATTTTAAAAGACTTTATTGAATTGTTAAAAAATTGCCTGTTTCATTTTTTATCTTTTGGCCCCACGGCATGTAGGATCTTAGCTTCTCAACCAGGGATCGAACCTTCACCCCCTACATTGGGAGGCGAAGTCTTAACCATTGGACCACCAGGGGAGTCCCTATTCCCAAACCTTTAATAAACCTTTCGGCATGCCCCTGAGCCTTGCTTGAGTGGTTTATGGATAAATAAGGGGTGGCCCAGGGAGGAGACACATTGACATCTCAGCACGGAGCCCACCCCACCCAGGTTCTTCTTTTAGGGAGAATAGGAGCCGGAGGTCCAAGTGAAGAGGGGCAGTGTGAGCAGCCCAAGGTGTGCCGAGAGGGGCTCAGGGGAGCACACAGCGATGGAGGGTCAGCCGCACCGCACACAAGCTCTTCCCCAAATATATCAGAGGAAGCTGCACCTTCACGGCTGTGGGGGGCCAGGCTTCACAAAGATCTTCTTTGGACTCTCTTTTCTGTTCTTGCTCCCCACCCCTACTCTCCAGCACACCTGTCCTCTGCTCCCCACCCCTACTCTCCAGCACACCTGTCCTCTCTTCCCCACATTACCTACCTCCATGGGCTGACGTACACCTATGGATTCAACCTCTTCCTCCTTTGCACTCCTAAGTTTTGATCACAAGCCTGGAACTTCTCTCCTGGATTTTAGTCCCATATTTCCTGCCAAGGGACTACTGCTCACCCCTCAAACTCCATGTGATCAAGGTTCAACTTCACCTCTTCACTTTCCCTCAATAGATGGCCCTGCCTTAAGATGGTCTGACTTACAAGTTTTTGACTTAATGATGGTGCATTCAGTAGAAACCGTGCTTTGAATTTTGACTTCTTCCCAGGCCAGTGATAGGCAGAACAGAGCTTTCTCATGATGCTGGGCA
Source organism: Bos javanicus (assembly GCF_032452875.1). Classification (NCBI taxonomy): domain Eukaryota; kingdom Metazoa; phylum Chordata; class Mammalia; order Artiodactyla; family Bovidae; genus Bos; species Bos javanicus. Next base: position 6,603,233 of record NC_083878.1, on the reverse strand, counting down.
GTGGGCTGCAGTTTCAAGTCAGACATGCAATCATGAGGGTACATAACTGACTCACTTACAGCCATGAAGCTACCAAACAACCATCCCATTTTTCATTTTTGGTATAGTAGTTAACCAGTTATCAGTGCATGAGCTATTCAACACTTTATTATAAAATAGGCTTTGTGTTAGAAGATTTTGCCTATCTCTAGGCTAATGTGTCTTCCAAGAATGTTTAAGGTAGGCTGGGCTAAGCTATGACGTCCGGTAGGTTGGTGAATTAAATGAATTTCGACTTAACGATACTTTTAAGTTAAGGTGAGTTTACTGGGATGCAGTGAAATCATATTGAAGCACATTCATACATCCTTTCTGTCCATACCAGCATCTCCCTGTCTTCACTGTTTCTATCTTTGTTGGTTGCACAGCCATTTCCCATCACCCAGGCTTAGACTGGGGTCACCGTTGAGTTCAGCTCTCTTGCCACCTCCATCCCTTTTGAGGGGCCGAGGCCTGCCTGTCCTCCTGTATGGCTCTTCCTTCTGGCCCTACTTTTCCATCCCCATCACCACAATCTTAATCAGCCCCCCTTCATCACACTCTGATTCTTGGGTTACTTCCTGGTCCCCAGCCTCTTGTTTTTGCCTCTTCCAGGAATCTGCACAGCACCCCTGGATTAATATCTTCCTAATCATTTCTTTATGTCACTTCTCTTTTAAAAGCCACTAGTGGGGCTTCCCTGGTGGTCCAGGATCCATCTGCCAACGCAGGGGACGTGGCTTCAATCCCTGGTCCAGGAAGATCCCTCACGCCACACAGCTACTAAGCCCATGTGCCACAACTGCTGAAGCCTGCGCTTCCTGGAGCTCACAGTCCGCAGCAAGGGAAGCCACAGCAATGAGAAGCCCCACCATGCCAGGAAGAGAGGCCCCGCTCGTGCAGCTCGAGAAACCCTGCGTGCAGCAACCAAGACCCAGCACAGCCAAAAATAAGTGAGTGAATAAAAATTTAAAAACAACAAGGTTCGTAGATTCAAATATCTGTAAAAGATAAAAGTAAAAAAAATTAAGAGCCATTAAGAGTACTCTTCCAACCAAGAGCTAAACTCTTTAGCTGGACTTTAAAACACTCCACAGTCAGGCCCTGCCTGCCTTTCCAGTTCAGTGACTCACTGCTCCCCTAAATGGGCCTCACCTTCAACAAAACTGATTGTGCTTTGTGTTTTCTCTTCTTTCTCCATAGTTTTCTCATTGTCTGGTATGTTCTTTGTCTTCTTTCACCTCAAGACACATCTTTCCAAATCTCTACTTCAAATACTACCCAAGAATTGGGTCAAAATTCCTACTCTCAGCTTTAAACTTCCTTCACTGTTGCCTGTGGTCATAGGAATTTATGTACATGTCTTATTTCTCCAACTAAATTGAAAACTTTGTGATAGTATAGATGCATTCCATATATCTTATACCCTTCTGTTAGACCTATAGAATGATAGGCACAGGCTAGCCAACACACGTGGGAAGGAATAGCTGAATGACAGAGTATTCAAGAAAAGAACTTCCCTGGTGGTCCGGTGGTTGGGAATCCTCACTCCCAATGCAGGGGTTCCGAGTTCTATCTCTGGTCTGGGAACAAGATCCCACATGCTGTAACCAAGAGTTTACATGCTGCACCTAAGATCTGCTGCTGCTGCTGTTAAGTCGCCTCAGTCGTGTCTGACTTTGTGCAACCCCATAGACGGCAGCCCACTAGGATCCCCCGTCCCTAGGATTCTCCAGGCAAGCACACTGGAGTGGGTTGCCATTTCCTTCTCCAATGCATGAAGGTGAAAAGTGAAAGTGAAGTCGTTCAGTCGTGTCAGACTCTTAGCGATCCCATGGACTGCAGCCCACCAGGAGACTTCCCCATGGACACCAGGCTCCTCCGTCCATGGATTTTCTAGGCAAGAGTACTGGAGTGGGTTGCCATTTCCTTCTCCAGGGAACCTCCCAACCCAGGGATCGAACCCAGGTCTCCCACACTGTGGACAGATGCTTTACCGTCTGAGCCACCAGGGAAGTCACCGGGAGACCTAGGGCAACCAAGTAGATAAACATAAAGTTTTTAAAAATGAATGTTCAAGAACAAAGTACATCATACAACTTGAGAGGAGGTATTCCCATTTTCAATGAGATTTCTGAACAAAAGGTCATTTTTAAAACCTATCCAAGTCATCTGTATAAATTTACCTTTGGCTTCCTGTTGCCTTTTCATGCTTAGTCGCTGTCTTGTCTGACCCTTTGCAACTCCAAGAACTGTAGCCTACCAGGCTCCTCTGACCTTGGGGATTCTCTAGGCAAGAATACTGCCTAGAGGGGGTTGCCATGCCCTCCTCCAGGGGATCTTCCCCACCCAGGGATCAAGAGATTCCTTGATCTTTTATGTGTCCTGCACTAGAGCCATCTGGGGGGCCCTGGAATGTGCTGGCACGCATGTGAGCTTAGTCACGTCCAGCTCTTTGTGACCCCTCGGACTGTAGCTCACCAGGCTTCCCTGTCCATGGGATTCTCCAGGCAAGAGCACTGGAGTGGGTTGCCGTTCCCTTCTCCAGGGCCTGTTGCCTTTGGTTTTGATGGAATTAGACTTGAGCATGAGGGTCCAAGGAAAATAGCCAAATGGCTTTTCCATGAACAAAGTGTCTTTTTCTTGCCCTGGCTACGTAGGACAATGAGACAGGAACACAATATGAGTCTAACTTTCCAGTCAAAGTTTGGTCTTTTGCAAATATCATTAAACTTTTATTTCTAGACCCTCTGAAAGTCGGGTTTAATCTGCTAAGAACTACTAGAAACCATGATTCTAATGTGATTAGATTTCTTCTTCCAGGGTAAGGTAAACAGTGTTTTCTAAAAATAAAACTGGAAGAAAATGACATCATCAAAGCAGGGGCAAGTTCTTAGCCTTTTAATTCTACAGAATTGACATTATTATGGTCTGCTCAAGTGGTTCTGTTGTGTGTAACCAATATACCCATAGGGGAGAAAAAAAAATGGCAAGTTTTGATCTATTACAATTATTGATTTTTTTTGCTTTGGTTGTTGGCAAGTAATTTTTAGTAGTCCCAGAAAGCAATGTTTTTCTTTGTAATGCTAACCTTGAGGGTGTTTTTATGTCATTGAGTACTGGGCTAGTTGGTTTGCAATTTTGCCAAATTGCTTGGAATCTGAAAAGAAAAAAAAATGTATGAAACAGATTTTTTAATTAATGACTTGATATTAAGTGGATCTGGCTGCATTATCTCTGCTTTTTCATTTTAGTCAAAGAGGGTAAGCACTGAAACATTTTGAGTCAAAGGTTAGTTGGAGCAAATTCTGAATAGGACAAGTGTCTATAGTCTGTCTGTCACAAACGTGTTGTCTGTCTGTCTGTGGCATATGTACACTCCGGTTGCATCCTTTATTTTTTGGAGACCAAATCTTGTGTTATTTCAGAGATAAAAGGTGTTTATCAGATGTGATCTGAACTGTCTGCGATTAAAAAAAAGTGTGTCAGCAGATGCACGTTACTGCACACGAAGTAGACAAAAAGCAAGGACATTCTGTACGGCACAGGGAGCTAAAGGGAACTAGACTCAACACATCGGAATAATTGATAATGGGGCTTCCCAGGTGGCCCAGTGGTAAAGAGTCTGCTTGCCAATGCAGAAGCTGCAGGAGACCCAGTTTCAATCCCTCAGTCGGGAAGATCCCTGGAGAAGGAAATGGCAATCCACTCCAGTATTCTTGCCTGGAAAATTCCACGGACAGAGGAGCCTAGCAGGCTACAGCCCATGGGGGCAAAGGGTTTGACACGACTTAGCGACTAAACAACAATAATAATGGAAAAGACCCTGAAAAAGAATGTATACATAAATATTTGTGCATATAGATATACATATATGTGACTGAATCACTTTGCTGTACACCTGAAACATTGTACTTCAACTGTATTTCAATAAAAAATAAAAGAAGAAAGCATGGATCCTGTAAACTTCCTCATGGGGATTTGCCCAGCATGTGAATGGCTGAGGCCGCTTACACTCCACGATCTGTAGCATCTTCTGTCATGGAGAGCATGGACACGGTAAGAAAAGAAGAGGGATGTGACTCTTTCAGGTAAAATCATCAATTCAATGAAGCAAAAATATGAACACGTGTGATGGCCATGCCTTACAGATTGCCGACTATGGGGGTATGATTGATCAAGGACCCCAGCTGCTCCACTCAAATCCGTCATCTGTGTTTGCATCGGGACCGTGCGTCCCACGGGCTGCTCTCCATCAGTGCCTGAGCTGCACACAGTATGAAGGCAGGTCTGTGCCTGGGAGCCACAGGACTCCTCTGGCTTCTTGGGAGCAGCCTCACAGCACGGCAACCCAGGAGACCCTCACCCAACTTTTCCTCCCACCCTACTTCACTCAGAGTCAAACTAGTATCAGTCTCCAGTCTTCCTCGGCTTCTTTTCTATGTTCTCTCACACAGGCCCCCAATATGTTCTTGCACATTTAATTCCATCTGTTTCTCCAATGACCTGGATTAATGCAGCATCTACTATGTGCAAAGTATCCTTCTGTGACACATTTGATAAACCTCTGCCAATGGGAATAGAAGTAACTCCCACCGGTTTCCTTGCTCCTGGCTTGTGGAGAGCTGAGCTGTGGGTACACGGGGTGGGAGAGGGGTGCACTTTTTCTGATGTTCAGCATGAATTCTGTGGATCCTTATCGGCATCATTCATTTATTCAATCCATTGTCCCTTCAGTCACGAAATGGCATACACTTCTCTTAAGCATCTTGATGAAGTAAGAACATCTGTGAGCAACGCTCTGATTGGATGGTGAATGCAATTTAACAGTGGGCTTTTCAAGAATAACTACCACAACCTCAAATGGGATGGATACAGTAAGGGTTTAGAATAGGCAGTATACGTTTCCAAACTTTACTCAAGAATACTCAAGAAGAATGGGCTTCCCAGGTGGTGCTAGGGGTAAAAAACCAGCCTGCCAATGTAAAAGACATAAGAGACATGGGTTCGATCCCTGGGTCAGGAAGAACCCCTGGAGGAGGGCATGGGAACCTGCTCAGATATTCTTGCCTGGGGAACCCCATGGACAGAGGAGCCTGGCAGGTGAACACTGAAGCAACTTAGCATGCTTGCACACTGGAAGAATATTTAATCTCATTAGGAAGATGTGATATATGATCACAGACCATACTTAGCAATATCATAAAGTATATAATTCATGATGGAATATATAATTCATGGGACTGACTGAAGATAGAGAATGGATAGAGAGACCAGAATGTTTCCATGTTTATGGGGTCAAACCCCAAAATTCCCATCTGGAAAAAAATATTCTAACCATATTCTGTTCGCAAAGACTTCTGCCGACCTAGACATTTTATCTCTTGGTGACTTTAATCCTAACAGATACATGTAAAAATTAAAACTCCCTCTGGCTGGCATTTGTATCAGATGGCCAAATCCTGATAATAAATTCAATTTCTTTGTTTGTTGGAAGCAACTGAGATTGGTTGTTGCTTCTCAACAAATATTCCTTCCTAGGCCCTCTTGAACTGGTCACTTATCTTCATGATGTTTTCATTTCTTCACCTACAAAGCAAGGAAATTTGCTCTGGGGGAAGTGAGATTCTGCCTTTGTGTAACTTGTAGAGAGCTGACTTACACAGTAGAAGATCTCGGTGGCCTCCAAGGGTAAGCAAAACCCTAGCTTCACCCTGGAGTCAGGTTCCAGGAAGATGCAAATCAGAGGTGTGACAGTATCTGGGCAAATTTTCTTGCTTTGTAGGTGAAGAAATGAAAACATTGTGAAGATAAGTGACCAGTCCAAGAGGGCCTAGGAAGGAATATCTGGTCAGAAGCAACAATCAATCTCAGTTGCGTCCAACAAACAAAGAAATTGAATTTATTATCAGGATTTGGCCACCTGATACAAAGAGCTGACTCATTGGAAAAGACCCTGATGCTGGGAAAGATTGAAGGCAGGAGGAGAAGGGGGCGGCAGAGGATGAGATGGTTGGATGGCATCACCGACTCAATGGACATGAGTTTGAGCAAACTCCAGGAGATAGTAAAGGACAGGGGAGTCTGGCATACTGCAGTTCATGGGGTCACAAAGAGTAAAACACAGCTTAGCAGCTGAACAACAATGAGGCTTTGAGGAGAGGGTGAGGTGGGAAGTGATTCCTTAATGGGTATGGGGTGTTTTAATGGGATAATTAAAAAACTTGACACCAACTAGAGCTGATGGTTGTGCAACTTTGGGAATATCCTAAATACCACTGAACTGTACACTTTGACATGGTTAGTTGTATGCTATGTAAATTTTACCTAAATAAAAATACAAAAAGATTAGTAGGAGAGTAGATGATTATGCTTGTTTTCAGAATGCAAGCCCATGATTGATATAGATAATCTGTAATTAGATAAAACGCTCAGACAGTCAAGAGTAGATTACTTCAGACTTGGTCATTTAAGAAATACCAGCTTTCTTTGGTAGCTAAGCTGACCGATCCTTGGAGTGAGGACGGTCCTCTGTCGTTCATATCCATCCGCATGGAGGGAGGCTGGTCCGTTCGGAGGACTGGCACTCGGGGCACTGCGCCAGGCACGTTCCCGCCCCACTGAGCACCAAAGGGCCTCTTGTTGGATTTTCTGTGACACTGTTCCCCTAAGACCCCTTCTTCCTTTCAAAGCTGGGAGGCTTTGTTTTATAGATGCTCTGATGTTGTTGCTAAGACCAACAAGCTGAGTCTGCCACAGAAGTGCCAGCACCGGCAAGAGCTGGATTTTCTGGGAAGAAGAAACAGCCCCCCTCTGGACACCATCAAACCCAGCCTGCTGCTCCAGTTCTTCCCAAGACGTTTTACCAGAGAACGGGCATGAGCTGGAGATGGCTTATCCAAGCAACACAAAATGTTCACATCCAAATCTGAAGTTGGCCTTTGCCCTCGCAACGTAAAGCTTATGTGTCCACCAGCCTGCGCTGAGTAATTATTCTCAAGAGCCGAGCTCTGCGGGTTAAAACAACTTCCTCATTTGTTGAGACAGTTCCCCAGAGACGGTCATCTGGTGTCCATCCGGGATATCTGCCCAGAGTCCTATTTTCTTCTCAGGACCTTCTCCTCAATCAATCAGTCAACCAGCTATCATTCCTGCCTGCCCACGCACACCCTCTCTCCCTTCCTTCCTGCCTTCTCTTCTTACTTATCATCTTTGTCTTCAGCAACTTTATAACAGAACAGGAAATGCTAAGCTCTTTACATTGATCACTAAATTATTTCATTCGGTAAAGAGTACTGCATAGTTGTAATGTGTCTTATTTTTGTCTACTGTTCTCAGTATTTCATTCACAATTTTCTTTTATCAGGACATTTATTTAAGTAACAGGAGGGATGTCAAAGGGCAGCTTTTCCCCTAACAATTGCAAGGATATTAAAAGGAGTATTTGAGAAAATGCACATCAGTGAACAAGTAAGTTTGGGAGACACTGAATTAAACCAAGTTAAACATGCTTCTTTACATAGGATTTCTTAGATAATCAGTAAGAGTTGTAAGTTTTCAAAATGGGGATTTGAAGCATTCCGCAAATTTATTTGATTAAGACACTCTTTTTGTGAGGCATTTCTAATAGAACTTCAAAAAACTATAGTTTGCAAAGATTTTCGTTACATCTTCTTAAAAGAATTTTGAAACTGTTCACCCCACTGCAAATTTTAAGCTGATATTTAAAAACTTCATGTAAGTTTATTTGCACAGAAAAGGAAAACATCAAAAAAAGGGAAAGACAACCTATGGAATGGGAGAAAATATTTGCAAATAATGTGACTGACAAGAGATTAACTTCCAAAATATACAAATAGCTTATACAGCTCAATAAGAAAAAATAAAAATGGGCAGAAGACCTATATAGACCTTCCAAAGAGGACATACAGATGACCAATAGGCACTTGAAAAGATGCTCAATATCGCTAATTATTAGCGAAATGCAAATCAAAACTACAATGCGGTATCACCTCACACCAGTCAGAATTTCCATAAATAAAATGCCTACAAATAATAAATACTGGAGGTGTGGAGAAAAAGGAATCTTCCTACACCATTAGTGGAATATAAATTGACATGATCAGTATGGAAAACAGTATGGAGATTCCTTAAACGACCAAAACTAGAGTTACCATATGATCCTGCAATCCCACTTGTAGACATATATCTGGAGAAAGCTATTAATTCAAAAAACATAGGCTTCCCAATATTCATAACAGCACTATTCACAACAGCCAAGACTTGGAAGCAACCTAAATGTCCACTGACAGATGAATGGATAAAGAAGATGTGGTACATATATACAATGGAATATTACTCAGTCATAAAAAAGAATGAAGTAATGGGCTCCCCTGGTGGCTCAGTGGTAAAGAATCCACCTGTCAATGCAGGAGGCATGGGTACTATCCCTGGTCCAAGAGGATCCCACATGCCACGGAGCAACTGAGCCCGTGTGCCGCAACTACTGAGTCTGTGCCCTAGAGCCAGGAACCGCAGCTCCTGAAGCCCATGTGCCCTAGAGTCGGTGCTCCATAAGAAAAACCACCACAGCGAGAAGCCTGCGAACTACAGAGAGTGGCCCTTGCTCTCCGCAACGACAGAAAAGCCTGCACAGCAATGAAGACCCAGCACAGCCCCAAATAATAAATAAATCAAAATTATTTTTAAAAAATGAAGTAATGTCATTGGGAGCAACATGGATGGGCCTAGAGATTATTATGCTAAGTGAAGTCAGACAAAGGCAGATATCATACAGCACCAGTTATATGTGCGATCTAAAAAATTATGCACATGAACTTACGTACAAAACAGAGACTGACTCACAGGCTAGAAAACAAGCTTATGGTTACCGGAGGGGAAAGGGCGGGATAAATTAGGAACTGAGGTTTAACAGATACATACTACTGAATACAAAATAGATAAAACAACAAGGACTTACGGTATAGCACAGGGAACTATATTCAATATCTTTTAACAACTTATAATGGAAAAGAGTCTGAAAAATATATATACATATATACGTGTGTGTACATAAAAATATATCTGTATGCTGCTGCTGCTAAGTCGCTTCAGTCATGTCCGACTCTGCAACCCCATACATAGTAGCCCACCAGGCTCCTCCATCCCTGGGATTCTCCAGGCAAGAACACTGGAGTGGGGTGCCATTGCCTTCTCCATATCAGTATATATGTGTGTAAAAATATGCATGTATACATGTATGTATAGGGCTTTCCTGGTGGCTCAGAGGTTAAAGCGTCTGCCTGCAATGCAGGAGACCTGGGTTCGATCCCTGGGTCGGGAAGATCCCCTGGAGAAGGAAATGGCAACCCACTCCAGTATTCTTGCCTGAAGAATCCCATGAATGGAGGAGCCTGGTGGGCTACAGTCTACAGGGTCGCAAAGAGTCAGACACGACTGAGCGACTTCAATTCATTTCAATTCATACATGGATGTATGTACATGTATACTATCAGTTCAGTTCAGTCGCTCAGTCGTGTCCGACTCTTTGTGACCCCATGAATCGCAGCACGCCAGGCCTCCCAGTCCATCACCAACACCTGGAGTTCACTCAGACTCACGTCCATCGAGTCAGTGATGCCATCCAGCCATCTCATCCTCTGTTGTCCCCTTCTCCTCCTACCCCCAATCCCTCCCAGCATCAGAGTCTTTTCCAATGAGTCAACTCTTCGCCTGAGGTGGCCAAAGGACTGGAATTTCAACTTTAGCATCATTCCTTCCAAAGACATCCCAGGGCTGATCTCCTTTAGAATGGACTGGTTGGATCTCCTTGCAGTCCAAGGGACTCTCAAGAGTCTTCTCCAACACCACAGTTCAAAAGCATCAATTCTTCGGTGCTCAGCTTTCTTCACAGTCCAACTCTCACATCCATACATGACCACAGGAAAAAACATAGCCTTGACTAGACGAACCTTTGTTGGCAAAGTAATGTCTCTGCTTTTGAATATGCTATCTAGGTTGGCCATAACTTTCCTTCCAAGGAGTAAGTGTCTTTTAATTTCATGGCTGCAATCACCATCTGCAGTGATTTTGGAGCCCCCCAAAATAAAGTCTGACACTGTTTCCACTCTTTCCCCATCTATTTCCCATGCAGTGATGGGACCAGATGCCATGATCTTCGTTTTCTGAATGTTGAGCTTTAAGCCAACTTTTTCACTCTCCTCTTTCACTTTCATCAAGAGGCTCTTTAGTTCCTCTTCACTTTCTGCCATAAGGGTGGTGTCATCTGCATATCTGAGGTTATTGAGATTTCTCCCGGCAATCTTGATTCCAGCTTGTGCTTCTTCCAGGCCAGCGTTTCTCACACGTATATATGTATAAAATGCTATGTGTAAAATATACATGTATAAATATATACCCACAAGTTTCAGGTGTACAGCAAAGTGAACCACTACTTTGCTGTTAATCTGAAACATTGGAAATCAACTACACTTCAATAAAAATTTTTTCCTTTTTTGCCACAGAGTGCAGCATGCAGGATCTTAGCTCCCAGATCAGGGTTTTAGAACCCATGCCGCCTGCAGTGGAAGCACAGAGTCTTAATCACCGGACCACCAGGGAAGTCTCTGTATATAAATAATTTTATGTGGTCTAATTGCCAGGGTAGAGTATTGGGTTGGAAGTCATAAAACAAGTTTGTCACTATTATTCTGCTTGTTGCAGCATTGCTGTCCAGAAAGATCAAACCGATGTCGAGTCTGACCAAACTTGATATTTACATCCTTATTTATTTGTGAGCTATATACATACCTTACGCTACCATAAACTTGTATATTTACATTTCCAAAATTGCTTCTAGGCATTGATTTACTGTGTTCACTTGTGGGTCAACGGTCTGCTTTGATCCTACATCAGATGGAACCTAGGTATTGATCTGCAGTATTTGCACTCGCTCTGGCCTTGGGGAGGAATTTTCTCAGGGATGTTTGCCCTCTGCTTCACACACAGATTGTCGGCTTGTCCTTGGTGAGCCGGGATGAGGGGTCCCACCATCAAAGGAGAGGCTGCCGGGACACAGCCCAACTGTCCTTGAGCCTCTTTGAAGTTAGTACTGAGCTGATTCTTTCCATACTATCTATAAGCAGGGTTAACTCCTGCCCTTTGGGGTTTTATCAGACCTCCTTCCTGGGATCTATTAGGCAGTGTTCCAAGTTGGAGCGCTTCCTTTTTCTTTTTTTGAGCAATTTTTAAATTTGATTTCAAAATGAGTCATAAAGCAGCAGAGACAACTTGCAACATCAATGATGCATTTGGCCCAGAAACTGTTAACAAATGTGTGGTGTAGTGGTTGTTCAAGAAGTTTTACAAAGGAGACAAGAGCCCTGAAGATGCGGAGAGTAGTGGGCAGCCATCAGAAGTTGACAATGACCAACTGAATGTAATAATCAAAGCTGATGCTTTTACAACTACATGAGAAGTTGCTAAAGAACTCAACATCAACCCTGCTATGGTCATTCGGCATTTGAAGCAAATTGGAAAGGTGAAAAAGCTCGGTTAAGTGGGTGCCTCATGAGCTGGCTGAAAATCAAAAAATCATCATTCTGAAGCATCATCTTGTCTTATTCTATGCAACAACAACAAACTGTTAGTCCATCGGGTAGCGACATGTGACCAAAAGTGGATTTTATATGACAACAGGTGACGACCACCTCAGTGGTTGGAGAGAGAGCTTCCATTTTCATTAGAAAAAAGGAATAATGCACAAACACTCCACACCTGTGATTTCTAATCACCTGACTTCTGTTTTGGTGATGTTTTTCCATTCACCCAATCAGCACACCTTGTCCAGAGGCAAAAGCTAGAACATGCACAACCTCTAACCTCCATGCCCAAAACACCATCATCCCTTTAGCCTTATAAAGACCAAGTCCATGACTTTCCTTATTTTATCTCATCTACTGCTGCCTTCCCAAGTGACTCAGTGGTAAAGAGTCCACCTGCCATGTAGGAGTTGAGGGTTCAATCCCTGGGTCAGGAAGATCCCCTGGAGGAGCAAACAGCAACCCACTCCAGTGTTCTTCCCTGGGAAATCCCAGGGACAGAGGAGCCTGGCGGGCAGCAGTCCATGGGGTCACAAAAAAGTCGGACAACTTAGTGACAATGATAACAACAAGCTTAGACACGTTTTCTTTCCTCTCCAGCACGACTGCCAGAGGGAGGAGGGTGAGGATGGGGTGTGGGACGTGAGGAGGCAGATGAGCTCCGTGACACTGCAGGGCACCAGGCTCCGGGGCCTCACTGCTTCCTCCTGCGTTCTGTCCTCTGGCTCCACCTCCCTCACCTCCCACCCGCTGGTGCTCCCATCCACCTGGCTGCTGGCTGAGCTTGTCCCAGTCTCCGTGAACTGGGAATAATACCGCCGCCACCGTTTGCTGAGCTTCCAGGGACACCTCCATGGTATTTACTTGTCAATGAAAAGATGTTGCTACCACATCAGTGAACAAAAGGTGTTACAGCCATCACATTACAGCCACCCCAAGGCAACTGAGGATAGAATGGGATGTCCTGCCACCAAGCATGGCAGCTACCACCCTGCAGTGTGCCCTGAGGGGCCTCAGGATGAAAAAGCACAGGATACTGGCCCCAGAGAGCTGAGGTGCACATTAAAGGGATGATTTCAGCGAGCCCAGACGCTTGCATCTTCCCACAAAAACGTGTATGTGTGTGTTTTAGTCACTAGTCACTCACTCTTTGCGACCCCATGGACTGTAGCCCACCAGATTCCTCTCTCCATAGAATTCTCCAGGCATTAATACTGGGGTGGGATGCCATTCCCTTCTCCAGTGGATCTTCCCAATCCAGGGATCAAACCCATGTCTTCCACATTGCACGCAGATTCTTCACTGTCTGAACCACACGGGAAGCCCTAAATTCCTTTACTTGAGCTGTCTGGTTCTCTTTAGGTAACAGTAATCTCTGGGTGTTCTGAATACCTGGTCTTTGGTGCAAAAACTCCTATATATCCTGGCTCCCCCCTCACATCCTCTGAGCAGTCCCTTAGAGCTATCTGAGATGCTGTGTCTCAGGCTTAAGTCCTCATTTTTTTTTTCCCTGCCTAATGAAACACAATTCTCAACTTTGAGGTTGTGCTTTTTTTTCAGTTGATGCTATCAGGTTAGAATGTAACCCTTTATAGCTTCTTCATGGAAGTCACCTCTGTCCTTTGATTCCTCTACTTAAAAATAAGAGAACACAATTGTGTTTTAAAAAAAAAAAGAATAAAGAAGAGAGAGAAAAGAGAGCCCCATACACACTCTCCTAAGAATCAAAGACCAGGATGTTGAAAGTGCGGGTGTGTTGAGTATCAGGCCTGCTGCCTGATGGCCCTTGGGTGCAGGGCATGTGGTGGCTTTCTCTCCCTGAAGTCAATATACAGTGAGTTGTGAGATGGGCCTTTCCTCAGGGGGCCACCCCCCTTACCATCTGTGGGGGCTTGGGAGAGCAGGCTGCTCCACTTTGCACTCCCCCCGTCTTCATATTTGTGCTGCCACCAGCTCTAAAGTCGCTGTTCTTTTAAAAGAGATTATTAGAGAGCTTCTCTGGTGGCTCAGTGGTAAAGAATCTGCCTGCCAATGCAGGAGACGCAGGTTCGATCCCTGCGTTGGGAAAATCCCACCTGCCTGAGGAGCAACTTAAGCCCATGCGCGACAGCTACTGAGCCCGTGCTCTAGAGCCAGGGAGCCGCAACTACGGAAGCCTGAGAGCCCTAGAGGCTGCCCTCCACAAGAGAAGCCACTACAGTGGGAAGCGCCCCCAGCCACAACTGGGGAATAGCCTCCCCTTGCCACAACTAGAGAAAAGCCCTAGCAAACAACAAAGACCCAGCTCAGCCAAAACTAACTAAATAAAATTATTTTTAAAAAGAGATTGTTAGATGAAGTGGTTAATTTTAAAAAAAAAAAGCTTTGCTTTAGTAGTCTGCATAGCTGCACTGTTCAAATAGGGAAGGCAATTGTATTGAAAAGATACTATGTCCGTGATGATTGTATGTGTGTGTTTACAAACAAGTTACAGCCACGTTTTCAAGTCTTAACTGATACAAGATCGAGAAGAGCTGCCAACTAACCTGGATATTTCCTGATAGCCAACGGAGGCAGGGATGTCTTACTTACATGGCCGATGTTGACACTGGGACCAGATGTTATCAACAGCCCCTACATCTCTCTCTTCCTTCCGAATATCCAAACTTGCCTGTGAGCTTTCATTTTCTGTAACCACTTGCTGGCATTTTACTGCTCTCACCAGCGCGTGAGACATTTCACAAGATCTCCTCATAAAGTTTTACTGCTGAAGGCTGGAATTAGAGCACCTAGGCAGCAAATGCACTTCCAAACAAAATGAATTTGAAAATTTATTGCTTTGGCATTTCAAAACGCATGTGTTTTTTGCCAGAGTAGTAAACATGGAAAAACTAAAAAAATTTTTTTCATTAATAGAGAGAAAAAGATTGTGAACATTTTATTGATTCAAGATACAAAGGGACATCATTTGAAGGGCAGAGTTTGAAAGCCCTGAATCTAGAAAGAAAAAATCTTCCAGAATAAACATCACTTATGAAGTAGTCTTTCCAAAATAAATGAATTGGAAACAAACCAAGCCCCTAGATCCGATTACCCATTTGCAGGAAATACAGAAAACAGATGAACACGTCAAATGGTTGCTTAGAGTCACCGTCCACAAAAATCCAGATCAGGGGGAGCTCTGTGGAACAAATGACCTGGTGTTTTTCAATATCTTAGAAGGAAGAGGAGCATCTTGTAGGTCAATAGACTCAGACATATAGGTCATTGCTAATAGGCAGACCTTAGCATGGAGACAACTGGAAATTTGAACAATGACTGGATACTTGATCATTTTAAGGAATTATTGGGGTTTTTTTTTGATAGGAAACTCGCAGTTTACTGGAGAGAAAAGCACTCCCCACAGCAATAACAAAGAAGTATGAGCGTGCGGCTGCAGGAGCACAGAGCAGAGTCCCTCAGCCCACCAGAAAGGGCCAAGAGTGGCCAGCCACGGCCTCCCTGCTTTCACAACTTTGGCTCACTCAAGGCTCACGTCTCCGTTTATGCTCTTTTAAAAAACATACCTATTTTCATTTACACCTCTATTTGACTGCACTAGGCCTTAGTCGCAGCGTGCAAACTCTTAGTTAGTTGCACCGTGCAGGATCCATTCCCCAACCAGGGCTTGAACCCAGGCTCCCCACCTCGGCAGCAGGAGTCTTGTCCGCTGGACCACCAGAGAAGCCCCTCCACCTGTGCTCCTGATTCAAACTCACCCCCTCCCTGCTAGAACCTATGAGCTACCTTGTTGTTCCCTTTCTTATTTGTATTTTCAAATGTTTCTTTCAAGTGCTTTTTAAAAAAAAATAAATTGTATGGTGATACATTTTTAATGTTATAGTGCTTTAGAATTTTTTGAAGTTTCACACATGTGATTTCATGTAATCCCATGTTAGCCCCTTCTACCTACCCTTATACTGCCCCTCCCCCTTCCCTCTCCCCACTGATAACCACTAGTTCATTCTCTGGATCTGAGAGGCTACTTCCTTTTTTGTTTTATTGACTGATTTGTCGTATTTTTAATTTTTTTTTTTTTTTTGCCCAGTGGCTTGTGGGATCTTAGATCCCCAACCAGGGGTTGAACCCTGACCCTCGGCAGTGAAAGCACTGAATCCTAACCACTGGACCACCAGGGAGCTCCCTTGTTATATTTCTTAGATTGCACATATAAGTGGTAGCATTTGGTACTTCTTTGAATTGTTTCAGTGAGCATGATGCCCTCCAAGTCCATCTGTGTTGCTGAAAATGGCAAACTTTTCATTTGTTATGGCCGCATGGTATTCCATTGTGTATACCGCACCTTCTCTATCCATTCATCTGATGTTGTTATAACAATTTTGTGATTATCCATTTTAAAAGCATTTCCCTGTATTTTAGAAATGCACATTGAAATATTTACAGAGGAGAGATCCTGGATTTGTTTTTTTTTTTAATGTGGAAGGAGGAAGACAGGGATGGGGACACAGACAAACCGGATGGTCAGGAACTGACCCTGTTGGGAGCAGGTCTTAGGTAGAGGGGGATTCTCCCTAAGAGGTAGGTCGTTCTGTCTGCTTATATATGTGTTTGAACACTTCCCTGGTAAAGTGTGTTAAAAAAAGAAAAAAGACAATATTGGTTAAAGCAAAAATATAGAACCCAGTGATGATCCTTAAACTTGCTCATGTTAAAGGAAAAATCAGAAGTGATACAGGTAAATGGTCAGAACAGCTATCATTAAAAATATCTACAAACAATAAATGCTGGAGAGGCCATGGAGAAAAGAGAATGTTCCTACACTTTTGGTGGGAATTTAAGTTTATGAGCTGGCTAGTTAGTTGTGGATTTAAGGCATTCAGTCTGGGACTTTTCTTAAAAAGCAGACACAGGTAATAGCCAAGGCCTCTTTCCCACTGCAGAGTGTGGACAGCGCCAAGGAGCACCAGATTCTTGATTGGCAGAGCGATGGGGGACGTGGAGAAGAGCATCAGCCAGAACTCAGAGGTGGGAGAGGACATTCTAGAACAAAAGACATGCAGTTAAGATATGAAAGTGAATAGGTATTCACCAGGGAAAAGGATGGGAAAAGATTCCTGGGGTCAGAGATGCTCAAGAATGCAACTGAAAGGAAACATTTTAGCTTCCCTTTGAATTGTCTTTGAGTATTTTGTCTTGAGATCCTGAAGCCCAAGAAAATAAACTTCTTAGGGGGCCATGGATTATTTAATTTAGTGTTAGGAGACCTACCAGCCCCTTAGCGTCAAGTGGGTAACTAGATGAATGACCTGTTACTCAGAAGGCTTTAGAGTCCTTGAAATGTGCATGTCTCCAGGGAAAAGGCCACCATTCTTTTGTTCAGACCATCGCCCCGTTTGCTTCTGGCCAGCCAGCAGTTTCTGCCGAGACCCGAGTATACAGACGTTGTATTATTCTAACGGCCTTTGCTCCTGTGTTGTCAGCTTTAAACACTTTCCTGCTATGCCCATTTTGATCATCTTGTGAACATTCTAAAATCGACACCTCTCTGGCCTCTTCCAGGGAGATGATTGATCCCCCTCCCCAGGCATGTTCCCATTTTAGAAGATGATCAGAGTTTGCAGGACCCCAAACTGACATCGCATTGTCTGGTTTTGGAGAAGGGCGATGATTCACAAAGGTTCAAAATGAGACATTTGTGACGCAGGAATTTAAATAGCAATATGCCAGATTCCAGCACTGAGTAACCAATTTATGGACCTTTCTCACACACAGGAGAGAAAGCAGCTAGAGAAACTCATATTTTTAATGAAATAAAAACAAAACTCCATGAAATAGAAAAAAAAACTAATTTAACCTAGAGGTTCCATCTGTGGATTTATATTGAAGGGTATCTTCAATACGTGAAGCTGACACGTATCTATGCATGTGATATATTCCTAACATCTGATAGAGCGATGAACCAAGAAAGAAACAGTGACAGAGATTTTAACACGTGCAGAACACGGACGATCATCTGGTTTCATACACCTGTCCTTCGTGGGCCCTCGTTTTATAGCAAAGACACTGAGACCAGGATGAGTCAGGTGGGTGCTGTAGTTCAGAGCGAAATGGAACTGGGGGTGACAGATACGTTTATTAGCTTGATGGTGACGATGGTGTCAAAGTGCACACCTATGTCACAACCTGTGTGTGTGTGCTTAGTCGCTCAGTCGTGTCCGACTGTTTGCAATCCATGGACTGTGGCCCGTCAGGCTCCTCTGTCCATGGGATTCTCCAGGCAAGAATACTGGAGTGGGTTGCCGTTTCCTCCTCCAGGGGATCTTCCCAACCCAGGGATCAAATCTGTGTCTTTTGCGTCTCCCGCATTGGCAGGCAGATTCTTTACCACTGCATCACCTGGGAAGCCCTATGTCACAACCTACCAAATGCATACTTTAAAAGTGTGCCGTTTACTGTCTGACAAATGTGCCTCGATAAAATTTTCTTTTTAAACAAGTAAAGGCAATAATAAAAATGTTTTTGGGGGGAAAACCACGACTGGATTGTAATCTTGAAAAATCCAGAATGTGACGCATGTGCTTCAGTGAATTAATTATCAAGGAAAACAAAGAGAGGGCTTCCCTGGTGGCTCAGTGGTGGAGAATCTGACTGCCAAGGCAGGAGACACGAGTTCAGCCCCTGGTCCAGGAAGACCCCACATGCCTAGGAGCAACTGTGCCCATGCATCACAACTGTTGAGCCTGGGGACTACAGCTGCTGAAGCCTGCACACCCAAGGGCCCACGCTCCGAAACAAGAGGAGACACCACAGTGAGAAGCCCGAGGACCACGACCGGAAAGCAGCCCCTGTTCGCCCCAGCTCGAGAAAAGCCCTCACGCGGCAGCAAAGACCCAGCGCAGCCAAAGATAAATAAACAAACAAAAATAAAAGCGAAGAGGGAAGAGGAACCCAGAAACCAAAAGAGATGTAAGGGACACAGCAATCAAACACAATCTGTAGGTTTATCTGGACCAAGGTTCAAACAACCCAGCTATAAAATAACATTTATGAGAATGTCAGGAAAGTTTATACAATGACAATATATCTGATGGTATTAAGGGGCTAATTTTTTTTAAACCGATAATTGCGTTGTGGTTTTGCTTAGAAAAAAGGAAACAGTGTTTATGTTTTAGATGTATAGACAATTATTTGTAGGTACACTATCAGGATGCTTGATATTAATATGTGCTTCAGTATAATCTAGTGGAAGTATTTGAAATACCAAGGAATGATTAAAATTTTGGGTGTGAAAATGATATTCTGGGTACCTTTTTGAGTCTTTGTATTTGCGAGATGCATGATGAACTATCTACAGATGGGATGAAGTGATTTCTGGGATTTGCTTCAAAATAAACTGGGCAGTGGGGAGCTGGTGGGCATACAGATGGCGATCATCACTGACGCTGTGAGATGGGCACGTGAAGATCTCATCAGAGGTTCCTTTCTACTTCGGTGTGTATTTGACATTTTCCTGAGTATAATGCTTAGAAATCAAATCATGAAATTATGGATCCAAGTCTGGATTATGAATCGGCTTCAAGCCATTACTTGGATGGCTTGATAGGGACCTGGGCATGCCTGCACACACAGATCATCAGCTGAAAGGGAAGATCCACACTTGCTTTTAGGATTGCATGAGACTTTGGAAAGTCAGGTATACAGAGGACTGTCCAGAAAGCTATCAAGAAAAGAAACCCAGTGTCTCTGAAGACAGACTAAAGCCATGTAACTTCCACTACCATCAGAAGCCTTCACATACTGAAATTTAAACTGAAATAAACATCCTGGTATTTAAAAACGAAAAAGATACACACCACCACAATATGAAGCAAAAGTTATAAGAAGCTCGTAAATACTTTTGTTTCTGCTTTTTATACCTCAGTCAAAGGTGATGAGTTTCTTAAAAAAAAAAAACCAAAAACCCTTGAAGTTTGGATTTTCCAGTTTTGCATCACATCCTGCTTCAGGCCACCCTAAAACAAAACAAGAAATGAACAAACAAAACCCACCATCCTTCCAATGCATTCTCTGAGGTCTGCAGCTTGAAGGCCACTGGTTTTCCCTTTGGCTCAGTTCTCGTGTTTGCCTCTTCTTTGCCAATATGTTTATCTTCCTCACTTTCAAACTGCATTTCCCGTCCAGAAACACTACCTCAAGCATTATATTTAGCACTTCGCACAGAATTCCTCCTGCTGCATCAGGAAACAGAGCCCTGTAAGTGGAGGGTGGGATCCCAGGGTCAAGGTGTTTCCTGGATAACAGCTCCATCTGAGCTCTGTCCAAACTTCCAACTCCCTTGCCATCCACTGAACTGCCCTCCACGTTAGCACATGTGGGACGGTGAACACCCACCAGCAAGCGAGGAACTGATTTCGTGGGAGAGTTTCCAGCCCCTGGGGAAATACCTCCATCTGTACTCTTGTAGATGGTGAATCTAAGCAGCATGTCACCTTGGTATGTGATCTTTCTCTGTTCAACTGCTTAGCTAGTTACTACCGTTCACCACTGGTTCACTTTAGGCAATGTTACAGAAGGGATGTACAGAAGAAGACCCTGATGGTGGCAAAGACTAAGGGCAGGAAGAGAAGGGGCAACAGTGATGAGATGGTTGGATGGCATCACCAACTCAATGACCCTGAGTCTGAGCAAATTCCAGGAGATGGTGAAGGACAGGGAAGCCTGGCGTGCTGTAATCCACGGGGCTGCAAAGAGTTGGACATGACTCAGTGACTGAATGGCAGCAACAGAAGGGATGTTCTCTTCCCCTCTGGAGAACAGATCCAGTTGAATGGTAGGTGCAGCAGTCAAGTGATCAAAATATCAGGTTGGTCACTAATGAAAGCTAGGTTGGGGGATAAGGTGCAGGAGAGGAGCTCCCATTGACTCACTAAAATGCTCTCCATCTCAACTTTCACCCTTGTGCTCCCAGCCCCGCAGCCTGGTTACAAAGAGCCCACATGCTGGGTCTGCAAGCACATCCTCTCAGCCGAGACTGTGCCTTACACTGGCCTGTGGCAGAGAGGGAAGATGAGAGACGGATACCTCTGTGCTTAGAGTCTTGTAATAGATTAGATCCTACCAGTGGAGAACATGGACCAATGACTGTCAGCAATGACTCGAGTAAACCGTGGGGGCTTGAGTAAGGAACAGGCAAGAGGGGTACACTCAAGGGTCTGTCACCTCACAGGTACTGGCAGGAGTGATATGAGCACCCCTTTCTAGGCTTTCTTTTTCAGCTGCGCCACACAGCATGTGGGATCTTAGTTCCCTGACCAGGGATCAAACCCATACCCCCTGCATTGGAAGCACAGAGTCTTAACCACTGGGCCACCAGAGAAGTCCTTGAGCATCCCTTTCTAGCAGATGAGTGTGTACTGGAGGTGGGGGAGGTGGGAGGTGGCAGTGACGGTTCAGGTTAAAGGAATGAAGAAAAGAAAACTGGGCATCAGGCTTCCCATCTTAGGGATCAGAAGACTAAAGAAGGGATAAGACCAAGAAGTGGTAGGTGTCAAATGAGTTATTGATTAGTCCAATTAACTAAGTGATAGTCTTTCATCTTACTGCTTTGCTGCCTGTATGCCTAATCAGATCCTCAGTGGTGAAGCAGAAGGTTAGTGGGAGTTGTTTTTCAAAAATGGAGCCAGAAGATAAAAAGGAAATCCAGTTTCTTGCTCAGAACCTAGGAGCAAAACTGACAACTGACCCTATGATGGTCTTGGCAGTAAGCTGATACACATGAGAAATGACATGGTTTTGAGCAACCTCTTAATTCAACTCAAATGTTTGTGGTCTCACTCCAGCAGATGGAAAAGGAAGTGAAGTGCTTATGTACTGAAATCACTGTCATTATACCTAGAATTGTTATTCCTATTGTTTAGTCGCTCAGTCGTGTCCGACTCTTTGCAACCCCATGGACTACAGCCTACCAGGCTCCTCTGTCCATGGGATTTCCCAGGCAAGAATACTAGAGTGGGTTGCCATTTCCTTCTCCAGGGCGTCTTCCTGACCCAGGGATCAAATCCATGTCTCCTGCATTGCAGGCAGCGTCTTCACTACCAAGTTAGCTAGGAAGCTTTATATGATAATGGGGAAGAGGCACCCACACTCCACCCATGAGTGCTGTAAGACTTGAAGATCCACCCAGGAGCCTTGAACCAATGAAGGATGGAGTAGAGTTTGCTTATAATCTATGTGTCAAGGAGTCCACGACGATGCAGATTGCCAGCTGCAAACTATCCTTGCAGCTCATAGCTGTGGAACCAGCCTCACTGTCCTTTTGGTTCAGAAAATGGGACAAATTGTGAATGAGCCATATACATGCATGGACTCATTCTTATCAAGTCTGCAGTATCATAGAGAATCACTGCAGGGCTTTTTCTAGCCTGGCAAGGGGAGTAGAGCATAGAAAATGAGCTTCTTTATTTTAAAAGTTAAATATCTCCGCCCTTGCCCATCATGCCTTTAAGTTGAGAAATATACAAAGAACAGGAAAGGAAGGGATGAACTAAGGAGGCATTAGCAACACCAACCAACCACAAATAGCTGGACAACTTGGTCCAAATTCCTGCTCTTGATGGAATTTTACTTAACAGATTCCTGTGGTCTCTAGTTCCCAGGATCCTGACATTAGGGTAGGGCTTCCCATGATGTATTTATCTACCCGTTCTCAAGGCGGAGACGCAGTGAGGAGGAGAGGGCTGGGAAGGGAAAAGTTCCCTCCATCCAAGGCCACAGGGGGATGAGGCCCCATTTGGGGAAGTGCTTGTTTTACCCAGAGTCTTATTTGTCTCTGGTTTCCAAGAGCTGGAGAAAGAGAGGCAGAAGGAAGGAGAGAGAGAGAGAGAGAATTCCTCATGGCCGTGGAAGCAGAAGGCCCTGGGTTTGAGATGTTACCCCAAAAACAGGACAGGATGCCTCCCATCTTCACTTTGGTGGACACAGAGGAGAATGACTCTTCTGGGCAAAGGTCACTGCCCAATTTGGGCGCCAGCTGGTGCTTTGATTTTCATTCCCCACGAGAATGAAACAGCTCAGCCATGGACACTGCATACTGACCTCACTAAAAGGACTCAAAGACAGGACAGCAGTAAGGACTAGTGAGCCCTACAAGGAAGGCTTCGGGACAGAGGAAGTGCTTCAGCTGGATCCTTGGGGTATTTATGGAAGGATCACTTCTCTAAAGCTGTTTCCTCATCTTTAAAGTGAAGAAAGTGGGGGACGTCCCTGAAGGCCCAGTGGTTAGGATTTCAGCTTCCAGTGCAGGAGGGTGTGGGCTTGGTCCTTGGGCAGGGAGCTCTAAGGGGGCTTCTGCGACGGCTCAGCAGGTAAAGAACCCACCTGCAATGCAGGAGGTGCAGGAGACATAGGTTCCATCCCTGGGTCAGGAACATCCCCTGGAGGAGGAAATGGCAACCCACTCCAGTGTTCTTGCCTGGGAAATCCCAAGGACAGAGGAGATTGGTGGGCTGCAGTCCAAAGGGTCTCGAAGAGTCAGACACAACTGAGTGACTGAACAATGACAACAAGGTTACAACTCACGACTGTTCCCTGGCTTCGTCACTCTCAGGCCTCTAACTCTCAAGAGTTGCCACAAAGCTACATACAGAAGGCAGTAAAGAAGGACTCAGACCCTGGTGTCCACAAGGTGCTTTCAGAGCCCAGTTATCAGTTATTAGCTGGGGACTCCTGGTGAGTCACCTTCTCAACTCTATAATGTGGCCTGTAATAGTTAATGAATAGTACATGACCAGGGACTGAACCATTGAACAAGTGTGTTCTTTTGTTTTTTTGGCTGCACTGTGTCTTCACTGCTGCACATGGGCTTTCTCTAGTTGCAGCAGGCTGGGGCTACTTTCTAGTTGCTGTGCAGGGGCTTCTCACTGCTGTGACTTCTCTTGTTGCAGAGTGCAGACTCCAGACTGGCTGCTTCAGTAACTGCAGCTTGCGGGCTTAGTTGCTCTGCAGCATGTGTTACCTTCCTGGACCAGGGATCAAACTGTCCCTGCGTTGGCAGGTGGGTTCTTAACCACCGGACCACTGAAGTTCTGAGTAAGTGTTCTTGTTCGTCATCTTTTAAGGACACAGCCATGCTGGCCATTAAGTGGTCATCTTCTATCTCCCACTGAGGGATGCTGAAAAATGTGAAGTCATGAGTGTTAAAATATATAAACATCTATCAACTAATACATCGGAGCTCCATCTACCCGTCTCTGCTGAGGATGGCTACACTGGGGAAATGTCTCCTGGGGAAGATTTTTTACCGTTTCATCAACTGAACCCCCTTAGGTGGCACTAGTAAAGAGCCCTCCTGCCAATGCAAGAGACTGAGAGGCTCAGGTTCAGTCCCTGGGTTGGGAAGATCCCCTGGAGGATGACATGGCAACCTGCTCCAGCATTCTTGCCTGGAGAATTCCATGGACAGAGTCGCCTGGTAGGCTATAGCCCACATTAATGGGGCTGCAAAAGAGTCAGACGTGACTGAGCAACTAAATGCAAACACACACACACACAGTGTAAAAATGGTCAAAGATGCGAACTGAAATTTCACTAAAGAAGTTAAACAAATGGCTAATAACAACATCATTAGTTATTAGAGGAAGGCAAGTTAAAACCACAATGAGATGATACTATTCACTCACTAGGATGATGTTAATAAAAAACCAAGTACCACAAAGATACTGAGAAACTGTATCCCTCATATGTTGCCACTGAGAATTGAAAATGGTGCTGACAGTTTGGAAAACAGTCTGGCATTTTCATAGAAAGTTAAATTTGCCACTTGATTCAACAATTCCACTCCTAGGAACCTACCCAAGAGAGATGAAAACACATGCTCACACAAAGATGTACATGCAGATGTTCAGAGCAGTATTATTCTTAACAACGCCAAACTAGGAACAATCCAAATGCCTATTAACTGATAAATGGATAAACAAAACACAACAGAATATTAAGCAATAAAAAGGAAGAAACTACTAATACATCCTTTGACATACATGAACATCAAAAACACAGCTAAAACAGAATGAAAGAAGCCAGACACAAAGGCTAATTATTATGTGACTCCATTTGTATTATATGTCTAGAAAAGACAAATTTATGGAGGCAGAAAGCAGATTAGCTGTTGCCTATTTTTTGGGCTCCAAAATCACTGCAGATGGTGACTGCAGCCATGAAATTAAAAGACGTGTACTCCTTGGAAGGAAAGTTATGACCAACCTAGACAGCATATTAAAAAGCAGAGATATTACTTTGCCAACAAACGTTCGTCTAGCCAAGGCTATGGTTTTTCCTGTGGTCATGTATGGATGTGAGAGTTGGACTGTGAAGAAAGCTGAGCACCGAAGAATTGATGCTTTTGAACTGTGGTGTTGGAGAAGACTCTTGAGAGTCCCTTGGACTGCAAGGAGATCCAACCAGTCCATTCTGAAGGAGATCAGTCCTGGGTGTTCTTTGGAAGGAATGATGTTAAAGCTGAAACTCCAGTACTTTGGCCACCTCAGGCGAAGAGCTGACTCATTGAAGGGGACTCTGATGCTGGGAGGGATTGGGGGCAGGAGGAGAAGGGGACGACAGAGGATGAGATGGCTGGATGGCATCACCGACTCGGTGAGCTTGAGTTTGAGTGAACTCCGGGAGATGGTGATGGACAGGGAGGCCTGGTATGCTGCAATTCATGTGGTTGCAAAGAGTTGGACACGACTGAGCCACTGAACTGAACTGAACTGAATTAACCTAATCAAGTGCAAACGGGTATGAGGGAAATTCTTGGGCTGATGGAAATGTTCTAAAATTGGACTGTGGTGATTGTCAGACAACTCCATAAATTTGTTAAAGATCATTGAATTGTACACTTATGATGAGTGAATGTAAAGGTATACAGGTCATGCCTCAACAAGATAGTTTAAAAATTTGAAAACATGAAACAGAGTGATTTAAAAATCCAACTGTAATCCAATTGACTCTATTTTTTTATGAAACATTTCTGCTGCTGAAGTGAATTTAGAATTTGGAATGAGTATGCAAATCTAATTGATAGATCTCCAAGAAGCCCAGTTTTAGGTACACAATGATATTTAAAGATATAAATATTCAGTAAACTCTGTTGTATCAATAGCAATTTACTATTTGCTATGCTTTGTTCGGTGCAAGCTGCGGCCCTTCTCAGGGGGTATTACTGTTCGATCTAAGTAATAATTAATTAAGAGCTCAACTCTGAGCTAGAAGCTAGCAGAAAGGCAAAGAAAGCCAAACACATGTCCCCCAAATGGCTTTGATTCTTCTAGCAAGTTTCCTAATTACCACTAATACCAACAGGTGCCGTGGGCTGGAAAATACTCACTTCCTGTCAAGAACAGCAATAAAATAGTTGCCCAGAAAAAGGAAAAACCCGTTAATTCTTATGTACTGGCAGTTGAAATGTGTGAGTATAAAAATCAGCTCATGCAATGAATCAACACTGATCATCATGACCACATAGGGAGGATGTTAGGGACTACCGAAATAACAAAATGAGGCGACTTCCCAGGAGGGCCAGTGGTTAGGGCTCTGTGCTTCCACTGCAAGGGGCACAGTTTTGATTCCCAGCTGGGGAACTAAGATCCTACAAGCCTCACGGCCAAAAAATAAATAAATAAATACAATTTTTTTAAAATGAAGAAAATGACTTGAGGGACAGATTTGCACTATCAGATATCAAGGTCATTTTGGAACACTAGTAAATTGGCATTTCAATAGAATAGACCAGGGAAACCAGAAACCAAAACATAACCACGTGATATTGTATCACAATGTAACAAAAAAGCAATATATTATACCACAACAATAAAATGAAGCATACCAAAAACTCAGGTAGAAAACAATTGAAAGTAAGTTCAGTAATTTTTTTCTATAAATGTCCAGATAGTAAATATTTGATGCTTTGTAGATCATATCAAACACTATAAAAAATGAAACGGCAGGCCACAAAACAGAAGTAAATATTTGTAACCTATATAACCAGTAAAGGATTAGAATGCAGAATATGTTACAAGTACTGACAAATCAACAAATCAACAAGAAAAAGACAAATGCGACAGAAAAATGGACAAACAGTGCAACAGTCTCTCCCCAGAAAAGGGAACCGCAAATGACCAACGATCGTAAGAAGAGACGATCAACGCCGTTAGTAACCAGGGAAATGGAAAATCAAGCCATAGCAAGATATCATTTTGTCTCTAGTTGATTGGCAGATGTAGAAAAGAATGTGAAATAAGCAGAACAATTATACGTGCTGGTAGAGGTATAAATTGGTTAAAAAGAAAGTAGAGTAAGATACCTTTTACATAAATTTAGCATACATTCCTAGGTTTCTGGTACTTCCCCAAGGCTCAGAAATTTGCCAGGGTCGCACAGCTAGTGAGAGATTCTAAATCCTTATTCCTTCCACTTGACCTTCATAAACATAAACACACACACACCCTGGAATCTTTCTCCAGGACTCCCAATCTCTTCCCCACCAAACTTCCCAAACTCTCTGCATCTGGGTCTTCCATTGGCCGGATGCACTGGTCACCTGTCTTGGTGTGGTTTAGTTGCTCAGTCATGTCCGACTCTTTGCAACCCCGTGGACTGTAGCCCACCAGGGTCCTCTGTCCATGGGATTCTCCAGGCAAGAATACAGGATTGGGTTGCCATTCCCTTCTCCAGGGGATCTTCCCAACCCAGGGATCAAACCCACATCTCCCGCATTGCAGGCGGATTCTTTATCATCTGAGCCACCAGGGAAGCCCCACTTGCCTTGGTATCTCTCTAGATACAGACCGCCCCCTTTCTTTAATCACATATCACCACCCAGTCTGAGCTCCAAACTTTGGGCTTCCAGTGTCAGCAGAGAGAAGGCACTCGGTATATATTTGTCAGCTGACCAGTCAGTATGTTCCCTGATGCCATTATGGAAGAGAGCGCTGGACTTGGCCACTTCCAACAGTTCTACATGAAATATCAAGTTCCTTGCCTTCCCACGTTCATGTTCAGGTGCTCTGATCCCTTCTGGTCAGCAGAAGGTCCTGAAGGTCAGCCTGGGTCTTGAAGCCTCAAAGCAGACCACACACCGGGCAGCCCAGAGACAATTTTCTTGTGAGCTTCAGTATAAACAGCCCAAGTGCCCAACACAAACCCTTTTTGTCACTCAGAAGGAAGAGCCCCTCCCCCTCCACAGAAGACCAGGTGGCTTCTTTTCAAATATGCTAGTTGCCCAGCTTCCAAATTTTCAGCCCGATTTTTGCCTGACTTGAAAATAAAGCCTTGACACTACGGGCTTGAATGGGAATGCTGGCATCACTGAGCATTGAGAACCAACCACTACTCCAGGAAAGGAAACACATGGAGAGGCAGCAGGTGGAGTCCCAACCTGTGCACAGTAGGGCCGCCTCTTTCCAGCCTGGCCATCTCGTGGCCACACAGACCCAGGTTCTGACCTGATGTCCACACTGTGGGCTTGCGGAAATGACATCCCATCTTCTTCTTGTTCTCTCTGGATAAACTGGAGCTAGTTTGGGAATTCCTTGGTGGCCCAGTGGTTAAGACTTGGCACTTTCACTGCCAAGGGCACAGGTTCAATCCCTGGTCAGGGAACTAAGATCCCATAAGCCACATAGTATGACCAAAAAAACAAAAAAGAAGCGAATTTAGTTTTGCCTCTTTCAGTTATGTTGGAGGGAGAGTCTGGACCCTGAGCTTGGGAGGAACCACTTCTGAAGTTCCACATAAGGCACATGCGTGTGGACCCAGGTCTGGATCCTGCCTACTTAACGTGCAATTTCTCTCTTGCCAGCCATCCGCTCTGAAAGGAGTGCACTCTGCACTTAAGACCACTTGTCCTGGGTGATGCTGAGAGCTGCCTCCCTAATCTGAGATCTGGGCCCTGATTCAAACATTAACAGCTCCGGCTGGATAGTAGCCTTAATGCGCTGCGTTGGTGGAGGCGGCTCCTCTGATTCTCACAGGAATGAGTGAGATACTTTTCCATGTTTTCATCTCCTTGGATGGAAATTTACCAGTGAGGTTGATGTGATTGTCCTTATTTTAGAAATGAGGATACTGAGCCTCAGAGAGGTTAAATCACCGTCATGAATTGACCCCAACTACGGTGTCAATTAAAAATCTAAGATCATGGCATCTGGCCCCATCACTTCATGGCAAATAGATGGGAAAACAAGGGAAACAATGGAACGTTTTATTTTCTTAGGCTGCAAAATCACTGCAGATGTTAACTTCAGCCATGAAATTCAAAGAGGCTTGCTCCTTGCGAGAAAAGCTATGACACACCTAGATAGAATATTAAAAAGCAGAGGCATCACTTTGCCAACAAAAATCCATATAGTCAAAGCTATGATTTTTCCAGTAGTCATGTGAGAGTTGGATCATGAAGATGGCTGAGCACCAAAGAAATCACGCTTTCAAACTATGGTGCTAGAGAAGACTCTTGAGAGTCCCTTGGACAGCAAGGAGATCAAACCAAAGTCAGTTCTAAAGGAAATGAATCCTCAATGTTCATTGGAAGGACTGATGCTGAAGCTCCAATACTTTGGCCACCTTATGCAAAGAGCTGAGTCAGTGGAAAAGATCCTGATGCTGGGAAAGACTGAGGGCAAGAGGAGAAGGGGACGACAGAGGGCAAGCTGGTTGATGGCATCACTGACTCAATGGACATGAGTTTGAGCAAACTCCAGTAGATGGTGAAGAACAGGAAAGCCTGGCATGCTGCAGTCAGTGAGGTCGCAAAGAGTCGGACACAACTAAGCAACTGAACAACGACAAAGTGTTAATAAGTGAGAGAGATAAGATTCAAAACCAACAGTGAGGGACTTCCCTGGTGGTCCAGTGGCTAAGACTCCATGTTCCCAATGCAGGGGTCTGGGTTTGATCCCTGGTCAGGGAACTAGATCCCACATGGTGCAACTAAGACCTTGGGCAGACAAATAAATTTTTTTTTTAAGTATTATGGGAGGGGATTCAGGACACACTGCTCCCAGTCATGGCACCTTGGCATCATGAATGCTTCCAGTTGCAGGCGTTTGAGCAAACGGCAGGTGCAGGAAGGTCACTACTCTTTTCCCTGACTCTTCTCCCTTGAGACGGGACATAAATACCTCAAGAGGCGTGCCCTCTGCAAACCCCAAGGAAGGGGGCAGCCTTATTTCCAAAGACAAAGGGACACCAAAAAGAACCCAAGAGAACAGGCCTGGCTGAGTTTCAACCAGTTTACAACACTTATTTGCCCTGCTTGACCTCCCCTATTAGATGATAAAGAATCTGCCTGCATTGTGGGAGACCCGGTTTTGATTCCTGGGTCAGGAAGATCCCCTGGAGAAGCGAATGGCAACCCACTCCAGTATTCTTTCCTGGAGAATTCTATGGACAGAGGAGCCTGGCGGGCTACAGTCCATGCGGTCACAAAGAGAGAAACACGACTGAGTGACTAACACTTTCACTTTTATTTCTACACGTCTGCCCGCTCCTCACCAAACCCAGCAGAGAAGCACTCAGGTCTGACTGTTTCTCCATATCTTCTTCCCCTTGTGAGGGCTCCCATGTCATGCATAAATGTGAGAAGTGGAACATTTCCTGCCATATCAGTAAACAAGGATGTCGCAGTCATCAGCGATTACAGACCTCCAGTGTGAACTGGTGAGCCCTGAGGACACTCTGGAAGGAAAGAATACCTGCCATCTAGCAGCCACCGGACTGCAGCCACTCCCTCTGGTGAGCCCCGAGGAAACTGAGGAGCTGAAAACAAGACACTGGCCCCAGATCGCTGAGGTGTGTATCAAAAGAATGATTTCAGTGAGCCCAGACTCCTGCATCTTCCCATACATAGAAAAGTGCTGAATTCTTTAACTTGGGATATCTGGTTTTCTTTAGTTAAGAATACTCTTTTGAGGTTCAGACTACCAGCCCTTTTTTGCAAAATTTCTATATAACCTGGCTCCCCTCACCTCTTTGGAGCAGTTTTCTCAGGGTCTACTTGAGATGCTGTCTGCTGGACAGCATCTGAATTGTCTCCTGAAAATTTCCACCAAATAAAACATAACTCTCCATTTTAAGGTTGTGACTATTCTTTTAAAAGATGTATTTTACTATTTATTTTATTTTTTGACTGTGGTGAGTCTTCACTGCGGCACCTGGGCTTTCTCTAGTTGTGGTGAGTAGGGGCTATTCTCTAGTTGCAGTGTGTGAATATTTTTTAAATCAACAGATGTGTATGCTTTTCTCCTGTTAATTTGTCTTTGTCAGTTTGATTTTCAGACCCAGCCAGGGACCCTAAGAGAGTTCAGAAATACTTTTTCCTTCTCTACAGATGCCACACTGTCCCACCCTCGCTACTCAGAGTGGCGTTCATGGACCAGCAGCATCCTCATCAGGGAATGGCCACCCACTCCAGTGTTCTTGCCTGGAGAATCCGCGTGGACAGAGGAGCCTGGTGGGCTACAGTCCATGGGGTCACAAAGAGTTGGGCATGACTGAGCAATTAACATTTACTTATTAAACTTTAATATCCATATTAGATATCATGTCATCCAGAGTTGGAGAAACATTAAACAGAATTTTGCAAACAGAAACCACCCCAGCTGGTTCAAGGAATTCATGACTGAATTCCTTTCTTATAAAAGAAGGAATTCCTTTCTCACAAAAGCAAAAGTATTCCTTCCCCATCCACAGCTCTGGTGCTGACCTCTGGGGAAAGATGGTGACCTGAACACCTACCTCTGATTCTCGACTTTCCTGAAACCCTTCTGAACACGGGGAAAAGATCACAAGGTTTTGGATGCTGGAAAGCATGTCAAAGCCAAACCCGGCAGTACAAAGAGCAAAGATTCTCCACCACTGACATTACAACACCCTCAAAATGCCCAGGAAAAGACTGGTCAGGCACTTCTCCAGGGCGGGGAGGGTTACAGGGTGTTGGATAAGGGATTAGGTCTGCAGGTTAGGGTTCCAGGAGCCACGGGAGAGGGGGTGCTGCCCTACTGCGGCCCCCAGTGGGCACAACACATGTCATTTCCCCACCGCTCAGTGCAGGATCCCTCTTAAGTTTGCTGATGGTCCCATCTGCTTTGTCCATAGACTAGACCTCCGGTTTCCTTACGGAACTGGAGAGGCCGTTGGAATGCGGGGGACCTGTAGAACTCCAAAACGTATGGCAAATCCATCTCTTTCTCTCCATGCCCACAACTACTGCCCTAGTTTCGGCTGCCATCACCTCCTGCCTCCTGACTGCCCATCCTACTTCATTCCCATTCTCCAGGGTCAGGCCCCTGTGTCACACCCTCTGGTTGTTTCCCACTGCCTCTTGGATAAAACAAAATCTTTCACCTGGCCTCCCAGGCCCAGGCTGACCCATCCCTTCCTCCAGCCTCTGGTTCGTCTTCCAGCCACCTGGTTACTCCTTCCCCCTTCTGCCCCTGGGCCTCTGCTCACAGCATCCTTCCTTCCATCCATCCTTGGTATTACAGGCTGAATGTTTGTAACCTTCCCAAAATCCACATGTTGAAGCCCCAGTCCCTAGGGTGACTGTATTTGGAGACAAGGCTATTATGAAGGTTATTCAAGTTACATGAGGTGAGATCATAAGGATGGGACGCTGATCCAATAGAATTCATGTCCATATAAAAAGAAAACACCACAGGCCACCAGGGTTCCCCCACCCCACCAGGTGAGGACACAGCAGGAAGACAGCCAGCCATCTATACCATGTACAGACTAGGAAAGGAGCCTTATCAAAAGCCAGATTGGCTAGAGCTCTCATCTCAAGAAAGCTGAGAAACAAATGTCTGTTGTCTATTCTGTTACGGTAGGGCTTCCCAGATGGCTTAGCAGTAATGAATCTGCCTGGCATGCAGGAGATGT
Source organism: Bos javanicus (assembly GCF_032452875.1). Lineage (NCBI taxonomy): Eukaryota > Metazoa > Chordata > Mammalia > Artiodactyla > Bovidae > Bos > Bos javanicus. The sequence continues at coordinate 6,570,708 of NC_083878.1, read as the reverse complement.
GGGTTTGATCCCTGGGTCAGGAAGATGCCCTGGAGAAGGAAATGGCTCCCCACCCCAGTATTCTTGGCTGGGAAATCCCATGGACAAAGGAACCTGGCAGGCTACAGTCCATGGTGTCGCAAGAGTCGGATATGACTGAGTGACTGAGCACACACACACACACACACACACATACACTCACACGCACGCGCGCACGCGCACACACACACATTCTGTTATGGCAGCTCTAGCTGACAAATATACTCAATTAACCTCTATGCTTCAGCTCTCTACTTAAAGCACTTCTGATTCCCCACTCCTGTGCCACACTCCCATTTGGACAGGACCCCTGATTCTTAGTGTTGCAGCAGTGGTATTCTCCTTGGCAGTACTTTTCACAATAGCCTTAACTGATTGTGTAATTATCAGGGCTTCTCCACTAGCTCGTGCTTGCTCAAGGTGAAGACAGCATCTGGGTCATTCAGTGATGTAAACCTAGCATCTGGCACACAGGATCCAGAGCATAGTAGATGCTCTATAAATATTTTTAAGATGTCATCATGAGAGCTGTCCCTGAATTTGAAGAAATCTTCTGGAGCAGTTTTTAAAATTTTGTTTCTAATTCTACAACCTTATAGGAGAAAGGAAACCAGCCTTAGCGTTTGTATCATCCTTCTTACTTTGTAATACAGAACTCAGTTCAAATATATATATCAATTTTATGAACTTTATCAGCCAAAATACATATATTTATGTTGTAGTTGTTGGTGCTGTTGTAAAGTTTGTTTTTAATGTGGACTATTTTTAAAGTCTTTATTGAATTTGGTACAATATTGCTTGTTTTATGTTTTGGTTTAGGGGTCATGGGTCATGTGGGATCTTAGCTTCCCCACCAGGGATCAAACCGGCACCCCCTGCACTGAAAGGCCAAGTCTTAACCACCGGACCACCAGGGAAGTCTCAGTGCTGCCTTATCTTCTGCCAGCTTTACTGCATAGAAGGGATGCCAGGAAAATCCCCCAGTAGAACCGAGGCCTCCCAGGGAATGCTGTCTTATCACTTGGCTTTTTGCTTGTGGTTACCAGAACGTCCCTTCAAGCGCTTCAAACCCGTGGGCCTGGAGTTGTGTGCAAAATGGTGCAGAGTGTAACTGCGTGACGTCTGAATGTGGGTCAAATGCTAGCTCCGAGAGACCAGCCTGTGAGTGACCGTCAGGCTGCGATCTGAGGAGAGGACAGGTCCTCCGGGCAAGTGCGGGCTAGTCCTGGAGCGCCCAGCCTCTCTCCACAGAGCCGTGACTGCACTCAGCTAACCCCACAGAAAAAGCAGCTCTCCAGCCTCCCCCTGGCCTGAGCTGTTCTGTGTACAGCCTAGTATCTATTAACATGAGTGGGATCATCTATTGTCATAAACTAAATGTTTGACTCCCTCAAAATTCATAGTCACAAGGCTAAAGCCCTTATCCCCCATGCAATGGTCTTTGGAGGTGGGGCCTTTGGAGGTGGTAATTAGGTTTAGCTGAGGTCATGAGGATGGGATGCCCTCGCCATGGAGGCATTAGTGACCTTATAAGAAGAGACCAGGGACATTCCTGGTGGTCCATTGGCTATGACTCCACACTCCAGTGCAGGGGGCCTGGGTTCAATCCCTGGTCGGAGAACTAAATCTCACAAGACACATCTAAGACTTCTCATACCCAGGTGAAGGCCCCGCATGCTATAGATAACTAGGCCCAGTACAGCCGAATAAATAAATAAAAGTATTAAAAAGAAGAATAAGAAGAGACCAGAGCCCCCTGTCTCTAGGCACAAGGAGGGTATAGGATGAAGACAGCTGTCTGCAAGGCAGGAAGAGGGCCCTGACAGGGAGCCGAACTCAGCTCCTGGTTTTGGACTTCCCAGTCTCCAGGACCATGAGAAATCAACTTCCGTTGTTTTCGCTGCCCAGTCTGAAGTACTTTGTCATAGCAGCCCAAACATATTAAGGCCCCGTCCAGCCACCCCTGGACAGCCCGCACTGTATTCTCTCTGGTCTGGAGATGCCTTACTTCCTCCCAGAGTCTCCATGTAAGGCAGTTACTGAGTTTACATTTTGTTTTTTCATTTATTTTTTATTCTTTAAAATTCCGGCAGCGCTGGGTCCTCGTTGCAGCTCGCAGGCTTCTCTAGTTGTGGTACGTGGGCTCCAGAGCACGGCTCAGCCCTTGCAACGCACGGGCTTAGTTGCCTTGCAGTGTGTGGGATCTTAGTTCTCCAGCCAGGGATCAAACCCATGTCCCCTGCATGGGAAGGTAGAGTCTTAGCCACTGGACCACCAGGGAAGTCCCTGAGTTTACTTTTGTTTGACTCCTACCTGGGGACACCGTCTGTGTAAAGACTCAGTTTGAAGAAAGTACCTGCCCTTAATCTCACTCGATAAACTAGAAAATTAGTCTTTAGGGAAAATGTTACCTAACAACCTTCGTAAGCACAGAGACAGACAGAGGTCACCCTTTGCACCGTTTTTAATGCCTGCGTGTCCTACTGATTTCTCACAGGTGACTGCTGCTGCTGCTGCTGCTGAGTCGCTTCAGTTGTGTCCGACTCTGTGCGACCCCATAGACAGCAGCCCACAAGGCTCCCCTGTCCCTGGGATTCTCCAGGCAAGAACACTGGAGTGGGTTGCCATTTCCTTCTCCAGTGCATGAAAGTGAAAAGTGAAAGTGAAGTTGCTCAGTCGTGTCCGACTCTTAGCACCACATGGACTGCAGCCTACCAGGCTCCTCTGTCCATGGAATTTTCCAGGCAAGAGTACTGGAGTGGAGTGCCATTGCCTTCTCCGCACAGGGGACTGAGTCATTCCCTAATATTGGTCCAAATCTTCTGAACATTTTTATACTGGTCACTTTATTCTAACTTTCAGATTGTTCTCCTGGTTCAAGCATTTGAGTTATTTTATGGCTCTTCTATGAAGCCACATGGCTTCACAAAGCCACAGCTTTACGCAGGGTATCAGCCATGCACAGAAGCCCCCAGGCAGACATCCTAGGTCTCTTTATTTTATCTCTTTATCTCTCTTTATTTTAGCCAGTTTATTAGGTACCTAATGGGCCCTTAGCTTTTCTATGTTTATTTTCTTTCTGGGAAGAGTCATGTTGAGATGGACAAAAGGCCAGCGCTCAGAAAATCAGTTACTGTTCCGCCAACAATCAGAAACCTGTGCCTGAAGACCTGAAGGTCTGGTGCTGACACAGCACGGTCCCATTCTCACATCCACAAGGGGGTTATTTTTAACAGTAGTGATGCTTCAGGGGACATAAGGGGACACACAGTGAAAGGGAAAGCAGACAAGTGAACAGATAAGCAGAGCATTTCCTTTGACAGAAGGGCCTCCTCCAGTCACAGTGCTCGTCGAAGGCCATCTAGTGGATCCACGTGGGAAAAATGCTCAGCGCTCAGAGGAGACCAGGGCCCTGGCTGCCCAGGGAGGCGAGCGGGCCCTTCAGGACTCCGAGTCCGATTGCTTCTCGGGAGGAAGAGCGGTCGGTCGCCTCGACTCCCATCGGCTCCTGTGTCCTGTCATTTCACATTTCTTGGGGAAGGTGATGGGCCTGACGTGCATGTGTGAAGACCAGAAAGGGATGAAAAATAGTCATTATATCTACTAAACTGTGGGCTTCTCTGGTGGTTCAGATGGTAAAGAATCTGACTGCAATGCAGGAGACCCGGGTTTGATCCCTGGGTCTGGAAGATCCCTGGAGAAGGGAATGGCAACCCACTCCAGTGTCATTGCCTGGAGAATCCCATGGACAGAGGAGCCTGGCGGGCTACGGTCTATGGAGTCACAAAGAGTCAAACACAATGGAGCAACTAATACGTTCACTTTTTCTACTACACCGCACAAAGCTGGGGCCTCGGTTAAAGGTATGGACCTCTAACACATACACAAAAGCAATCCATGATTCCCATAAACAGAGATGCCAGTGTTGCAGGGTTTTACTCATTCACCAAATATTACTTGAGTTCCCAGTATGTGGGCATTACCCTGTGCATTGATAGCTTTGACCTGATGTCTAAAGGAAGGAAAAGGCTTCACCCATGTAAAATTAGCTAAAGGGAAAAGGCAGTGAAATGTCACTATGCAACAGAGAATCGGGGAAGAAGCTTCCATGGGGAGGTGGGATTATTTTCCTCCTTGGGTTTATTTTTGGTTATAGTTAAACGAAATAATACACACTTAACGAAACTTGAAAAAGGCAGATGGGAACTTTCCCCTCATTTCCCATGTACTTCCAGTCTCAGCAGGAAACCTCTATTTAGGGTTCACTCCTATAATTCCTGGAAGTTTTAAACTGGGCCTTAAAGGATGAAAAGGATCGGTCAATGGGAGGAAATGGGAGAGGGACAGGAGAGTGGGACACTTTGGAAGGGAAAGGGTTAATTCCAGGTGAGCACTCAGCTGCGTTCTCATTGCGATATATGAATTTTCTGATAGTCTCAGGCCCCGTGAGTTTCTGATAGTACTTATAATTTAAAAAAAAAAAAAGGAGAGAGATAGAGAAGAAAAAGAACTAGTTAATTCATTCCAGATACCTGGCTTTTTTCAAATTCCCCAGATATTTTTTTTCTCCTTTGGTGTGACCACAAAGTGAACCCAAGAGTATGAATCATCAGCCTTCATCTCATGAATGTTTTATTCCAAGAACTTTCAGAACTTTTTATATTGCATTCAAATCCTCAGGCAACTCAGTATTCTGCTCTTGCTGGCCTTGGAAGGAAGGGCTGTGTTTATTTTTAAGTGTGGGGGTGCCGGCTCTGCAGCAGTTAAGTTAGGATTTAGCTCCCAAGTCAGCTGAGTTGGAGTGGGAGCAGCCTCACTCTCTGCAGACCTCCTGTGCTGGTCTTGGTGCCCTTCCTCTGGACAACTGCACCCACCTCTGCCAGAAGATTTAGCAATCCACAGCAAATTGCTGCGAATTATTGGGCTACGTCTCTTGGACAGCCAGGAAGTCAAACCAGTCAATTCCAAAGGAAATCAACCCTGAATATTTATTGGAAGGACTGATGCTGAAGCTGAAGCTCCAATACTTCGGCCACCTCATGCAAAGAACCCATTCATTGGAAATAAGACTCTGATGCTGGAAAAGACTGAGGGTGGGAGGAGAAGGGGGCAACAGAGGATGAGATGGTTGGATGGCATCACTGACTCAATGGACTCGAGTTTGAGTAAATTCCGGGAGATGGTGAAAGAAAGGGAAGCCTGAAAACAGTCGGACATGACTAAGCAACTGAACAACAACAAATGCAGCCCATAATATCCAGGCAGCCAGTCTGCTCCCTGTGATGGGCTCAGTGCCTCAGACCTCCGACATTTGCAGAAGGAATATATGAATAATGATCAAAGAAATTCTCTATCCAGGAAGCGGCCAATGCATCAGCTACCAGCCATGTGTGATAAAGTGCCAGCTCACCCACAGCTGGGCACTCTCCCCAGGCAGGAAGTTGGACTTAGCCTCCCTGGTGGGTGTCCCAGCTCACTCACCCTGGAGGAGACTTAGAACTTTCCAGGCTTCAATGGCCCTGTGCAGGACACACCCTCCCTGAGCCTCTCCCGGCCACCACTTCTCCAGTCAGCGGTGACCACAGTCAGGGTGTCCCACAAAATCCTTGTTAGCATACTTCCTGGGGGGTGTCACCCCACGGTCTGTGCTTCCCTTCTCCACTCCCTCCCAACCTTCAGAGGGAGCCAGCCCGCAGTCAAGAGCGCGGACAGCCGAGCACAGTGGACCGCCTAGCATCTGAGTCCGCCCAGACCCTGTGCCACTGACCTCTTGGCCCACATTTCCTGTCTCTTTTCCTTAACTCTTTAGGCCCTGGATTCCTACTCAGTGTCCTCAGGTTCTCTGGGTTACTAGCTGCTGCTACCAGAACAATCCTTCTAAAACTGCTGGAGACCCAACAATGGGGGAAAGGGGTATTGGAGGGGCATGGAGGAAGGCGAGGGTGTGACAAATCGGGAGAGTAGCGTTGACATATATACACACCATGTGTAAGATAGACAGCTAGCGGGAACCTGCTATATAACACAGGGGGCTCAGCCTGGGACTCTGTGATGACCTAGAGGGGTGGGGTGGGGGAGCGGAGGGAGGGAGGCTCAAGAGGGAGGGAATATATGTATACGTATAGCTGATTCACACTGTTGTACACCAGAAACTAACACAACATTGTAAAGCAATTATATCCCCCCCAAAACAACTGGGGTCCTTCCCTGGTGGTCCAGTGGTTAAGAATCCGCCTTGCAATGCAGGGGACGGGGGTTTGATCCTTGGTCGAGGAACTGAGATCTCACATGCCACGGAGCAACTAAGCCCACACGCTACAACTACGGAGCCGGAGCAACACCACTAGAGAGTCTGCATGATGCAAAGAAGATTCCATGTGCCACAACAAAGACGGGACACAGCCAAATAAACAAGTATTTTTTTTTAAAAATGCTGGCGACCCACAAGAGTAAGGGCTCATTTCCTGCTCATGTTACACGCCCACTCTGGCCTGGTGGAGGAACCCAGCTCACTAGAATTATTAAGGGACCCGGGTAGATGGAAGCTCCCAAAGCTTCCTGCCATAGTTCATTGGCCAAACCAGCCACACAGCTGATCCTCATCCCATTGGGAGTGAAGGATGGTCCTGCCATGTTCCAGGAAGACAGCAGAACTGGATGGATTATCTCAGGGCTTTGGAGCCCGGCTCCCAGATTCGCCTTCTTCCGACAGTGTGGTTGGACTTGTTTGTCAGCCAGGCTGACCTTGGCCGTTCCACCCGGCTCTCAGCATTGCTTGCTCCTTGCTCCAATCCACCCACAGTTGCAGGGGAATAAATCTCTCTGGCTGAGGAATCCCGACCACTACTTCCTGCCAGAGGAAGGAACTGATCATCGTTCATGGGAGATCAGAGTGGTGTTATTAAACAAGATTCCCAGAGCGCTTCCAAACACCTTCTCAGCCAGAAATTTTCAAGTAGCCAGCCAAGGAAGGTCCACCAACGTTCCTTAAGCCCATTTTCTGTGCCAAGTACTCTGGGAGATGCTGGGGTTACACCTACCGACCACACGCCATCCCTGCTGTGAAAGGACTAGTGTGCCAACAAGCAGATTCAAAAATATCCCAAGCAAGTCTTACCTCATTTACTACACCAGAACCACAGCAGGTAGGGATGGGCCAAGGGAGGCATCTGAAGGGAATGAATCAGAAATCCAGCATCAGTGGGGTCAGCTGTGCCCAGAAAAGAAGCCTCCAGTGGGGTGCAGAGGGCTTAGCCACGCACTTGTCTATGGCAGAGGAGTCGTGTCAGGAAACCATGTTATCGCCCACACTCAGGCAGGACAAACAGAACATAAAATTGTTGCTTCCAGCAATCCAAGGCTTTGTATTTTAATGATGTGTCTAGTGGCCTCAGCAGGGACTTGACTTTCAGCTACTCCACTCACAGGCCCGCCACTCTCTGGGTTGCTTTGTCATCTGTAAAGTGAAGTTATTGTGAGGATTAAATGAGATACTCTATATTAGCAGTCTGCAACCTTTTTGGCACCGGGGACCGTGGGAGACAATTTTTCCACAGACTGGGGAGGGGGGGCAAGGGATGGTTTCAGGATGACTCATGCCTGTTACATTTATTGTGTACTTTATTTGTATTATTATTACATTGTGATATATAATGAAATAATTATACAACTCACTATAATTTTTTTTTATAAAGGAGGAAAAGGTTTACCTGAGAATTAGTCCCTTGTGATAATGAACAAGATCACAGTTTCATAGCAACTGAATAAAAGAATTAGATCATCAGGCATTAGATACTCATCAGGAGCACACGACCTAGACCCCCACAGATCCCTACTGTGCACTTCCCAGTAGCATTCAAGCTCCTAAGAGAATCTAATGCCTCTAAGATTCTAAGAGAATCTGATCTGACACGGGGTGGAGCTCAGGCAGTAATGCAAGCCATGGGAAGCGGCTGTAAATACAGATGAAGTTTCACTCACTCACCTCCTGCTCTGCAGCCTGGTTCCTGATAGCCCATGGACCAGTACCAGTCCACGACCTGGGGGGTGCAGCGCCTTGCCATATACAAAGTACTGACTGCAGTACCAGGAAATGGTGGCCTCTGCTAATATCCCTGGAAGCAGGTCCAAGCACCTGCAGTGGGCACCCAACCCATGTGACATCCAGAGAGAGGGATTTATCCCCCTCCCTCTTACAATAAAACATCTTTCAGTAGTAATTAAGAAATGGAATAAATAATAATAATAGCCGGAAAAACACAGTAAAGTGTCCCTTTAACTGAACTTTATAGGTAATAATGACAGCGAAACATTAAATATGAAGGAAACACCCTGTTCAACAAAGGAAATAAATTTCCAGTACGACAAAGGAAAGGAGCAACAGAATAGCACTTTCTAGTTACATGGGCCTCCCTAATGGCTCACTGGGTAAAGAACCCACCTGCAATGCAGGAGATAGGAGACCAGGGTTTGATCTCTGGGTGAGGAAGATCCCCTGGAGAAGGAAATGGCAACCCACTCCAGTGTTCTTGCCTGAAAGGATCCCACGGACAGAGGAGCCTGGCAGGTGGAATTTTTTTATAAAGGAGAAAAAGTTATACCTAAACATTAGTCTCCCACGGTAACGAATAATACTAGAGTTTCATAGCAATGGAATAAAAAGGAAAGCAAAGGACTTCCCTGGTGGCTCAGTGGTGAAGAACTCATCTGCCGATGCAAGAGACAGGGATTCAAACCCTGGTGTGGGAGAATCCCACATGCCACAGAGCAGCTGGGTCCATGGGCCACAACTACTGGGCCTGTGCCCTCGAGCCCAGGAGCTGCAACACTGACCTACACGCTGCAACTACCGAAGTCTGCTCGCCCTCGAGCCCGTGCTCTGCGACAAGAGAAGCCGCCGCAACGAGAAGGCTGCACGCCGCAGCTAGAGAGTGGTCCCCGCTCAGTGTGCTGGAGGAGGAAGTCCATGTGCAGCAGTGAAGACCCGGGGCGGCCAAGAATAAATAAATAAATACTTCTTAAAAAAGGAAGGCAAATAGAAAAAAATACACTTGATTTTTAAATACCTTTTCAAACATTACTCACATTTAACCACGTTTTTCATGTATGGAGAATTTGCACATAACAAAAATATTATACCTGGCAGGTTGCCTGGCTTCATGGTTTCAAATTTTAAAAATAGAAACTCCAGGTGATCATCTAGAATGCCAGAGTAGAAGGAAATCATATTCCATTTCTTCATCTCTACAACCTTTCTGCTCTCGTTTATCTCAAATCTACTGTTTAAACGGCAGGAGTATGCCATTCCACAGAAGCTTAGACATGAACTTGGAGTGAACTCGCTCAAAAGGAACGCAAGACCAGTTTGCTCTCAAAGGGATGGGTGTAGCCGAACCCAGCCTAATCCACGGCCAACGGCATAACTGGAATCCTCTGACTCACTTTCCTGTAGCGGATGAGGTTTATTCAGCATTGGGGTAGACAGAATTCTAAGATGGCCTCAAGATTCCCAGCCTCTGTGTCTGGGCACCATCTCCCACTATTCAATCAATGCTCATCTAGGCACCTCTCAAGGGACTTTGCAGGTGGAATGAAGGTCTCCCACCAGCTGGGCTTTTAGGAAGATTATGCAGGTGGGATTGGCGTGACCGCAGGAGCCCTTTCAACCTGGGAGTAGAGTCAGAGGGGCTTCCCAGGTGGCGTAGTGATAAAGAACCCCAGAACGCAGGTAGACATAAGAGAGGCAGGTTCAATCTCCGGGTCAAAAAGATCCCCTGGAGGAGGGCATGGCAACCCACGCCAGTGCTCTTGCCTGGAGAATCCCACGGACAGAGGAGCCTGATGGGCTACAGTCCATGGGGTCACACAGAGTCGGACACGACTGAAGCAGCTTAGCACACACACATGCATGTAGAGTCAGAGGCCTGGGAAATCAGAGATTTGAAGCAGGAGACACATCGGATGCTCTGGGGCTGGTTTGAAGATGGAGGGGGCCCATGTGGCAGACAACGTGAGTGACCTTAAGGACCTGACCATGAGCCAGGATGTGGGAACCTCAGTCCTGCCACCACAAGGAACCACCAGAATGGGCTTGGAGTGGGTCGTTTATCCCCTGGAGCTCCAGGTGAGGACTCAGTCTGGCCAACACCCTGAGCAGAGAGCTGGCTAGGGATCACTGTGCTGCATCCTGATGATCATGGCTGAGCTAATGAGAAGGTGCTGGGGTTGGTTTGTTTAATCAGTTTTCATTTTATGGAAACAAAATTGACAAGCAAAATTGTCTCTATTTAAGATGCACAGCTTGATGCTTTGACATAGGTATACATTTTGATATGACCATCACAATCAAGCTAATTAACCTGTCCATCACCTCACAGGTTACTTTCTGCGTGTGCTGAGAACACTTGCGATTTACCCTCTTGGCAAATTTCACATACATGATACAGTATTGCTCATTTCAGTCACCAAGCTGTACATGAGATCCCAGAACACATTCATTCTGCGTATTGAAAGCTTTGCACCCTTTGACCCACATCTTCCCCTTCTCCGGCCCCCATCCCCTGACAACCACTGTTCTTCTACTCTGTGCTGTCTTTTTAAAAATTGGAATATAATTGCTTTATAATGTTTGTTAGTTTCTGCTGTACAACAAAGTGAATTGGCTATATGTATATATATTATTGGGCTTCCCAGGTGGCTCAGTGGGTAAAGAACGCACCTGCCAATGTAGAAGGCATAAGAGGCACAGGTTCCATCCCTGGGTCAGGAAGATCCCCTGGAGGAGGGCATAGCAACATACTCCAGTATTCTTTCCTGGAGGATCGCATAGACAGAGGAGCCTGGCAGGTTTTAGTCCATGGCATTGCAAGAGTCGGACATGACTGAAGTGGCTTAGCATGCACATATCCCCTCCCTCGCGAACCTCCCTCGCTCTTCCCATCCCACTCCTCTAGGGCATCACAGAGCACCGAGTTGAGCTCCCTGTGTTCTACAGCAGCTTCTCACTAGCTAGCTCTTTTACACACGGTCGTGTATATAAGTCAGTGCTACTCTCCCAGTGCATCCCCTCCCCTTCCCCGGCTGTGTCCATGCACTGTTCTCTGCGTCTGCAAATCTAATCTTGCCCTGGAAATAGGTTCACCCCCAATGTTCATTGCAGCATTATTCACAATGGCCAGAATATGGAAGCAACCTAAATGTCCAAGGCCAGGTGAATGGATAAAGATGTGGTACATATATACACTGGACTATTATTCAGCCACTAGCATCACTGTGAACAAAGCGAGTGGAGGAGATGGAATTCCAGTTGAGCTATTCCAAATCCTGAAAGATGATGCTGTGAAAGTGCTGCACTCAATATGCCAGCAAATCTGGAAAACTCAGCAGCGGCCACAGGACTGGAAAAGGTCAGTTTTCATTCCAATCCCAAAGAAAGGCAATGCCAAAGAATGCTCAAACTACCGCACAATTGCACTCATCTCACATGCTAGTAAAGTAATGCTCAAAATTCTCCAAGCCAGGCTTCAGCAATACGTGAACCGTGAACTTCCTGATGTTCAAGCTGGTTTTAGAAAAGGCAGAGGAACCAGAGATCAAATTGCCAACATCTGCTGGATCATGGAAAAAGCAAGAGAGTTCCAGAAAAGCATCTATTTCTGCTTTATTGACTATGCCAAAGCCTTTGACTGTGTGGATCACAATAAACTGTGGAAAATTCTGAAAGAGATGGGAATACCAGACCACCTGACCTGCCTCTTGAGAAATTTGTATGCAGGTCAGGAAGCAACAGTTAAAACTGGACATGGAACAACAGACTGGTTCCAAACAGGAAAAGGAGTTCGTCAAGGCTGTATATTGTCACCCTGTTTATTTAACTTCTATGCAGAGTACATCATGAGAAATGCTGGACTGGAAGAAACACAAGCTGGAATCAAGATTGCCGGGAGAAATCTCAGTAACCTCAGATATGCAGATGACACCACCCTTATGGCAGAAAGTGAAGAGGAACTAAAAAGCCTCTTGATGGAAGTGAAAGTGGAGAGGGAAAAAGTTGGCTTAAAGCTCAACATTCAGAAAACGAGGATCATGGCATCCAGTCCCATCACTTCACGGGAAATAGATGGGGAAAGAGTGGAAACAGTGTCAGACTTTATTTTTCTGGGCTCCAAAATGACTGCAGATGATGACTGCAGCCATGAAATTAAAAGACGCTTACTCCTTGGAAGGAAAGTTATGACCAACCTAGATAGCATATTGAAAAGCAGAGACATTACTTTGCCAACAAAGGTTCATCTAGTCAAGGCTATGGTTTTTCCTGTGGTCATGTATGGATGTGAGAGTTGGGCTGTGAAGAAGGATGAGCGCCGAAGAATTGATGCTTTAGAACTGTGGTGTTGGAGAAGACTCTTCAGAGTCCCTTGGACTGCAAGGAGATCCAACCAGTCCATTCTGAAGGAGATCAGCCCTGGGATTTCTTTGGAAGGAATGATGCTAAAGCTGAAACTCCAGTACTTTGGCCACCTCATGCTAAGAGTTGACTCATTGGAAAAGACTCTGATGCTGGGAGGGATTGGGGGCAGGAGGAGAAGGGGACAACAGAGGATGAGATGGCTGGATGGCATCACTGACTCAATGGTCATGGTTTGGGTGGACTCCGGGAGTTGGTGATGGACAGGGAGGCCTGGTGTGCTGCAATTCATAGGGTCACAAAGAGTCGGATACGACTGAGCGAGTGATCTGATCTGATCTGAAGAAAGAACAAAATATGGTCATGTGTAGAGATGTGGATGGGCCTAGAGTCCTTCATACAGAGTCAAGTAAGTCAGGAAGAGAAAAACAAATATTGTATATTAATGCAAATATATGGAATCTAGAAAAATGGCACTCTGTGCTTCTGAGATGGACTTTTTCTTAGTCTACATATAAGTGAGCCCATGCAGTATTTGTCTTCCTGTGTCTGGCTTCTCCCACTTGGCATAAGGCCCTTCTGGTGCATCCACATTGTCACAAATGGCAGGGTTGCTTTCTTTTTTATGAATAATGTTTATATATATATATAGTATATATTATATATATATAGTAGTATATTCTCCATCCATCAAGGACTTAGGTGGTTTCCATGTCTTAACAAAGAAGGCTGAGCACCAAAGAATTGATGCTTTCAAACTGTGGTGCTGGAGAAGACTTTTGAGAGCCTCTTTGACAGCAAGGAAATCAAGCCAGTCAATCCTAAAGGAAATCTACCCTGAATATTCATTGGAAGGACTGATGCTGGGCTCCAATACTTCAGCCCCCTGATGCAAAGAGCCGACTCATTGGAAAAGACCCTGATGCTGGGAAAGACTGAGGGCGGGAGAAGGGGGCAACAGAGGATGAGATGGTTGGATGGCATCATCGACTCAATGGACATGAGTTTCTGCAAATTCCGGGAAATAGTGGAGGACAGGGAATCCTAGCGTGCTGCAGTCTGTGGGGTCGAAAAGAGTCGGACACGACTTAGTAACTGAACAACAAATGTCTTAACTATCATGAACAGTGTGGCAATGAAAACGTGAGTGCAGATGTGTCTTCTAGATACTGATTCCATGTTTTTGGATGCTTATTCAGAAGTGAGAGCTGTTCTAAGTCACTGTGTTTGTGGCCCTGTGTTATGCAGAAATAGAAACACTAATAAGGGATAAGTAACACAAGTATGCTAAAGTTTACATAAACATTATTAAAAATCAGCAATAATTGCACCAATTGTTCAGGACATAAGCCAAAAAAGATTCTTGAAGGGAGGAGTATTCTATCACTGATTTTGTTTGAATTGCTTGGGCATGGCAATAATAAAAAGCTGATGGACTTTTAGTTGGTCTTATTATTTTAAAATTATTTGCAGATGGTGCATCTCCTTACTGCCTGCAGCTGCGGTGGCTGCTCCCTTTGTTCTGCTCTTGGTGAGCTGCTGAGAACCTGGGACCCAACGGAAGGAAGAACTTTCTGGATCAGACAGTTACTTCCCCGTAGAACAGAAACACAACCATGAGCCCCTTCCCCTTATCCCAGGTGGCGCCAGTGGTAAAGAGTTCACCTGCTAAAGCAGAAGATCTAAGAGCCAAGGGTTCGATACCTGGGTCAGGAAGATTCCCTGGAGAAGGGAATGGCAACCCACTCCAGTATTCTTGCCTGGGTAATTCCATGGACAGAGAAGTCTGGAGGACCCCCAAAGGTGAGAGGAGTGAAGAAAAGAAAGCTCAGCTACCATACACTTTTGCCAAGAGCAGGTGCTAATTACTTAAGATTCAAAAAAAAAAAAAAAAAAAAAACCAATTCTACTGACCCATCATGAGCATCCCAAGAAAGTAAGTACAGAATACCCTCTGTTTGAAGTCTGTGCATATCTCAGAAACATCTAACTGTTCCAGGGGGCCTTTGGGGGATGATATTCTGGAATAAATAGCGCACGCGCGCTCGTGTGTGTGTGTGTGTGTGTGTGCGCGCGTGCGCACGTGCTCAGTCATGTCTGACTCTTTGCGACCCCATGGACTTTAGTCCACCAGACCCCTCTGTCCATGAAATTTTCCAGGCAAGAATACTGGAGTGGGTTGCCATTTCCTCCTCCAGGGGATCCAAAGCGGGTCTCTTTTGTCTCCTGCACTGACAGGCAGATTCTTTACCACTAGCGCCACTGGGAAGACGCTGGAACAAACGGTGACTAGGATCAAGTCCCTGCCTATAGGAACCTCAGGAGCCCGGCAGTACATCCCTCCTGACCACCTGTCTACCCAGCTTTCCCATCCTGTCCACCTGGCCAGGAGCCTGGTTGTTCTGTTGTGATGATTGAATTAGGCTTTCTTCAGAGGTAGAGGACAGCTTAGCCTTCCTGCTCTGATACCAGCTTCCAAACTTACCTTGAGTAACATTATTTTGATACATATTGCAAAAAAATGTTTAAAGTGTACTGTATAAAACAATGCGAAAGCAGATACACACTACTCTACATAAAACAGATAAACAAGGTCCTACCGTATAGGATCTGGTTTTTTAATTTTTAATGAAATAATCTGAAAGCTATTTCTGCAAATAGACTAAAAAGAATTCTTTCTTTAAAAAAGAGCAATATGTCTTCTCATTTTGCCATTCACAAGATGCCTGAGAATGATGTGCAGAAATACTTTTCTGAAAGGTTACAAAATAACTTGCATCGCACTCCATGGCTCTTTGATTTGGTAATAAAAAGCAATCACAGTAGCTTATTCACTTACAGAGACTAATTCAAGCCGGGGGATGCAGTCTAGAATTTGGTAGGCAGTTACTAACAGCTGCAGAAAAGCACCGTGAATCCTGGGGCGGAGAAGAATCATCATAAAAATTATAGCAATAGGATCTGCAAGGATTAAGGAGCAGCAACAATTAAACAGCACCCAGATGAATTTCACTGTACAAAACATATCATACAGATGACTGGCATCCCTAGATTCAACCTCAACTCAGGAAAAAACGGAGAGAAACTAGGATGTGCCAAGATGAGTTGTTCTTGTTCAGTTGCTCAGTCATGTCCAACCCTTTGCAACCGCATGGACTTTAGCCCACCAGGCTCCTCTGTCCATGGGATTTCCAAGCAAGGATACTGAAGTGGGTTGCCATTTCATTCCCCAGGGAGTCTTCCTGACCCAGGGATTGAACCCAGGCCTCCAGCTTTGGCAGGTGGAGTCTTTATCACTGAGCCACCAGGGAAGCACATCCCAAAGTGTACATGGGCCATATACATGAAGCAGCTACAATTAGCTCTGTCACTGAGACAGTGCCTCCCTTCCAGAAGCACGGTGGAGGAAATGACTAATTCTCACCAAGGTTTGGGAAGATTTCTGAGAAGAAATGCCCTCTGTCCATCATTTGGACATAAGGTAGAGAAAGAAGAAAGGAGGAAACCAAAATATCTTAGGGCTTGATAGCCCAGATGTCAAGACAGTTGAGCCTAACTAACCAAGCCTCAGGCGCAGGCTTGGAAGGGTGTCTGCCCACCTGACATTGAACATGCCTGCAGGATTTTCACGTGGTTCTTGGGGAATTAGAACGACAATATATTTTCTATTTTTTGTAAGACTACAAACACACTCCATTTCATACAAAGAAGGCGGGCTGCCAATCTTCTGGAGCTGAGATTCTTAAATTATTCTTGGCTATAGACTTGAATATGTGTGAACTCAGAGCCCTTCTTTGTTTTCTTATCTCATGCTGGGGGAACCCAGATAATTTCTGGTCGCAGATAATTTCTGGTCTGATCTGGGGTTGTAAGTGATCTCCTGGAAAATCACCGTTAAGTTGCTGAAATTATCCTTTAAACTTTTTATTTCATTTCATGACATAACACACTTGAGCTTTGTTCTTATGTCTCCATCTCGATTCCTGGCATTTCCCCAGCCATGCTGTATCATCAAAGAGCTTCATGCATTTTTAAACAAAATGATCCTACTTTCCCAGAGCCTTTCATTTCTTTTTTCAGGGTCTTTGACTTTTTAAAGATCAATTACACTCGCAAAAAAATAATTCCAGAATATTACTAACTGTGGCTTCCATTATCTACTGCCTCATATGTGAACTTTTAACTTCTCCTTTAAATACATTCTTGAAAAATTATTCAATCTTTTGTTCTTCTAATAACGTCATCTCTTTCTCAGCATGCCACTGTTTATGACTATGTAATTAATTTTTCCTTCCAGACCTAAATTTGTTGATTCTTAATAATTACCCAACTTCCAGAGTATCCAGAATATATCAATAGATAAAGATGTTACATCAATCTCTACTTTCTAAGAAATTCTAAGCTGAAAAAGTATATATATATTATTTTATCTTGATACTAGGATCACAAATTACATTTTTAAAGATTAACTACATAAAATATAAGACTTTTAAAGATCAACTACATAAAATATAAGATTTGTTCACAGCAAAAATTTACCCAAACAATAAATTAATTATATACTTAACAAAGGAAAGGAAAGGCACAGGAAAATGTTTGCAGGATATCCATGTGAAATGAATATTTCAAATGGATCCAAATTACATCTTACTAGAGAAAGGACCCCTCCTACACTGTTGGTGGGAATGTAAATTGGTGCAGTCACTATGGAGAACAGTATGGAGATTCCTTAAAAAATGAAAAATACAGTTACCACATGATCATACAATTCCACTCCTGGGCATATATCCAGAGAAAAACATGATCCAAAAGGATATATCACCCCAATGTTCACTGCAGCACTGTTTACAAAAGCCAGGACACAGAAGCAACCTAAGCGTCTATCGACAGAGAAATAGATAAAGAAGATGTGGTACATATATACAATGGAATATTACTCAGCCATTAAAGAGAATGAAATAATGCCATTTGCAGCGACATGGATGGACCTAGAGATTGTCGTACTGAATGAAGTAATTCAGACAGAGAAGGAGACATACCATATGGCATTCCTTACGTGGAGTCTAAAAAGAAATGATACAAATGAACTTACTTACAAAACAGAAAGAAACACACAGACTTAGAGAACGAACTTACGGTTGCCGGGGAGAAGGCTGGGGGGAAGAACAGTTAGGGAGTTTGGGGTGGACATGCACACGCTGCTATATTTAAAATGGATAATCAGCAAGGACCTGCTGTACAGCACAGGGAACTCTGCTCAAGGTCATGGGGTGGCCTGGGTGGGAGGGGAGCTTGAGGGAGAATGGGTTCATGCGTGTGCATGACTGAGTCCCTTTGCTGTCCACCTGAAACTATCGCCAGCATTCTTAATCGGCTATAACCCAATACAAAACAAAACACATACAGATCCTTATGAAGAGCTGTTACAAATCAGTAAAAAAAGAACAAACACCCTAGTAGAAAAGCAGGTAAAGAACATGATTATTATTTTCACAGAAGAGATTCAAAAGGCATGAACTGAGAAAGGAAAACAACTTTAGTAATAATCAAAGAAAGAAAACTTAAAATCGAAATGAGACAAAAGGTACTGATTAGATCAACAACTTTTTGGGGGGCGGGGGCGGGGTAGAACTGGCTTACAAGGTAAATCAGGATATGAAAACATAGGCAAGCATGTGCAAGGATTGTGTGTTTCATGAAAAGTAAGAATAACTTTACCAAGGAGCAATTTGATGGTCTCTATTAAAAATTTAAACATGCTTTGAGTTTGATCCCTGGATGGGGAAGATGCCCCGGAGGAGGAAATGGCAACCCACTCCAGTATTCCTGCCTGGAGAATCCCATGGACAGAGGAGCCTGGCGGGCTACAGTCCATGAGGTCATAAACAGTAGGACATGAGTGAGTGACTAAAAAACAACAAACATGCTTCTTAACCCAACAATTTCATGTCCAAGAGACTATATTAAGATAAGAATCATCCACTTGTAGAGAGAACTCTGTAGAATTGTATTCATTTAAAATGAAGGGAGAGGATGAGATTTCCTATTTGTTTAAATGACAAAAAATACTGCCTATTAAATATCAACAACAAAGCTAGTATTATTGAAGAGGAAATATAGTACATGATTGAAACTTTTACAAAAATGAGTAGAATTCTTTCTTATTTATACTGTAGTGTTACTCGCTCAGTCATGTCAAATTCTGCAACTCCAAGGACTGTAGCCCGCCAGGCCCCTCTGTTCATGGGATTCCAGCAAGAATACTGGATTGTGTAGCACATTTACAGAGAAGCAATAATTCCTCATTCACTTGACATAATTTGGGAAACTTGAGAGGTGACTGAGTGCTGAGAGTGTCTGTCAAACATTAAAACAAGGCAAAGGTCAACTTAAACCAGTGTAATGTTAATAGCTAAGACAGTTCAACTGGATCTGTTGTCACTTATGACATCTGCTGGATCATCAAAAAAGCAAGAGAGTTCCAGAAGAACATCTATTTCTGCTTTATTGACTATGCCAAAGCCTTTGACATATTTGTGGATTACAATAAACTGTGGAAAATTCTGAAAGAGATGGGAATACCATACCACCTGATCTGCCTCTTGAGAAACCTATATGCAGGTCAGGAAGCAACAGTTAGAACTGGACATGGAACAACAGACTGGTTCCAAATAGGAAAAGGAGTACGTCAAGGCTGTATATTGTCACCTTGCTTATTTAACTTATATGCAGAATACATCATGAGAAACGCTGGGCTGGAGGAAGCACAAGCTGGAATCAAGATTGCCAGGAGAAACATCAATAACCTCAGATATGCAGATAACACCACGCTTATGGCAGAAAGTGAAGAAGAACTAAAGAGCCTCTTGATGAAAGTGAAAGAGGAGAGTGAAAAAGTTGGCTTAAAGCTCAATATTCAGAAAGCTAAGATCATGGCATCCGGTCCCATCACTTCATGGCAAATAGATGGGGAAACAGTGTAAACAGTGGCTGATTTTATTTTGGGGGGCTCAAAAATCACTGCAGATGGTGACTGCAGATCTAAACATAAGACCAGAAACTATAAAACTCTTAGAGGAGAACATAGGCAAAACACTCTCCAACATACATCACAGCAGGATCCTCTATGACCCACCTCCCAGAATATTGGAAATAAAAGCAAAAATAAACAAATGGGACCTAATTAAACTTAAAAGCTTCTGCACAACAAAAGAAACTCTAAACAAGGTGAAAAGACAGCCTTCAGAATGGGAGAAAATAATAGCAAATGAAGCAACTGACAAACAACTAATCTCAAAAATATACAAGCAACTCCTGCAGCTCAATTCCAGAAAAATAAATGACCCAATCAAAAAATGGGCCAAAGAACTAAATAGACATTTCTCCAAAGAAGACATACAGATGGCTAACAAACACATGAAAAGATGCTCAACATCACTCATTATCAGAGAAATGCAAATCAAAACCACAATGAGGTACCATTTCACGCCAGTCAGAATGGCTGCCATCAAAAAGTCTACAAGCAATGAATGCTGGAGAGGGTGTGGAGAAAAGGGAACCCTCTTACACTGTTGGTGGGAATGCAAACTAGTACAGCCACTATGGAGAACAGTGTGGAGATTCATACACACCGAGGAAACCAGAATTGAAAGAGACACGTGTACCCCAATGTTCATCACAGCACTGTTTATAATAGCCAGGACATGGAAGCGACCTAGATGTCCATCAGCAGATAAATGGATAAGAAAGCTGTGGTACATATACACAATGGAGTATTACTCAGCCATTAAAAAGAATACATTTGAATCAGTTCTAATGAGGTGGATGAAACTGGAGCCTATTATGCAGAATGAAGTAAGCCAGAAAGAAAAACACCAATACAGTATACTAACACATATATATGGAATTTAGAAAGATGGTAATGACAACACTGTATGTGAGATAGCTAAAGAGACACAGATGTATAGAACAGTCTTTTGGACTCTGTGGGAGAGGGAGGTGGGGGATGATTTGGGAGAATAGCATTAAAACATGTAAATTATCATATAAGAAATGAATCACCAGTCCAGGTTCGATGCAGGATACAGGAAGCTTGGGGCCGGTGCACTGGGATGACCCAGAGGGATGCTTTGGGGAGGGAGGTTGGAGGGGGGTTCAGGATGGGGAACATGTGTACACCCATGGTGGATGCATGTTGATGTATGGCAAAACCAATACAATATTGTAAAGTTAAAAAAAAAGACACTTTATCCTTGGAAGGAAAGTTATGACCAACCTAGATAGCATATTCAAAAGCAGAGACATTACTTTGCCAACAAAGGTCTGTCTAGTCAAGACTATGGTTTTTCCAGTGGTCATGTATGGATGTGAGAGTTGGACTGTGAAGAAAGCTGAGCACTAAAGAACTGATGCTTTTGAACTGTGGTGTTGGAGAAGACTTTTGAGAGTCCCTTGGACTGCAAGCAGATACAACCAGTCCATCCTAAAGGAGATCAGTCTTGGGTGTTCATTGGAAGGACTGATGTTGAAGTTGAAACTCCAATACTTTGGCCACCTGATGTGAAGACCTGACTTATTTTAAAAGACCCTGATGCTGGGAAAGATTGAAGGTGGGAGAAGGGGATAACAGAGGATGAGATGGTTGGATGGCATCACCGACTCAATGGACATGAGTTTGGGTAAACTCCAGGAGTTGGTAATAGACAGGGAGGCCTGGCATACTGCAGTCCATGGGGTCACGAAGAGTCAGACATGACCGAGTGACTGAACTGAACTAAACTGAACTGATATTAATTATTCATATGAAAATAGCTCTTATAATGTAAATTTAAACATCTATGGGGAAAAAATTAATATTAGTTTCTTAGATCCATTTTTCCCACAGCAAAATGACTTGATTTAAACCAAGGGCTAAAATACGGAATTCCCTGGTGGTCCAGTGATTAGCACTTGGCACTTTCATCGCTGAGGGTGTGGATTTGATCCCTGGTTGGGAATTCTTCAAGCTTCATGACATGGTCAAAAAAGAAAAAAAAAAGAAAAGTAAGCCAGTGACTAAATTAATGGATGAATGCTTATACATTTATTATGAGTTTTGTTGTGACTTTTTAATCTATATATAAATTGAAAGAGGCAATACAAGAGTTTTACTCTTATTAAATGAATTTTGCAAATAACTTAATCTTGGAGAAATTCCATTGAGTATAATTCCAGACTGACAATTCTCCAATACACATTGTAGATCACTTATTTTCCTAACCTCTTGTATTGTCTCTTGTTTGTTTTTACATTTTTGGTGTATTTGTTACACAGGTGAAAAAAAAAAAAAACCCAAAACTATGCCAAATTGGGATTACGATAAAAGACTGACTGCATTTCCTTTCAGTATTATTTTGGGACATTGTTGAACAGTCCTGCTCAAAGATTATTTGATTCTCTAGGGAACGTAGCTTTGTTTGTTATTAAGTTCAACTAACTATGGCCCAGATTCTTAATTGTAGGTTTTTGTCCAGTAGACTTGCAAAGATTTGTCTGGTGAAGAAAGTTCCACCAAAGAGTACAGTTTTCTTGCCCTGTCAGGACATAATTAGCTTTGTTTCTAACAATCTTATGGGCTGAATGTTGTACCCTCACCAAATTCATATGCTGAAGTCCTGACCCCCAGTGCCTCAGAATGTACTTGGAGATAGAGTTTTAAAGAGGTACTTCAGTTAAAATGGGGTCGTTGGGGTGGGCCCTAATCCAGTAGAACTGGTGTCCTAAGGGGAAGAGGAGATCAGGACGCAGTATACACAGAGGACAGACCGCATGAGGACGCAGAGAAGCTGGCCATCTTCAGCCCACCCGAGAGGGCATGGAAAAAGCTTCCCCCCCACCCCTCGGCCTCTGACCTCTGGCCCCTAAGATCATGAGCCATGGAGGCCTGCAGCCTGGGCTACTTTGCATGGTAGCCTTAGTAAACCAATTCACTTAGCAAAGTTATTTCAGCACAACTTTCCTGACTAAATAAACAAATTCTTCCAAGAAGGAGCTTTAACATCTTGCTGAATCTCCAACTAATGTGTTAAATAAACACTCTGTATTTGAATGAAAGTCAAACTTTTAACGTTTCGGACATTGTATTTTGACAAAAAGTGATAAAATCTTCTCCCTGTTCTCCTATTGAACATTTACTCCATCCAAGTCTTTGTTTCCAAACGTCCTATTGTTAATTCTTTTGATATCTGATAACACATCCACCAGTCAGTCATCAGCCAATATTTTTATCAGCTTTTTTGTTTGGTTTTTTTTTTGTATTTTTTTTTTTTTAGCATCCTCCAGAGACTTCAGTTAGAATGCCCTGTGCCAGCCCTTTTCCAGGTCACCCAGATATTTTTCCTGCCTTCTTTGTGTTATCTTAGGTCAAAGGTTGCTGACAGATTTTTGGCCACTGAAAGGTCCAAGCCTTAAATTCCAGAGGGCAGGCAGGTGAGGGAAACTGAGGCTTTTCAGGCTTAAGAAAACTGTTAGGGGGACTTCTCTAGTGGTCCAGTGGTTAGAATCCACCTGTCAGTATAGAGAACGCGGGTTCCACCCCTGGCCCAGGAACTGAGATCTCACACGCTGTCGAGCAACCAGGCCTATGTGCCACAACTACTGAGCCTGTGCTCCAGAGCCGGGAAGCCACAGCTACTGAAGCCCACGTGCTCCACGGCGCATGCTCCCCAACAAGAGAAGCCGGGGCCGGATAAGGAAGAGGAGTCCCTGCTCACGGCAACTAAAGAAAGCCCTTGTGCAGCCAAAAGTAAATAAATAAATAGATAGACACTTAAAAAAAAAAAAAAGCTATTAGGGAGCAGTCATCTGGCCCATCACGGGGGCTGTTCTGCAGGGAGCATGACACTAGGGATTCTGTGTCAGCCCCATTTCAGTGATGTTAGCAGACATAGAGTCTAATAGAGCCCTGTTGCAATTCATCTGGGACCTTATCTTTAATCTCGCCCATCAGAATCTGACACTTTATTCACAGCAAGGCATTCTCTGCTTATATTACGAAAATAGCTATTCCACATCTCTAGGGTGGATTCGGTTGGGGCCATTTGCTGAAGACAGGGAACAGGCCTGATTCCTTACAATGCAATGGGAGGTCGTTGTTTCTAACTAAAGAAAAACACTAGTGTTAGTTGCTCAACAGTGTCCAACTCTTTGTGATGCCATGGACTGTAGCCCACTAGGCTCCTCCGTCCATGGGATTTCCCAGGCAAGAATGGCCACCACAGTGGGTATCCATTTCCTTCTCCAGGGGGTCTTCCTGACCCAGGGATTGAACCCAGGTATCCTACATTACAAGCAGATTCTTTTCCATCTGAGAGCTGCCAGGGAAGCACCCCCAGCAAAAAAAAAAAAAACCAACACTAAATCATTTTCAATTAGAAAAACATATATTAGGTGACTCAAGGCACTTGGAGGCCACAAGGAAGCCCTTAGCCCAGGGGAGAAAATGTATCTCAGTGTCTGGAATAATTAGTTATTAATAGCTATGTAATTGAATAATTCCTTTCAAGTTAAATAAATGATTCACATAAAAATAAATAAGTAAAATTATATTTCAATTATAATTACAAATTTAACAGAATTAGCTGGCACTAATTTAGAGGACTGCTGGATTGGGCAGGCACACAGGGACAGAGACGTCAGTCTGGAGGCTCGGCACCCAGGCCCAAGTGAGGAGGCCCTGTAACAGGAAACAGAGACACCACCACACTTATTTTCTTTTATCACCAAGAGGAAACAGCAGGAAACATGTTACGTGTCTGTCTTCTGTAAGGTGCTGTGCTGTCCTGTCCACTGCCGAGGAGTCGGGTAGGGGGTCTGCGGGGCCATCCCTGAGCCAAGATAACAAGAGTAGGCGCTGCCCACATCAGACACGTGATGGTCATTGTCTCAGGTCACTTAGCCTTCACAGCTAGCCCTGAGGAGGAGCTACTCCCCACTCTTTACAGGTGAGGGAATAAAGTCCATGACATTAGGAACCTCACTCACAGTCACGTAGTGGCCAAGCTGGGCGCTAAATTCTGAACTCTGGTCTCATCAATTCCCCAGAGTCATCCCTTGCTGCTGCTGCTGCTACTGCTAAGTCGCTTCAGTCGTGTCCGACTCTGTGCGACCCCATAGATGGCAGCCCACTAGGCTCCTCTGTCCCTGGGATTCTCCAGGCAAGAACACTGGAGTGGGTTGCCATTTCCTTCTCCAATGCATGAAAGTGAAAAGTGAAAGTGAAGTCGCTCAGTCGTGCCCGACTCTTAGCAACCCCATGGACTGCAGCCCACCAGGCTTCTCCTTCCTGGATTTTCCAGGCAAGAGTACTGGAGAGGGGTGCCATTGCCGTCTCCAAAGTCATCCCTTAGGCACCGAAAATTCCAAAGTGAGTCATCAAATGAATTAGGCATGACCTGGAATTAATGAGCATTTTTTAAATTTAATTAAATGAATTGATATATTTATTTTGAAAATTCTTATTGGAGTATAGCTGCTTTACAATGTTTTGTTACTTTCTACTATACAGCAAAGTATGACCCCATGGACTGTAGCCCGCCAGGCTCCTCTGTAAATGGTATTTCCCAGTCAAGAATACTGGAGTGGGTAGCCATTCCCTTCTCCAGGGGATCTTCAAAACCAAGGATCGAACTTGCATCTCCTGCATTGACAGGCAGATTCTTTACCACTGAGCCACCTGGAAAGCCCAGGGGAATACAAACCACATTTTGAGTCCTTTTGGTGACTCAGAAAATCTCTAATGCTAAAGATATTTTTGAAGTCATACTCTATTACTAGAGCATCCACACATCTGACAGAAATGAAAACCTTTTGTAAAGGAAGACAACATAACTCTAAAGTTCAAATTATTTCTACATGTTAGTTCTCAAACAATATCAAGCACATAATGAGGAACAATCAGGTACGACATCACACCCATTTGGATGACTATTAAAAACAAAAGAAAGAAAGAACAGAAAATAACAAGGACTGATGAGGATGGGGGATACTGGAACCCTGCTGGACTGCTGGTGTGAATGTAAAATGGTGCGGCCACCGTGCAAAAGACTATCCTGGTTCCTCAAAAAATTAAACATAGAATTACCATGTGATCTAGGTTCCACTCCTGGGTATACACCTCAAAGTTGAAAGCAGCACCTCAAAGGGACATTTCTATACGCATTTTCATAGCAGCAGTATTCACAACAGCTAAAGTGTAGAAATAACCCAAGTGTTCATCAGTGGGTAAGCAAACTGTGGTCTCTACCCCCAGTGGAATATTATTCAGTCTTCAAAAGAAAGGAGGACTTCCCTGATGGTCCAGTGGTTAAGGATCTACCTACCAATGCAGGGGACACAGGTTCAACCTCTGGTCCAGGAAGATTCCACATGTAGCAGGGGTGGAGGGTGGGCAACTAACCCCATACACCACAACCTCTGAGTCTGAGCTCCAGAGCCTGGGAGCCTCAGCTACTGAAGCCCTCCTGGCTACAGCCCATGCTCGGCAACAGGACAGCCCAGCACAATGAGAAGCCTGTGGACTGCAACTAAAGAGTAGTCCCTGCTCCCTGCAACTAGAGAGGGCCTGTGTGCAGCAACAAAGACCCAGGGCAGCCAATAAATAAATAAAATTTAAAAAATAAATAAGTGTTTAAAAAAGGAAGGAAATTATAACACTTGCTATGACGTGGATGAAACTTGAAGCCATTATGCTAAGTGAAATAAGCCGGTAGCAAAACCACAAGTACTGAATGGCTCCAGTTCCATGAGGTACCTAGAGTAGTCAAATTCACTGAGACATAGAAGAAAGGTGGTTTCAAAGAGCTAGCGTGTGTGCATACTAAGTTGCTTCAGTCATGTCCAGCTTTTTGCGATCCCATGAACTATATCCCTCCAGGCTCCTCTGTCCTTGGGATTCTCCAGGCAAGGATACTGGAGTGGGTTGCATGCCTTCCTCCAGGGGATCTCCCTGACTCAGGGATCGAACCCACGTCTCTTATGCCTCCTGCACTGGCAGGCGGGTTCTTTACAACCAGCGCTACTTGGGAAGCCCTCAAGAGCTAGAAGGGAGGAGACATGAAAGAGTTATCATTTAATGAGTATACAGACTCAGCTTTGCAAGATGAAAACAGTTCTGGAAATGGGTGGTGGTGAAGGTTGCACAACAATATGAATGTACTTACTAGCTCTGAACTGTACACTTAAAAATGGTTAAGATGAAAAAAAAAATGCTTAAGATGGTACATTTTATGTAAGGTGTGCTCTGCTGTGCTCAGTTGCTCAGTCATGTCTGACTCTGCGACCCCAGGCTCCTCTGTCCATGGGAATTCTCCAGGCAAGAATATTGGAGTAGGTTGCCATGCCCTCCTCCAGGGGATCTTCCCAACCCAGGGATCGAACCCAGGTCTCTTGCATCGCAAGCGGATTCTTTACCATCTGAACCACCTGATATTTACCATAACAAAAAACATTGAGAAAAATATTTGAAACAAACTAAAAATTACCAGGCATCCAAAAGACAGATAAACAGTAGCAATGGGAACTCCAGTCAGGGGAATTGCCAGATTATAAAGAACCACAATCACTATGCTCAAAGAAGTAAAAGCTTGAAATGTGGGGCATGGAATCGGAAGATATAAACAAAATCAAGTGCTTGCTAGGGATTCAGGGGGAAAGCGTGGAGGAACAAAAAGCACTGGGGGGTTTTAGGACAATGCAACTGTTCCGTATGCTATCCTGGGGATGGGTACATGGTGTCATAAAGACTTTGCATAGGATGAAGTGTGCACTGCATTATTCAAAACATCCCAAACTGAAAGCAACCCAAATATCCATGAAGAGCAGAGAGGATAGATAAATCGCAGTATAGTTAGACAACCATGCGGACTGCTGTAGTGCAAAGAACATGAGCTAACTGCAACTAGAGGAGGCCACATGGATGAATTTTAAAACCATAAGTTAAAAATGTCTTGCTGCAAAAAAATTAAGTGATTTCATATGTAGTACCCGAAACAGGTAAAATTATATGTACTGTTTAAGGATGCATAGCTGGGTGTTCAGGCTGTTTAGAAAAGCAAAGATGAGATTATCATAAAAGTCAATATAGTGATTCTGTTTGTGAGAGCAATTATGATTAAGAAGGGCTGAGACAGGCAATATTTCATTTCTTAACTTGGTTGATGGTTACAGGAATGATTACATATTAGTATAAGTGACTGTAGAGTCAAAAAACTATGACCTGTGCGCTAAATCCTGTCTGCCACCTGTTCTTGTAAATAAAGTTTTACTGGAACACAGCCTTACTCCTTTGCTTACATACGTAAACAAGAACATAGAGTCTCTATTTCACCATTTACACAACCGTGTGGGGCTCCATGGCCCCTATTTTCTCTAACACATTTGAAGATTCATGGTGTGTTTTTAAACATGTGTATTGTCCAAAGATGCTCAGTTCAGTTTGGTTCAGTTGCTCAGTCGTGTCCAACTCTTTGCGACCCCATGAACCGCAGCACGCCAGGCCTCGCTGTCCATCACCAACTCCCAGAGTTTACCCAACTCATGTCCATTGAGTCTGTGATGCCATCCAGCCATCTCATCCTCTTGTCCCCTTCTCCTCCTGCCCCCAATCCCTCCCAGCATCAGCCAAAGATGCCACAATTCATTAATTCGTATTTATAGTCCATCCCATTCTTAAAGCTAAGTGACTCCAAGCTCCAGTGGGGATCTGATAGCCCCTCCTCCCTTGACCTGCCTGTGGATTTGCAAAGTGACTTGACTGTCAACTGTGTTGTGAGTGTTCCTCTTATTCTCAGCAAAGCTGCTTTATCCAGGAAGAAGAGTCACTTTTCTTGGGTTTGAGGAACTCTCTTCTTTGTGTAAGACAAATAGTTTTTCAGCTACATGAGAGCTGAGTTTGGGCGCCATTGTTTAAGCTTTCCTGTGCTGCATTTCGTGATAAATTGAGACTTTTGTTTTGTTTTGTTTTTCTTCCTTGCAGAGGAAATCAAGTACAGGAGACGTCTTTATGGTGGGCTATATCTGATGCAGCAAAGGCAACAAGCTCAGGAAGTTCAAATGTTGTCTCCTTGGATGGGCCCAGACACAAAAATACCGCCTCCGTCTAATAAAGTAGAAAACACTATGCTGGAGCAAAAGATGCAAGAAATGGTCTTCTTAAGAAACACAATATCAAGGTTTTTTTTTTTTTTTTATCACCTCTTCTTAGAGGCCCTTTCTTATTAGTCATTCAACAAACATTACCGGTATCCATCCAGTACTATGCTAGGAACTCCCCGCATTAAGGAGCTTACTTTATAGAGGAGGGATAGGGCTTCCTGCCTGCCAATGCAGGGGACATAGGTTTGATCCCTGGTCCAGGAAGATTCCACATGCCATGGGGCAACTAAGCCTGGGCACCACAGCTACTGAAGCCTGTGCACTCTAGTGCCCATGCTCTGCAACAGAAGAAGCCAGTGCCATGAGAAGCCTGCACACAGCAACTGAAGAGTAGCCCCCACTTGCCACAACTAGAGAAAGCCCATGCACAGCAACGAAGACCAAGCATAGCTAAAATTTAATTAATTTAATTTTTAAAAACGTATAAGAGGAGGGAAAGCCCAGTGTGAGCAATGCTGGAGTGGGATTGAGCCCAGGTGGGTATGGAGGACACTGGGGACCCCCACTTAAACTGGTTGAAGAAGAGGGGCCTGGGAAGTCTTCCAGGACAAGGGGAAATTGAGCTGAAGTAGCCTGGACACCAGTTAGCCAGAAGATGAGAAGACCCCAAATTCCAGGCAGTCAGAACAGCTTGTGCAAAGGCCCTGACTTGTGCAAATATGTAGCTCCTCACAAAACTGCTAGTTCTGTGCTTTAGGAACGTGAGTGAGATAGGGCTAGGGTAGCAGTTGTTCAAATCTGAATAATTTCTATACAAATATTTGAAACTATAGGCTTCCATCTGTAGGGAAGAAAAGAAGTCCTCAGGCGTGTGGTCATGGACTTGTCCTGCTTTTTGGTAAACAGGACCCAGAGTGTGACAGAAATGTGCACAATCAGGGCACATTTAGTTGCAATAAAAATTGCAACTGTATGATCCTGAGCTAAATGCTCCACTTCTCTAAGCCTCAGTTGATTTACCTACAGAGCAAAAAACATGTCTATCCCACAAATGGCTGCACATGAAAGGGTTCTGCGAGCAAATGTGATGTGATGGGAGCCACGAACGCACTAGGTCTCACTGGGCTTCCCATCAGCGTTATTATGATCACAATTTTTGTAATTATATTACTACCATAGTTTTCACCATCTTGATGAAGTCAATCACTTCCCAGCATAATGAGCAATGAAAAGAAAGGAGAATAGAGAGGATAAAGTAGAGGGGAAAGGGAGGAGAGGCCCAGGGACTCCAAACCCTAGAGTCCCTGGGGGCAATGGCAGAGGGAAGCCTGCACGCAGGGCCAGGAGGAAGGCCACAGGTGGCATTTGGCTGGGCTATATGAGGGGCAGGAAGGGGAAGTGGCTCGTTGTGTGGCGGGCAGAGAAATAATAAAAAAGTGAGCCTGTGAGTCAACAGTTTGTGGCTCTCAGCATATTTCTTGAGCAGCTATGATCACACTCTGTTTTTTGTTTTTAAACGAATAAAAGCAAGGAAATCCTAAACTGATGGGTCTGTTCAGGTTGCACGAAGCCTTCCAGTGCATAGCCAACACGCGAGCTCAAGTGCCGACTAGAGGAAAATCCCAGAAAGTCTATTCATATCCTAGCAGAATGCAGAATGTATAAAACACGACTCCATATGTGTTTTTAGTTCCATATGTTACCTCTCCTTGGACACAGCCGAAGGCTGGCACAGATCCTGTGACAGAAGAAACGGCACAGTGTGCAATCGTGGGGGGCTGGGGTGCGTCAGGCCTTCACCCCCATACCCAGGGAGAGCACATGTCCCTAGCGTCTCCTGTTCACACTGCTCCGGCGGGTGAGGTAGGTGCAATGAGCTCAGGAGGTGCCTCCCCCATCTCTGGGTGTGGGGTGGGCCGTGGGGAAGAGGTTATAGAAGCAGAGAGGTGCTCAAAGGAAGCCAGAGAGTAGGACCATTTGTTTAAAGCAGGCTGGCTTTTGGGACAGCCCGAGATATCTGACTTGTTCCACACTGCAGCTCATTGCAGCTCATTTGCTAGACTTAGTGCCGTGGAACCCCAGGACCCGTCAAGAGGCTCATTTGTGGTAATCAGTGTCATGCAGAAACAAATCAGCCAAAAATGGGGGAGGGGTGGGATTCTGCAGACAATGAAACTCAGAAACAAGAAATAAAACGGAGTGAAACAAATTTATTTCCCACAGGACCTCTCAGCAACACAGTAGTACCAGGGGGCACTAGTGGTAAAGAACCCGCCTGCCAATGCAGGAGACGTAAGAGATGCAGCTTCCATCCCTGGGTCAGGAAGGTCCCTAGGAGGAGGGCATGGCAGCCCACTCCAGTACTCTTGCCTGGAGAATCCCCTATGGACAGATAGTCCACAGGGCCGCCAAGAGTCACATACAACTTAGCACTCACACCCATGAATCATCAAGATAGGATTTGGGAGTTTCAAAAGGAGAATCTTTTTCTTTTGGCAGAATGCTAAACCAGAGTCCTCATAATGCCATGTTGATAAAACGCTAGTGCTAATTATACTGTTAATAACAGCGCATTTGAGTATCTGACCTGTTGAAGAAAGTTTTTAAGGCAGACCTGAAACTACTTTGTGTGTATATGAATGTCTTTTATGGATCATCCCCTAGAATACAGCATGTGTGTGTGTGTGTGTAGTCATGTACAGATGTGAGAGTTGGACCATGAAGGCTGAGCACCGAAGAATTGATGCTTTTATACTGTGGTGCTGGAGAAGACTCTTGAGAGTCCCTTGAACTGCAAGGAGATCAAACCAGTCAATCCTAAAGGAAAACAACCCTGAATATTCATTGGAAAGACTGATGCTGAAGCTGAAGTTCCAAAACTTTGGCCACCTGATCAAAGAGCCAACTCACTGGAAAAGTCCCTGATGTTGGGAAAGACTGAAGGCAGGAGAAGAGAGGGTGAAACAGAGGGTGAGATGGTTGGATGACATCACCGACTCAATGGACATGAGTTTCAGCAAACTCCAGGAGAACGTGAAGGACGGGAAGCCGGGTGTGCTGCAGTCCATGGGGTTGCAAAAAGTCAGATGCAACTTAGCAACTGAACAACAACAACGGTACATATAGGAAATAACTGAAATCATGTTAACAATTTCTTTTCAAAGGCAGCTGGATATAGGTAACAGTCACAGGTTTACTGAGCACTTACTGTGTGCCAGGCATCGTGCTGAAAGCTTCATCCACCTGCTCGTCACCTCACAGCTACACTCACTAGTAGTGAGCGCCCTATTTCAGAAACAAGGAAAGTGCCTCTTAGACCTGCCCCAAGAGTGGTCAAGCCCGTGGCCCTCTGCAGCCGTGTGACTTTGGACATGGTTCTACAAGCCTTGTTTTCCTCCCTGTAAAATGAGGCGAATAGTATTATCAATTCAAGTGGACTTACAGCCTCGTGAATAGGACCCTAAGGGATGCCATGTTCTTTTGCACGTGTGGGGTACCGGGTTGGGGGCAATCTAAATTTTAGTCCAATCTTCTAGAATTAGCTCCATGTAATGATTCATTCAGCCCTCTGAGCTCACTCCCGGTCTCCTTAGGTAAACAGGATCTCTCTTTCAGTTTCTTTTCCCTCCTCTGACTTTCCCCAGGATGGCCTGAGGCCACATGGGGTCTGTGTGGGAAGACCACATTACTCATGGTTCAGGCCAGGCCACTCCGGAGCATGACTAAGACTGCTAGAAACAGTGGCACAAGGGCCTCAGGCATAAATTGCTCTGTCCCTGGCAAACCCACCCCCGTGGGTCCCCTGGCACATCTTGCCCTCTTCTCTGGCTGCTGGGACCCAGAGGCCACAGCCTTGTCCTCTGGTGACAGGAAGGCCAGTGTCTGAGGCTGAGCATGGCTGAACCTCAGTCATCCTCCCTGGAGACTTGCTCCCTCTCCCTCTGGAGTGTTCAAGGAGGACCAAGGAGGTCTGGATGTGCCTACCCCAAGGTGGCTCCATGCCAAGAGACCCACCCTGTGACCCTGAGTTACATGACCTTTCTGATGAGATCCCCATCAACCACTGTCTGATGTGTTCTATTATACAGAATATTTTGGGGTAGCCCTGTTTTCATTCCTAGGCCTTAGTTAGTGACAGTGATGGCTGTGGGTACCACCAGCTCAGGTACCATCGCAATGTGTTCTTACTGAGACCTCTGCAGCCTCGAACATGCATGTCTTATGCATGTGCTTCATGATTATTCATTGAGCGATGGCTCAAACCTAGCCATCCCTATGCTGAGCCATGATCACCAAGAGTACCTCAAAATGGTCCCCTCTAGGTTGGTGTGGGAGCAACCTGCTTCTCCCAGAACCCTCCCTGAGAAGATACAAGTATTAAAACCGCATCCATTCATCATAAGGAGATCTTTAACTAGCTCAAGTGCAAAGGCGGTTTGCTGGAAAACACAGAGGAATCCTGCAGAACTCAGCTTCAGGAGGGACAGATGAGCCACCTAGGGAATGGAAAGTCCTCAGGCATCAGCCCTCTCCAGCTCTCGCCACCTGTATCCTTGGCCCCCTCACTGCAGACAGCTTCCCTCAGCTCATCTACCTCCTGGACAAGGTCCTAAGAAGTGTGGCCAAGCTAACCAATCCAGGTTAGCTGAGGCTGGACATGGCTGAACCTCGGTCACCCTCCCTGGAGACTTGCTCCCTCTCCCTCCAGAGGGTTCAAGGAGGACCAAGGAGGTCTGGATGTGCCTGAGATCCTTACATGGATCTCCCTCGACTGCTCAGGTGCATGTAAACATGGATAAAAGGGGTTATGTAAGCTTCTAGGCTTCTGCCACAGTGATGACATGTGAAAATTATATTTGAGAATGACGATCTTGACAAACTGTTTACAGCTTGGATTGGCTCTTTGTGGTCTTTTTTTTTTTTTTTTTTTTGGCTGCACTGTGCCACTTTTGTGATCTTAGCTCCCTGAAAGGATAAGTGCAGAGTCCTAACCACTGGACTGCCAGGAATGTACCTCTTTGGGGTCTTAATGTGAGCAATTTTTAACCCAAGTGGAGACATGCTTCTTTTCATCAAACAGACTTTAACAATCTTCAGGCACCTATTGGGATGAGTATTTTTGTCTGGAAACAAAGTATCCAGGCAGATGCTCTTTATAAGACATGCCTCTGTTTTTAGATTTATTTTGTAATTATAAATTAATTATTTATTTGGAGTATAATCACTCTACAATGTTGTGTTAGTATCAGCTATATGTATTCCAAGATACAGCTATGAAGGTGAGAGTGTTAGTTGCTCAGTCATGTATGATTCTTTGCGACCCCATGGACTGTAGCCCACCATGCTCCTCTGTCGTGTGATTCTCCAGGCAAGAACAATAGAGTGGGTTGCCATTCCCTTCTCCAGGGGATCTTCCTGACCCAGGGATAGAACCCAGGTTTCCTGCATTGGTAGGTGGATTCTTTTCCATCTGAGTCACCAGCTGCTGCTGCTGCTAAGTCGCTTCAGTCGTGTCTGACTCTGTGCGACCCCACAGACGGCAGCCCACCAGGCTCCCCTGTCCCTGGGATTCTCCAGGCAAGAACACTGGAGTGGGTTGCCATTTCCTTCTCCAATGCATGAAAGTGAAAAGTGAAAGTGAAGTAGCTCAGTCGTGTCTGAGTCTTAGCGACCCCATGGACTGCAGCCCACCAGGCTCCTCCATCCATGGGATTTTCCAGGCAAGAGTACTGGAGTGGGGTGCCATGGCCTTATCCCCTGAGTCACCAGGGAAGCCCCTATATACAGCTATATGTACACATATATCCCCTCCCTCTTGAACCTCCCTCCCTCCTACAGCCCCCCCATCCCACCTCTCTAGCTCATCATAGAGCACTGAACTGAGCGCCCTCTGATAAAGCAGGCTTCTTGCCTCTCCCAGCTGGGGAACTCTGTTAGTTAGTTAGCAGGAGGGGGTCACACATCCACTTGAAAGGTGTCTGCTGTCCTTTGGTTGCTTTCAGAGAGATGTGGCAGTGACTCTGGGGATGCTTTAGTGAAAGTTATTTCATGGCGAGCATCATGAGATAATTCCATGCAGACAGCAGGGAACAAACAGCTGTCAGAGTATGTTTTTACCAAAGAATAACATGAACTATGAAACAAGACGAAGGTCTGTCATACCAGAGAGTCAGCTCATGCTACCATTTTAAAACTGCTGAGAAAATACTTCCTCCACACTCATGAAAACTTAAACAAGAAAAGTATTTATGAAGTCTGAAGTAATTGCTGGGGGTTCCCCAATGGCTCAAGCAGTAAAGAGTCCACCTGAAATGCAGGAGACTCGGGTCTGGTCCCTGAGTTGGGAGGATCCCCTGGAGGAGGAAATGGCAACACACTCCAATATTCTTGCCTGGGAAATCCCCTGGACAGAGAAGCCTGGCGGGCTGCAGTCCACAGGGTCACAGACGGTGCACACAAGCACAGCAATTGCTTAATATGCTTTTGCCCATTCTCTTGGGAAATTATTAAATGCGTCAAGGTATAATTTATGATTTTGCACACAATCATGATTTGAACAAGTGCCTTCTGAGGTTAAGTGACATCTAAAAAGACGACTTCTTTCATTCCTATGTTCCTTTGAGCACAAGGAAGCCACTTTTGTTTTTGCTTTGTGTTCTATCAGGCTTCCACAAAAATCCCACTTGGAATGTAACAGAAGAGTTCAAATGTGTTACTCTACAAATTACAGTTTGCAAGCAGTCAGTGAGGAACGAAGTCCATTCCTTCTCTTTCCACACATTCTGAGAGTTCCCGGCAGATAGTACCGTTGATCATGCTGCAGGTGGCCCACCTTTCACGTGAACCGAGAGGAAGGGAGGCCGTGGTCAATGGAAAGCAAGCTGTGCGGAAATGGCTGCCCCTGTGCGGCTCCAGACCACGGGCTGCAGAGCAGGAAATGGCAGAGACGTGCTTGCTGCCATCTTGGGGCTGCCCATCACCCACATGCCTGGGAGTGTCATGCCCCCATCAGTTTCAACTAGAGCTTGATCCAGACACTCAGAAGGTGAATCCACACCAAGGAAAATTTCAACATATGGTAGTGATCTGGAATCTCTCCAATGAGATTGTCTTGATCCAGCACAGTTTGAAAGTCACCATGGCTTATGGGTTTAGAGCCCAGTGATTTTAAAAGGTCCCTTTCAGGGGCTTCCCTGGTGGCTTGGTGGTAAAGAATCCGCCTGCCAATGCAGGAGACACAGGTTTCATCCCTGATCTGGGAATATTCCACATGGCTTGGAAAGTCCCAGGAAAACATCTATTTCTGCTTTATTGACTATGCCAAAGCCTTTGACTGTGTGGATCACAAGAAACTGTGGAAAATTCTGAAAGAGATGGGAATACCAGACCACCTGATCTGCCTCTTGAGAAATCTGTATGCAGGTCAGGAAGCAACAGTTAGAACTGGACATGGAGCAACAGACTGGTTCCAAATAGGAAAAGGAGTATGTCAAGGCTGTATATTGTCACCCTGCTTATTTAACTTATATGCAGAGTACATCATGAGAAACACTGGGCTGGAAGAAGCACAAGCTGGAATCAAGATTGCCGGGAAAAATATTAATAACCTCAGATATGCAGATGACACC
This sequence comes from Bos javanicus, assembly GCF_032452875.1. Lineage (NCBI taxonomy): Eukaryota > Metazoa > Chordata > Mammalia > Artiodactyla > Bovidae > Bos > Bos javanicus. Next base: position 6,534,525 of record NC_083878.1, on the reverse strand, counting down.
ACCCTTATGGCAGAAAGTGAAGAGGAACTAAAGAGCCTCTTGATGAAAGTGAAAGTGGAGAGTGAAAAAGTTGGCTTAAAGCTCAACATTCAGAAAACTAAGATCATGGCATCCGGTCCCATTACTTCATGGCAAATAGATGGGGAAAGAGTGGAAACAGTGGCTGACTTTGTCTTTCTGGGCTCCAAAATCACTGCAGATGGTGACTGCAGCCATGAAATTAAAAGACGCTTTCTCCTTGGAAGGAAAGTTATGACCAACCTAGACAGCATATTAAAAAGCAGAGATAATACTTTGTCAACAAAGGTCCATCTAGTCAAGGCTATGGTTTTTCCAGTGGTCATGTGTGGTTGTGAGAGTTGGACTATAAAGAAAGCTGAGCACCGAAGAATTGATGCTTTTGAACTGTGTTGTTGGAGAAGACTCTTGAGAGTCCCTTGAACTGCAAGGAGATCCAACCAGTCCATTCTAAAGGAAATCAGTCCTGGGTGTTCCTTGGAAGGACTGATGTTGAAGCTTAAACTCCAATACTTTGGCCACCTGATGTGAAGCACTGACTCATTGGAAAAGACCCTGATGCTGGGAAAGATTGAGGGCAGGGGGAGAAGGGGACGACAGAGGATGAGATGGTTGGATGGCGTCACCGACTCAATGGACATGGGTTTGGGGGGACTCCGGGAGTTGGTGATGGACATGGAGGCCTGGCGTGCTGCGGTTCATGGGGTCGCAGAGAGTCAGACACAACTGAGCAACTAAACTGAACTGGAGCAACTGAGCCCGTGCACCACAACTACTGAGCCTGTGCTCTAGAGCCCGGGAGCCGCAACTGTTGAGCCCTGCAACCACTAACGCCCTCGCGCCCCAGAGCCCGTGCTCTGCAGCAAGAGAAGAAACCACAAGCAGAAGCCAGAACATGGCAACGAGAGCAGCCTTGCTCGCTGCAACCAGAGAAAGCCCTCACAGCAACGAAGACCCAGCACAGCCAAAAACAAAGAAATAAATTAAATTATTAAGAAAGGTCCCTTCCAGGCAAAAATGGAACATACAGTTGTCTGTTTTCTAAAATGCTCTGTCTGTGCAGATGCCAAATACATTCTACATTCTTGACCAAGTGCATCCGACTCATTAGCTGTATTTAACACTATACCTATTGCCCAGAGACACCTGGTACATCAACAGAAAGTGAATAATTGTGAGGATTGAATGAAATTAAGCACCCTGGATCAGAGATGGTTTTGTGCAAGGAAAAGGCACAGCTGTTGCCCTTTTAAAAGATAAAATGTGACTAACTGGATCATCTGGAAATCAATTAGACTGAAGTAGGCCAAAGATATAGCTGTTTGGCTAAAAGAGATATAGTCTCTGGCAGAGGGGAGACAGAGCTTTGTGTCCACAAAATGTGACATCAGGAGTTGGAATTCTGTGGATATAAACTTTAAGATTTCCTTTCCCTTGTGATGACAAGGGGACATTTTGAGGGCAGATGCTGAGCCTGAATTAAGAGAGGGGTTGGACTTTTCAGGTGCAAGAGAGCCTATAACTAGGTCTGACTGCTTCATGAAAATTTTTGTTATGTCTGTTGCAAGTCCACATTCTTTGAAAAGAAAATGGATTTTATACCTAATTCTATTTAGCAGTCTATGTGGCTATAAGCTCAACTCAAATGAAAGCTGTAATTATGCTGCTAGTGGAAGGATCATGTACAGAGGTAAGTGTCCTTTCCACATCCAGCACATAAGGAAGGCAGAAAACTGTGAAAAAAAAAAAAAAAACAAAAAAAACCCTGACTGTTACAGTGCTAACATGTATCTATTCAAATGCTTCATCTTAAGGGACTGGTTGAACTAGAGACATCAGCGGTGGTGGGTGAAATTAACCCGTCCTTTGGGTGGAGGGTGTGAAATTGACCCAAAGGCCTCATTAGCAATGTCCTCTCACCATCAGACCTCAATAGCTCTGGAGCAAAATGAGGTAATGTGCGCACTTTGCAGCATCTCATATTTGATGCGGTAAACGGCAGAGAGACCAACAGTCAACCGAAGAATCCTGGTATCCTACTGTATTTCCAGGGTGTCTCAGTGCTTGGTGCTTGCTGGGGCTCAGTAAATATGCCAGTGTTACATAATCAGCAATGACACACTAGGACCACGAGTTGGCCTTGAATAACAGTGAGCTTGTCTCTTGGTTATTTCCAATGTCTGTGGAAATGGGTGGGCATCTTGGGGAGCTTCTTGGGTGGCAGGGAGCTACTGCAGGATGGAAGCAGACATGCTCTCAGCTCCCACCAGCCACCAAAAAGGATGCCCACTGCTGGGGACACAGGATCTGAGCACTCAGGCCAAAGCAAAGCCCATGAAGGGGCCTCACAGGGCCCCCGCCCAAGTGGGTGCTACCGCTTCTCAAGACAACTAGAGAAGAAGGGCTGCCCTCAAGTTATCTTGGAGGAGCTGCCATGTCATTTTCCCTGTGGCTTCCTCTCTCCTCCTGCGGGTCCTCCTTCACCTCTGCCCTTCTGCTTTCTCCATCAGCGGTGCTTCCTGGCACCGCCTGAAACCTGTGCCAACCTGCTCCTTGCCCATGCCGCTGGCCTCCCATGCTGGCTCCATGAAGAAGTCTCTACAGACACTGTTCCCCTCAGTTCCTGTCTTGAGAGGCTTTCCAGGTGGCACAGTGGTGAAGAACCTTCCTGTCAATGCAGGAGACCTGGGTTCCATCCCTGGTCAGGATGATCTCCTGGAGAAGGGAACGGCAACCCACTCCAGTATTCTTGCCTGGAGAATCCCATGGACAGAGGAGCCTGGTGGGCTACAGTCCATGGTGTCGCAAAGAGTTGGACATGACTGAAGGGACTCAGCATGCACACATGATGTGGGGTCAGCTGTTCCCTGCTGGATGACTTTTTAAAGAAGTCAGTCCATAAAAAGGACATTCAGCTGAAAAGAGAAATAGGGCAGACGGCGGCCCCATCACTTAATACAAGTTCTTCCAGCATATCCGCCCATCCTACTATTACCTTCCCCCCTAAAAACCTCCCCAAGTTTCAGGACCAGGGTGATACCTGGCACAGCTCAGCAAAGGAGAGTCAGGTACCATCCAGGGTCAGCTCCATTGACCTGGTCAAACCTCAAGGCTCAGATTCTGCAACAAACATCCTATGATGTCTCCACTGGGACTGCCTTGGAGCCTTCCCCCGACACCCTGATGATGGGGACCCCCTGACAACTACATCACAGTGCTGTCACATGGAAGGCGGTTGACACTGTCTGTGGACTGAATCTCTGCCCTGCTTCCAGAAATGGTTGTCAAATGTACATGTAGTGTTATTGGTGGTGCCTCGTTTCTTGTTTTGATCTGTTTTTTGACATTTTTAGAAATTTTGGTAGAATACACATCAGTTCAGTTCAGTTGCTCAGTCGTGTCTGACTCTTTGCGACCCCATGAACCGCAGCACGCCAGGCTTCCCTGTCCATCACCAACTCCCAGAGTTTACTCAAACTCGTCTCCATTGAGTCGGTGATGCCATCCAACCATCTCATCCTCTGTCGTCCCCTTCTCCTCCTGCCTTCAATTTTTCCCAGCATCAGGGTCTTTTCCAATGAATCAGCTCTTCACATCAGGTGGCCAAAGTATTGGAGTTTCAGCTTCAACATCAGTCCTTCCAATGAACACCCAGGACTGATCTCCTTTAGGATGGACTGGTTGGATCTCCTTGCAGTCCAAGGGACTCTCAAGAGTCTTCTCCAACACCACAGTTCAAAAGCATCAATTCTTCGGCACTCAGCTTTCTTTATATCCAGGTCTCACATCCATACATGACTACTGGAAAATACACATAGAACATAAAATTTACCATTTTAACCATTTTAAAGTGTACAATTCTGTGGCATTAAGTACTTTTACATAGTGATGCAACTATTCCCACCATTAATCTCCAGAACTTTTTCATCATCCCAAACTGAAATTTTGTATCCACTGCACAACTCTCCATCTCTCTTCCCCCAGCCCCTATATATATATATATATATATATATATATATATATATATATATATATACTTTATAGATAATTCTTTGGTGATGGACAGGGAAGCCTGGCATGCTGCAGTCCATGGGATGGCACAACTGAGTGACTGAACTGATACAATTGTTTATATTTAATATATACTCTTTATCTTTACTCTTTTTTAAAAAAATAAGAGCAATCTCAATGAGTATGGCATGGTAAATCAGCATGGGTTTTGATTTGCATTTCCCTCTTGATGAAAGTGAAAGAGGAGAGTGAAAAAGTTGGCTTAAAGCTCAACATTCAGAAAACGAAGATCATGGCATCTGGTCCCATCACTTCATGGGAAACAGATGGGGAAACAGTGGAAACAGTGTCAGACTTTATTTTGGGGGGCTCCAAAATCACTGCAGATGGTGACTGCAGCCATGAAATTAAAAGACGCTTACTCCTTAGAAGGAAAGTTATGACCAACCTAGACAGCATATTCAAAAGCAGAGACATTACTTTGCCAACAAAGGTCCATCTAGTCAAGGCTACGGTTTTTCCTGTGGTCATGTATGGATGTGAGAGTTGGACTGTGAAGAAAACTGAGTGCCGAAGAATTGATGCTTTTGAACTGTGGTGTTGGTGAAGACTTTTGAGAGTCCCTTGGACTGCAAGGAGATCCAACCAGTCCATCCTAAAGATCAGTCCTGGGTGTTCATTGGAAGGACTGATGTTGAAGCTGAAACTCCAGTACTTTGGCCACCTCATGTGAAGAGTTCACTCACTGGAAAAAACCCTGGTGCTGGGAGGGATTCGGGGCAGGAGGAGAAGGGGACGACAGAGGATGAGATGGCTGGATGGCATCACTGACTCGATGGACATGAGTGTGAGTGAACTCTGGGAGTTGGTGATGGACAGGGAGGCCTGGCATGCTGCGGTTCATGGGGTTGCAAGGAGTCGGACACGACTGAGCGACTGAGCTGAACTGAATGACTAATGATGTTGAGCATCTTGTGCTTATTGGCCATCTGGATATCTTCTTTGGGAGAACAAAATCCTTTGCTCATTTTTTAACTGGGCAATTCTATTGTTCTTACAGTTTCCCTGGTGTCTCAGAAGGTAAAGAATCTGCCTGCAATGCAAGAGACTTGGGTTTGATCCCTGGGTCGGGAATATTCCCTGCAGATGGGAATGGCAACTCACTGCAGTATTCTTGCCTGGAGAATCCCATGGACAGAGGAACCTGGTGGGCTACAGTCCATGGGGTTGCAAAGAGTCAGATATGACTGTTCTTATCATTCAGCTGTCCAATGTGTTTTTGATCTAGATGAAGAAGTCCTTCCTAGGGACTTTGGAGCTGTCAGGGGCCCAAGTAATAGTGGCCTGACTGAGCCTGTGTCCCTGCCACATGCCCTACATTTATGGGCTGCTTAATAACACACATGCCAGGCCCCTGAGAAGTGGGGTTAGGCAAGAGCAAGCAGCTGGTCTCTCCGAAAGGTAGTCATTAAATACTTCCTGAGGGAAGGACCGCTAAGGCAAGGCTGCAGGTGGCCTCACTAGGCTCCAGTTGGAGTCGCCCCCACCTCCCCTCCCTCCAATTCCCAGCACCAGAGGTTCTCACCCCAGGTAGCAGGTTAGCATCACTAACCTCTGAGGAGCTTATAAAAGCGGGTTTGAGCAAGCCTTCCCCTCAAACCCCAGACCCTCTGGGGGTGTCTCTTGGAAGGCTACATCTTTGAAACGTGCCCAAGTAACTCCAAAGCGCAGTCAAGGTTGAGGACCACCGTTCATCAGATGCCCTGACTTGGTGCGTGCACTGGGTTTTGTGTGTTGCAACCTTGTCTGACTGGTTGGAAGGGGGGAGAGCGCTACGCGTATTTCTGTTCTACGGTCTTTGGATCTGGGAGAGGCGAGGACACCGCCCCCCAAACCTTCCCAGCAGGCGCGGGGCGTGGCCCAAACCCACCACAGGCCCAGGGGCCCCCGGACCACCCCCCCAGGCCCGCAGCCCAGCTCCCTACGCGTTCCCCCACTGCCCGCAGCAACCCCTACCCCGCGCTCTCCAGCCCTTCTCCAGCCACGCGCCCTCCATGCGCGCCCCGCCCCCGAGGTCCCCCGCCCCTGCCCAGACCTCCACGCGCCCCCTGCGGACCCCCGAGGTCCCCAGCCCCTCGCTGCCCCCGCGCCCCCGCGCGCCCGGCTCTAAAGTAAACAGCAGGAGCGGCGGCGGCCCGACGGTGCCGCTGCGGACTCGCCTCCTCGGAGCAGCGGGCGGCTCTAGCCATGGCCGAGGGCGTGCCGGCCTCCCCGTTGGGCGGCGCGGGCAGCCGGGGCCTGCACAGCGGCATCATCCAGTGGTGAGCGACCCGGGGGCGGGGGGCGCCCGGCGGAGGGGAGGGGAGAAACGGGGCGAGGAAGAGGGGCACAGCTCCCTCCGCTGCTGCCCCTGGGACCTCCGGCCAAGCGCCAGGGGCCACCGCCTGCGCCCGGGGCAGATATAAGGCTCGAAAGGACAGCCGTTCACTCTCAGGAAGGACCAGCGCTTTCTAATGTTGGTGGGATAGGTCTAGACACACACACACACACACACACACACACACACACACACACACGATGGGCCATGTGGTTTTCCCACTTACCGCTGGTGGAATGGGACTAGACACACACTATCGGCCATTTGGGTTTTCCGCCTGGGGGCTACCTTGCTGGTCTCTGTCGGACACACACACACCATGGGCCATGGGGGTTTCCCACCTGGGGGCTCCCCGTTGGTTACACTTCCCTGCAGGAAGTAATCCAGCCCGCCCTCAAGGGGCTTGGTGGTGGGTCTGGGCTTCCGTGTACATGGAGAGCACCCAGCTAGGCCAGGAGAGTATTTTCTCTGAGCGTGCCATTCCACCTGGGAGGTTCTCTAAGTTAAGGCAAAGCCGTTTTTTTAGCTCTAACAATGCATTCCACGTTTGCTTGTGAAGTTCACTTCTGGCTGTTACTGGAAGAAAAACACCGCCAGCCCTTGGGACTGATGAACTCAGGGGTTTGTAGCTCTTCCTAAGTAGCAAAATAATTGAAACCAGCCCTAAAACCTTCGCTTTAGAAGGTGAACAACCAGTAGACAGCTGATTACTTCTCTTTTTAAGTTTTAAGGCGTATTTCTCAAGAAAGACTTTCTGGAAAGTTTCAATGGGTGAGATAGAAAAATGAACAGTGTGTTTGTGATTGGAACCCCAAAAGTCCTAATTGGCCACCCCTTTTCTCCAAAAGGAGATTCTCAATGTCTTTTCTCTGGCATAAGAAAGAAAATCAAGAGAATAAATATTTTTTAATGTTTTAAAATAATTTTAAAATATTGAAAACAGTAACCACAGTACACACAGTATTTTCAAAGTGTTACAAGCAGGCCTCTGCTTCTTTCACACTTACTCAGACCCCTTATCATATCAGCAACCTTCTTACAAAAAAGGGCTCTGAGGAGGCCGTTGTCAATTTTCAGGCCACCCTTTAGTCAATTAGACTTTCTAGGACTGGAAAAGTCTAGAGGCTCGAAAGAATGATTAGAGATTCAAAAAAATACCTGGACCTTCTCCTCAGGTCATTTATAAACTGGTGGGATGCAGACTGCCCACAAAGCTGGTGCCCTAAAAGCAGGATGGTGTTCAAGGCCTGTGTCACCAGTTCTGCCCCTGCAGGCCTGGGATCCCGGGGTGGGGTTGTGCCCTTCAAGCTTGGGAGGGCAGGAGGTGAGGAGGGGCAGAGTTTCCCCAGGATGACTGATCTTTAGGCATCCAGTCTATGAGGTGCTAGAGAAGACTCCTGAGAGTCCCTTGGGCTGGAAGGAGATCAAACCAGTCAATCTTAAAGACAATCAACCCTGAATATTCATTGGAAGGACTGATGCTGAAGCTCCCATACTTTGGCCACCTGATGCAAAGAGCCGACTCATTGCAAAAGACCCTGATGCTGCGAAGGATTGAGGGCAGGAGGTGAAGGGGATGACAGAGGATGAGATGGTTGGATGGCATGAAGAAATTAGAACCCTTTTGCACTGTGGGTGGAATGTAAATTGGTACAGCCACTATGGAAAATTATAGTGATTCCTCAAAACACTGAAAAGAGAACCACCGTGTTATCCAGTAATTCCCCTTGAAAGCAAGGATTGGAACAGATATCTGTACCCCCATGTTCATAGCAGCGTTATGCACAATAGTCAGAGATGGAAGTAACCCAAGTGTCCATCAGTGGATGGATGGATAAACAAAATGTGGTCTATACATAATGCACTATTTTCCAGATATAGAAAGTAAGGAAATTCTGATGCAGACAGCAACATGGATGAACCTTGAAGACATTATGCTAAATGAAATAAGCTAGTACCAAAAGGATAAACACTGTATGATTTCACGTGTATGAGGCACTGAGAAGAGTCAGATTTGTTGAGACAGAAAGAAGAATGGTGGTTAGCAGGGGCTGGAGAGCTTCCCAGGAAGTGCTAGCAGTAAAGAACCTGCCTGCCAATGCAAGAATCTTGAAGAGATGAGAGTTCAATCCCTGGATCAAGAAGTTCCCCTGAAGGAGGGCATGGCAACCCACTCCGGCTTGCCTGGAGAATCCCATGGACAGAGGAGCCTGGTGGGCTACAGTCCATAGGGGTCACAAAGAGTCAGACATGACTGAAGTGACTTAGTACACACACACATGGGCAAGGGCAGGGAATCGAGAGTGTTTCTGGCCGGTACAGAGTTTTAGTTTTGTGAGACAGCCAGAGTTCTCTGGATGGATGGTGATACACAGCAGGGCACGAGCAGTTTCACAGTAATGAGGAGATACTTAACGGCACTGAACTCTGCATTTTAAAATACGCTTTATGTTATATATATTTTATCAGAATTTAAAAAAATGAACAGTGAAAAAAAAAAAACAGAACCCCTCAGTTTGTAACAGAGCCAGCCTGGTGTCCTGGAGGATGTTAGAAGATGGCCTTTGCAGATGTAACCAGTTAAGAGCTCTCACTGGACTTGGGGGCACTGGTGTGGAGCATCCACAAGCCAAGGAAGGCCAAGGGTTCCTGGCCTCTGCAGCAGCGAGGAGGGAAGGAGCACGTGGAGCACATGCTCCCCCAAGCCTCAGGAGGAGCCGACTCAGCTGACACCTGGTTTCTGGACCATCGGCTTCCCCAACTGTGACAGCACACATTTCTGTTGCTTAAAGCCACCTGGCCTATGGTAGTTTGTTACCTGAGGAAATCAAGACAGGGTCAAAGCTTCCCTCCATCCCCATATGTTGACTTTTCCTCCTTCCATAAAGCAGATGGGATTAACAACTGTGGCCTCTAGCTTGCAAGGAAATAGGCCTCAGCGTGCCTCATCCCAGAAAATAAGCCGTAGGTCATCAGTAAGAAAGGAGATGCATTGTTGGTAAAGTGTTAGTCACTCAGTCGTGCCTGACTCTTTGTGACCCCACGGACTGCCACCCACCAGGCTCCTCTGTCCATGGGATTTTCCAGGCAAGGATACTGGAATGGGTTGCCATTTCCTTCTCCAGGGGATCTTCCCAACCCAGGGATCAAACTCGGGTCTCCTGCGGTGCAGGCAGATTCTTTACCGTCTAAGCTACAAAGGAATCCCAGATTGTTGGTAAATTCCCTGCTAAAAAATGCTTCTGTGTTTAAAAACTGTGCTGGCTTCGCCAAGGAGGGAAAGTCGGTGGGATGAATTGGGAGATTGGAATTGACCCATATGCACTACTGATACTACATATAAAATCGATACCTAATGAGAACCTACAGGGAACTCTCTTCAGTGGTCTGTGGTGACCTAAATGGGAAAGAAATGCAAGAAAGAGGGGATAGATGTATATGTATAGCTAGTTCTTTACCGTCTGAGCCATCTAGTTTTGATCCCTAGGTCAGGAAGATCCCCTGGAGAAGGAAATGGCTACCCACTCCAGTATTCTTGCCTGGAAAACCTCAGGGACAGAAGAGCCTGGTGGGCCACTGTCCATGAGTTGCAACTAACACTTCATGGCTAGTTCACTTTGCTGTACAGCAGAAACATGTAACTGTAAATCAACTACACTCCAATACAAATTAATTTTTAAAAATTAATCAAATATATAGTGGCTGGCCTAAGTCACTTGGGTTTAAAAGTTATGTAAACAACTGTTTCAGAGAAAGAGGGGAGGGGAGGGCTGTGCACACATGTCCCAGGTCACAGGCACACGGGCACTGGGAAGCCACATGGGCTCCAGCTGTCACCCCCAGGGGTGTTGACTCTATGGGGGCAGGGGGAGTGGCCTTGTTTTTTGTCCTGGTGAGTAAATAATCCTGTGTCATAGTTACAGAGATCTTGGTTGCCACCTTTGTTAAGTTACATGAAGCAGTGTCTGCTGAACCCAACAATTTGGGCTTCTTATTAATGTGCCTGCACACCAAAAAGATATAAAAGCAACAATACTGCACCACGTTGGAAGTCTAAAGTCACAATCAACATACTGATACTTAACTCTGGGCTAAGCACAAAAGGGTACATTGCAGATACTGGCAGATGAGCCATGGCATTCATTCAATAAACTAAGCATATTTCATTTAGTTAGATCCACCCTTGTCTCTGACCCTTATGAAAGCATCCTGCCCTAGAATCACTGATGCCAACCTCCTCTTCCTGTTCTTCCTTCCCACCCCACCCCACCCCCAGGTTGGTTGACAATTTTTGCATCTGTGAAGGATACAGTGTGCCTCGCTGCCTCATGTATGAGATTTACATGGAGACCTGTGGGCAGAATGCTCAGAACCAAGTCAACCCAGCCATGTTTGGGAAGGTCTGTTGTGAAGATAAAAATACAATGTCCACTGAGTAAAAAAGTATGCAAGTTATTAATAATCAATGAGGAAATGCTGGGGTTTATTTGGGTCTAAGTGGGTATTCTGAAGGAGATCAGCCCTGGGATTTCTTTGGAAGGAATGATGCTAAAGCTGAAACTCCAGTACTTGGGCCACCTCATGCCAAGAGTTGACTCATTGGAAAAGACTCTGATGCTGGGAGGTATTGGGGGAAGAAGGAGAAGAGGACGACAGAGGATGAGATGGCTGGATGGCATCACTGACTTGATGGACATGAGTCTGAGTGAACACTGGGAGTTGGTGATGGACAGGGAGGCCTGGCGTGCTGCGATTCATGGGGTCACAAAGAGTTGGACACGACTGAGCGACTGAACTGAACTGAACTGAACTGAAGTGGATATAACCAGCTTCACCCTGGAAACCAGCCAGATGATTAGCCTACTTCCTCACACCTTCCCAAAGCCATCCCATCCTTTGTCCACAGTTCATAGTGAGGGGCCAGGAAAGGGAAGGGTGGGGTTACATTCACCAGAGAGAATGCAGCTCTAGCAGCCCCAGAGACCCGCAGCGTTCAGCCTGGCTTGCCGGGTCATTGTTCCCTGCATAGACATGTCACAGCTCAGGACCCCACAAGCGCTAAGAGCTACCTTGTGAGGTCAAACAGCTGATCCTTCCCACAATTTGCTCATATCTAGAGAACTCTTGGGCTCTCAAAGCTTTCTTCTGGAGGTTAAGAGCTCTGTCAGGGGCTTTGTTTATACCACGTAATACGCAGCAAATGTTAGCACAAGGATGGCCTATCTGAGACCCTCTACATCCAACAAATATTCATTGAGCAACTGCTACTTCAGCACTGTTTTAGATGCTGAGAGTACAGCAATTAACAGAGAACAGAGAGAAATCCCTGCCTTCACTGCACTTATTACTTTTTAATTTAAATTTACTCTATTTATGTTTTTATTTTGTCTGCACGTGGGCTTTCTGTAGTTGCAGCAAGCCAAGGTTTCTCTCTGCTTGTGATGCTTGGGTTTCTCAATGCAGTAGCTTCTCCGGTTGCAGAGCACAGTCTCTAGAGTGCAGGCTGACTAGTTGTGGCACATGGGTTTAGTTGGTCTGTGGCATGTGGAATCTTCCCGGACGGACCAAGGGTCAACCCATGTCCCCTACCTTGGCAGGCAGCTTCTTAACTACTAGACCACTGGGGAAGTCCTGTATTTATTATTAATATATTATAGTTGATGGAGACAGATAAAGAATATAAAATATATAGTCTATTAGATTGTGTAAATGGAGAAGGCAATGGCACCCCACTCCAGTACTCCTGCCTGGAAAATCCCATGGACGGAGAAGCCTGGTGAGCTGCAGTCCATGGGGTCGCGAAGAGTCGGACAAAACTGAGCGACTTCACTTTCCCTTTTCACTTTCATGCATTGGAGAAGGAAATGGCAACCCACTCCAGTGTTCTTGCCTGGAGAATCCCGGGGACGGAGGAACCTGGTGAGTTGTGTATGGGGTCGTACAGAGTCAAACGCAACTGAAGTGACTTAGCAACAGCAGCAGCAGCAGATTGTGTAAATGCTAAGTAGAGTAGAAAGAGTAAAGGATCCGTGTGTGCGTGTGTGTGTGCCTGTGTGCATATGTATATGGATGTGTGTGTTAGGGGAAGGGCTGTAATTTGAGGGGAGGCAAGAAGTAACTTTTGAGTCTAGACTTCCAGAAGATGAAACAGTGAGTATGGGGTTATATGAGCAAAGAGCAGAGCAGGCAGAGCCAATGTCAAAGACGCGAGCCAGGAGGGAGCTGACACAGAAAGGAGGCGGCAGTGGTTGGAGGGCAGAGACCAGGAAGAGAGGATCAGAGGCTGAACTCTGGGAGGTGGGAGAAGCCCAGGTGTGTAGGGGTCAAATCCTGGGTGTATTTGGAAGACAGCCAATAGGATTTGTTGACGGAAAGAATTAATAGAATCACAGAGCTTAATTGTTATTAAAGTAACAATAATAGCTTTCATATTGCATCATATTTACTTTCAGTCTGGTTTTCAAGAATAGACAGAATCCACTCAAAACAAGTTAAAAGGAGAATTTTGATTATTATCATTTTTTAAATTTTATTTTGGCTGCACTGGGTCCTAATGGTGACATGTGGGCTTCTCTAATCGCAGCACTCGGGATTCATTGCCCTATGGCGTGTGGGATCTTAGCTCCTGAGCAGGGATCGAACCTTTATCCCCTGCATTGGAAGGTGGATTCTTAACCACTGGACCACCAAAGGTCTCGAAAGGAGAATTTTTTTAGAGGGATATCTCATTTAATCCAATGGCAAGAAGTTTGACTGGACCTCATAGAATCTAATCTAGTGCTGCCCAATAGAAATGTAATAGGAGCCAGATATATAATTTTTAAATATTCTAGATCCTCCTTTTCAAAGTTTTTAAGGTGAAATTGATTTTATAAATTTTAAATTTTATCCCAAATATTCAAAATACTGTTGTTTCAAGATGGAATCAGTATTTAAAACTCACTGAGTTGTTTTGTTCATTCTTCATGCTAGATCTCAAAGATCAAATGCATTATTTTACACGTTGGTTTTCAGTCACCTAGTCGTGTCTGACTCTTTGCAACCCCATGGACTGCAGCACACCAGGCCTCCCTGTGCCTCACTATCTCCCGTAATTTGCCCAAGTTCATGTCCATTGCATTAGTGATGCCATCCAGCCATCTCATCCTCTGACACCCTCTTCTCCTTCTGCCCTCAATCTCTCCCAGCATCAGGGACTTTTCCAGTGAGTCGTCTTTTCGCATCAGATGACCAAAATACTGGAGCTTCAGCTTCAGTATCAGTCCTTCCAGTGAGTATTCAGAGTCAATCTCCCCGAAGATTCACTGGTTTGATCTCCTTGCTCTCCAGGGTACTTCTAGGAGCCTTCTCTAGCACCACAGTTCAAAGGCATTAATTCTTTGGTGTTCTGTCTTCGTTACAGTCCAGCTCTCACAACCGTACATGACTACTGGGAAGACCATAGCCTTGACTGTATGGACCCTTTACATGTACAGCCCATCAATCAGACCAGCCCATTTCAAGTGCTCAGTGGCCACTTGTGCCTGCTGGGTCCCCTCTCAGACAACCTAGACTAGATTCTGAGTCACCAGGCATCTCCTCTCTCCCTCTGGTGTGTCTGTAAACCACTGTGATGCTGCTTCTCTTGCCAGTCCTGCTCCAGGCCCATCCCAGAAGCCAGCTTCTTCCTCCAGTGTCATGATTTCCCATGATGGCTGCTTGTATGGTGCTTGCTTCCCAAGATGCTTCACTTGACCTTCTGCTCCAGGGCCTGACCCTGTAACGATCTGCAGGCAAAAGAGGCCTGCAGGAAGGATGGGTGGGTGGGAGGAAACAGTTGGCATCTTTAATGCTTGGTCTTGTGACAGCCATCCGCCGAGGCAGATAGCATTAAAAGTCAAGGAACGAACCATGAGTGACTAAGGTCAAGGTTCCCACAGCCTGCTGCAACGCTGGGGCAGTTGACTTCATTATCGACTTCATTCAATTGACTTCATTCAGACCTCTTTCCACCTGTTATTCCCTCAAAAGTATCCTGTACTCCCAAAAGATCTTGGCGGTCACTGGTCCAACTCCATATCCAATGACAAGCCCTTCAAAGTCACCTCCAGCTGGGAGCTTTGTATGAGAACAGAATGCCCTCTGGGGGCAGAGACACTCCTGGGACTCAGAGCTGTGAGGGGGCAGCGTGTTTTTAAGTCTCCGTTACAAGGAAGTGACTCTTCCCCTGGGCAAACAGTCCTCCCCCAGGATCCGTGCTTGGCAAGCAGAACACAGGCGGATGGAAAGCCGCCTGGCTCCTTGCAGGCCTTGGGGCAGCTCACAGCCTGCAGGATCAGACCCCCACAGGAGGCCCCTAGCTGGTGCTGAAATGACCTGGGGATAAGGAGCCTGCTCACGGGCCACAGAGGTGTCAGTCCAGCCTCCCTCCGGTTTCCAGTCTTTCTTCCCTTCCTGTCTGCTGCCTTTCTCAGTGTTCCTCAGTGGACACAGTGGAACTGGTTCCTGACATGCCCTCAACCTTCCATCCACTCACGGCCTGATTCTCTCAGGTTCTTTTGTTCTTTTAAACAATATGATAAGCATCTGTGAATCCACCACCCTATAGGAACCATGTGGTCAGAAACCCCTCTCCCCGCCTTCCCCAGCTCCTGGGAACCATCAACCCCTTCATCATTATCTTGCCTTAAAATTTTTTTTTAATTTTTTTGGGCTGCATCGTGCATTATGTGGGAGCATTAGTTCCCCAACCAGGGATGCTGCCTGCATTGCCCTGCATTGGCAGCGTGGAGTCTTAACCACTGGACCACCAGGGAAGTCCCTTTCTTGCCTTTTTAAAAAGAATCTTACTACATTTATATCAGTTCTTTTTTTCTTAAACTTTTGATCCCCTTAACCCAATTTTGCCCATGCCCTACCCCTCCTGTGACCTCTGGCAACAACCAGTCTCTTCTCTGTGATCAGTGAGTTTTTTTGTTTGTTTGTTTTTAGTTTTGCTTTTGTTTTATCACTGTTTCTTAGATTCCGCATATAAGCAAGATCATACCATCTTTGGCTTCCTCTGTCTGAGTTATTTTATAGATTGCATTTCTTTCAAAAAGCCCAGTTTTAATTTTTGTGGCTTGAATTTTTTTAGAAGGAAGATCATGTTATGTGTCATCTTTGGGGACTTGTTCCACTTACTCTTATATCAAGACTCCTCTACATTCATTTGACTGCTGTATAATATTTCAGTTGATTCGTTTGCTCTCCAATTGATGAGCATTTGAGTTGTTTCCCAATTTTGCTGCTGTGAACATTCACATGTGTCTCCTACTGTGCACGTGGAGCTGTTCTCTTGGGCATGTGTCTGGGGGTTAATTTGCAAGCTGATAGGTTGTTTGACATCATTTTCTGAAATGATGGCTCCCATTGGGTTCCCACGGGCAATTCTGTGAATTCCAGTGATGTTTCCACTGATACTCACTTCTCCACTGAATATTCTTGGCTCCCAACTTTTAACTTCCCTGCCCATTTGTTTCATTATGACTTCAATTTATTGGTGTTTCTCTTCAAAGACAGGTTCCCCAGGGGTACAACTCAGTGTCTCAGGAGGGCTCAGGATGGAGCTTTTATTTGTATTTTTTGTTACTTTTTTGAGTACTAACCTTTTTATCCTTCCCTGCCATTATGTTGGTTTCATTTAAAGCTTGTGGTCAGCAAAAGTAACCCTTCATTTTTTTTTTTTTTTTAACACATGAATTAGAAGTAAGGTGGCTCAGTGATGAAGAATCCACCTGCCAATGCAGGAGACACAGGAGATGCGGCTTCAGTTCCTGGGTTGGGAAGATCCCCTGGAGTAGGAAATGGCAATTCACTCCAGTATTCTTGCCTGGGAAATCCCATGGACAGAGGAGCCTGGTGGGCTACAGTCCTGGAGGGTTGCAAAAGAATCAGACAACACTGAGAGACTGGGCACAGGCCTCCCAAAACTGCTTTGTAAACTGTAAAACACTCCAGATAAATAGAATATTTTATCCTTGTTATCAGATTGTTGTCAATGCAGATGGGTGTTGGAACCCAAGAGTGGCTGTTTCCTTATTCTAAGTTGCAGCTTCTTAGTTCCGACCTGCTGAATCTTCTACACTCAGAGTCATCGAGCCGTGTCAGCTGCTGAAGCTCACACTTAGCCCTCCCTCAATAAATCAAAAGTGATGTGGGCGTGAATGAGGTGTTAGGCTCTGGAGCTCCCTGAATGTCTCTGGGTGAGGTCTTCCAACCCACCAGGAACTCCCCAGCTGTCTTATCACTCAGCCCATATTTTGCCCTTTCATCACTCAACATATTGATTGGGACACTTCCTCTAAGGCTTTTGAGTCTGGGCATCCTGGCACTACAGCACTTTCCTTATCTGGCAGCCTTATCAGATGGGAATGGGGTGACTTGAGCTTGACACATTTGGGCTCTGGATCATCCCTGCCTCCTTTTTTAAGAAACCTAAGGCTCCTGTTCAAAACCCATCCTCGATTTCCTTCTCAGTCGTTTCTCATCCAGGGTGGTCCCACTGCAGTGTTCCACAGAAAGTGTTAAAAAGAGCCTCCGGTATGATCGCGGGCATTTGTCCAGCGTTTTTGATCTTCCAACTTCCTTTCAAATCCATCCCCCAAGACACTGGGGTCCTGGCTTTCAGTTCCTGTTGGGAATTTGCCCAAAGAATGAGCCAGTTCAGTGTTGCTGGTCTTGGAAAGGGACTCTGAGTTGCTGAATCTGTGACTCAAAGAAGGGAGAGGAAGGGGAAAAGGATATGATCCCAAAGCTTGTTTACAAGAGAAACAACAAAATACCCACTTCTCACTTCCTGCCTCTTCCCCTGGGAATAGAGTTGATTCCAGGTTCCACACAAGTTCCTGTGCAGATGTTGGGGTGTTTCTTGCTCTGCTCCACAGTCCCGGGTACATGACGGGTCATCTCACTCCCAGTGCAAGTAACAGGCTTACGAGGATGAGGAAACTTCCCAAACGCTGACTTCCTTTTTTTTAAAGTAGCATTTCCTGATGCTTTTCTGATTATGAAATAATACATTCCCTTAATAGAAAATGTGGAGATTCAAGAAACGTGTACAGAAGAAGGCAAATGTTGGCCATGGCCTCATTGTCCAGAAATGCAGCCTGACCTCCCTAGAAATCCTTGGGTGATACAAAGCTCCATTGCCATTCTAGTTTACCAAAGGGTACCTGCCTAACAAGATCCAGCCCCACGTGACATCCACACTCTGAGCTGAGGTTAAAGTGGAATGATTTCCCCAATCCTCCAGCAAGGTTTCTCATGAGCAGGCTACTAGGAATGGGGACCTGCTTTTCCTCCCTCCCCTCTCCCACCACCTCTCTGGGTTTTGGGAGAAGTAAAAGTGGACGGAAAATTTCTACCACACATCTTCACATTTGGGGGCTAGACAGACCCTTGTCTCCTGTTCCCCCCCCCCCACCTGTGGCTTCTGCAGGGCAACCCTTGAGAATGTTCTAGAATGCATCCCTGGCTTTAGTGAATAACTCATTCCAAAACCTGACTGCCCATCCTGGGGCCTTGCTAGGCAGAATCTGGGCCCTCTCACCTGTCAGCTTTTGTTTTTTTATGATTTTTTTTTTTAATATGGACCATTTTTTAAAATTTTCTTAAAAGTTTTTTATTGAACTTGTTACAATAATGCTTCTGTTTCATGTTTTGGTTTTTTGGCAATGAAGCATGTGGGATCTTAGCTTCCTGACCAGGAATCAAACCCACATCCACTGCATTGGAAGGTAAAGTCTTTACCACAGGACTGCCGGGGAAGTCCTCTACCTGTCAGCTCTTTACCACTTGTGGCCAGCGTCTGGGTGTGGAAACTTCTCAGCCATTCTTGTCTTGAACAGGCTGTGGGTATGTTGGAGCCAGGGCAGTGACCACAGTCCTCGGCCTGCCCCCAAGGCCACTGGCCAGCTGTCTCTCGTCGACTTGGAGTCTGGTGCCCAAGCCAGACATTGAACGTAGGGGCCTCAACATCAGTCCTTGACGCTAATTCTTGAATCTTCTTCCCCAGGGTCTGAGGTGATTGGACCACCCCATCCTACCCACTGTTCACAGGTCAAGGGATGATCTGAGGGAGCTCTGAGGGAGAGAGGCTCTGAGGGAGCTGTGAGCAAGATAAGGTCTGCAGGAGCGCTGAGCAAGCAAGGCTCTGAGGGAGGGAGGGCTGGCTGAGGGAGCCAGGCTTTCAGGGAGCTCTGAGTAAGAGGGTCTGAGGGTCTGAGGGGGCTCTGGTCCAGAGACTCTGAGGGAGTGCTGAGAACGGGAGGCTTTGAGGGAGCTCTGATCCAGAGAGGCTCTGAGAGAGCCCTGAGCAAGACAGGGTCTGAGGGGCCAGTGTGGGAGAGAGGCTCTGAGGGAGCAAGTCTGGGGGAGCACGGCTCTAGGGGAGCTGGAGTGAGGGATGGTCTGCTGGTCTGAGGGAGCTCAGATCCAGAGAGGCTCTGAGGGAGTGCTGAGCGAGAGAGGGTCTGATGGTCTGAGGGAGCTGTGATAGAGAGAGACTCTGTGGGATCTCTTAAGGAGGGACTTTTTTGAGGCAGCTCTGATTGAGGGAAGCTCTGAGTGAGCCGCGATGAAGAGACGCTGAGGGAGCTCTGAGTGGAAAAGGGTGTGAGGGTGAGGGAGCTCTGGAGGTTGGTGTGAGTTAGTTCTGAGGAAGAGAGGCTCTGAGGGAGCTCTGAGTGAGGGAGGAAGTGAGGTGGGTCTGAGGCAGCTGTGAGGGAGGGAAGCCCTGAGGCTCTGAGGGAGGGAGCCTCTGAGGGAGCTCTCTCCTGTGGCTTATGTTTCACGTCCCTTTCGGTTCTCCTTCCTTGATTTGGCCTCATGACTTTGATGTTAATTGTGCCAGACCTAAAGCAATTATACTCCAATTAAAATATATGTAAAGTAAATATGGAAAAAAAAAATAACATTCCAGACCTGCCCTCCTCTCCCTTTCTGTGCCTCCACACAGGGTCCGGCGGGGCGGGGGAAAGTGGGGGAGCCTTCCTGTAGGAAGAGGTAGGGTCTGAGGCAGGCAGGAGAAATGTTTCATGACATCCAACCCTCCCACTTGGAAGCTGAGAATAAAAGAGAGAGGAAGGCAGACCCAGAGACATAGAGAACATGGAAGAAATCATTACAGGGCCGCCTGGAACATCCTGCCCTCCTGCTCTGTAGTTTTGTAGTTTTACCAGGATACAGGATTTCCCTTTTCAACAGTCATGCACTTGGATACTATGTTTGTCACGGACCTTCAGACAGAACAGACTTCTGGTTTTTAAAAAATATAATTGGTCATAGATATCATATCAGTGCTAACAGAATGTACATCAGAAAGATAGTGGGTAGGGAGGGAGGTGGGAAGGAGGCTCAAGAGGGAGGAGACGTGTATACCTATGGCTGATCCATGTTGATGTTTGACAGAAACCAACACAGATACTGTAAAGCAATCATCCTTCAATTAAAAATAAATAAAAAAAAAAGATAGTGGGGATGGGGACTTCCCTGGTGGTCCAGTGGTTAGGACTCTGCCCTCCCAATGCAGGTTTGATTCCCTGGTTGGAAAACTGAGATTCCACAGCCACTTGGCATGGCCAAAAATAAATAAATAAATGATGGGGAGATGAAACATTGAGTCAGAAGTAGCTCTCATTTAATATTTTGTAACATTTGCTAGCAAAATCTTTCAAATGAAAAGTAAATGAATACATTTTAACATGAAAATGCCAATCACATTGGAAAAAGGGAAGTAGCATGATGGACTGCTTTGCAGTGTTAGTAATGCCCTGTTTTTAGAGGATTTTTAATGACACGGGGAAATGTTTACAGTACAAGGTAGGGGGAAGAAAGTGGGAAGCAGAGCTGCTGACACAAGAATTGTGACAATGCCAGTATTTCCAGTGTAGACTTGCAGAATCCACTCGCACAGGAAGGCTTTGGAAAAAAGTCAGGAATGAACTGCATTGGAGTTTACATGGTGGTTCCCTTGGAGTGCTGTGTTTCCTTCTTTATACTTGTCTGATTATTCCAAATTTCATTTATTTGTATTTTCTTTATGATTAGAAAAGAGGGAATGCAGGTTAAACATGGCAAAAGATGAAGCTGAAAGTTCTATTTCTAAATTTTAAAATTGCAACTTTAAATCTAACTTACTCTTTTAGCTCGTGCACTTGGTTTTCCCTGATCTTGGCACCCGGAGGCTGGGAACGAGAGGCAGTGCCAGGTAGGTTGATCATTTTGGTTTTATTCTAAATGTTAAAAACGTACATTTTGAAAAATCACAAAATGGATGACCAAAAAGTGCAAAACTAAACAAACTATAAATATCAACTCCTCCCAAAGAATTCCCATAATTAAATGAAATTCCCAGTGGCTGATACAATTCAGGTGATGCCAGAACCGAATTTGAGTCTCTGTCTTCTCAAGAGATTGTGTTAAAGTACAAAAGTCACACTGTATTTTTCTGTTTCAACACTTTCAATGTTTAGACATGTAAATGTCTAATAGTTAAGTAATGATAGCCCTAGAACAATAAAACTATTTTAATTACTCTTTGAACTAAAATTGCTAAGTGTTCCATCTAATTCGCATATTTGAATTATATTCAAGAGACCAAGGTACCCAGGTGATATTTTTAACACAAAAGGAAATTCCAGTATTATCGGGTGTATCCTGTTATAATTATCACTCAGTTATCATTGTTACTTATTGTTTGTTTTAAATCAAGAAAAGTCAGGAGAAATCAGCGAGAGCAAGAAATCACTAAGAAGGGACAGAAGCCAGGTTAGGGAAGGACTTGCCACCCATGAAGGAGTTGAAGGCATGGGAAGTGTTTGCCAAGTTAAGCATTGGGCAATAGTTAATTTGAAAAAAAAAAAAAAAAAAATTGTTGGGCTGCTATGAGCCCATACAAGCTGCTTCCTTTCCTGGGCTTAGCGGAGGAGGAACCAAACTTCCTTATGGGGGTTTGAGAACCTGAGTCCATTCAGCAGAGGGAACACTGGCGTTGGTCTGCATTTCTTTGACAAAGTTGATGGCAGAGACGACAGGAGGCTTTCCCTGTGGCATCTCTCATATTCAAGTGTCATAAGTCAGGAAAGCAGAGGAGGACATACACGAGCTTGTTTCAAAGCCGATGCGTGTGAGATAGTATGAAATGGTCCACCTACCAGAGCCTGGTCAGGCTGAATGACTGATTAGCTTTTCCTGCTAAATGGGGTCAATGATGAACCCTAGAGAACAGCTCTAAGTCTTCCTTGGCTAGGCTGTCCTGTCTCTTCTCCCAAGCCCAGTTAGTGGTTTGACACCATCTCTAAGACCATGTTTATTTTTCAGGTATCATTACGACGGAATCTGTATCAAGAGAAGTTCTTTCTTCTATGCCC
Organism: Bos javanicus; assembly: GCF_032452875.1. NCBI lineage: Eukaryota > Metazoa > Chordata > Mammalia > Artiodactyla > Bovidae > Bos > Bos javanicus. The sequence goes on along the minus strand of NC_083878.1, from coordinate 6,512,730 downwards.
AGTACTGCTACCTTCTGGGTGGAAAAAGGTGCACCAGGTTAGTACCTGTCACTTAGGTACTTTGGTCTTGGTCACAGCCTGGTTCATATTAGGACCGTTTGTACTTGCGTTGACTTGAACTGGCTCTTTGGCTGTTGTGCCATTCATCCTTCTTAAGGATGGAAACACGCACATCACATCAACACTCCTCTGACATGCACGTCAGTCAGTCTCTGGCAACATCGTCTGCCAGAGAAACGTGTACCACGTTCATTTCCTCAGTTACGGTTCATTTTCATCATCATCTCAACGGCCAGGGCCATTTTGCACTGTCTTTGCTCTTCTCCTCTGTCAAATTTGACAGAATTGGCCATGTCCTGCTTGAACTTTCCTTTAGCCCTCAGGACTCTGCGTCATCCAGTCCCTTCCCTAGAATGAGCCCTTCCCTTCCCCACCAGGGCAGGCATCTCCCAGAGACCCGTCGCTTCATCATTAATGACGCTTTTCCTACACTTTGACCCCAGGACACCGAATTCTTTTCTGTCTCTCACCTGCCGCTCCCTCCACGGATGAGTCCTCCTCCTGAATCACTTCTCCTGCTCCTCGTCTCACCCACCCCCAGGGATGTTCTGTTGGGCCATCTCCTGGATGTTCCCATGCAGAGGACCCACTGGTCCCTCCCACTGAAGAGGTAGAACTTTAACTTCATTCGCTCCCTCCCATCACCTCTGCCTCTTGACACCCTCGTTTCCATCTGTGATCCCAAGAGATAGAACCTATGCAGAGGATCACCCTGCAGCCCTCCCTGACTCCCGGGTCACAAGTCCTGTTAATTCTCCCCTCCTGGGTCTCCTGATGACTCTTCCTGGTTACAGGTGTTTCCTGTATGTCCTCATCGTCTCACATCGAGATTATTTTCATGGGTCCTATGTAAGCTCCCTCCCTTCACCTCACCACTATCTGAACACAGCCGTGAGACTAACCTGCCCCCAGTTCTTCAGTTTTTCTCTTTCTTGCTCAGAAACCTCAGGAGCTTGCTCTTACCTCCTGTGTAGAGCCTACAGCCCCCTCTTCCCAGACTGGTGACCGTCCCCAGCTCTTTCTATAGGCACTTCCCATCCACGTTGCCAGTTTCTCCCGAATGTACAACCTTGGTTTCAGCCATGCTCGCTTTGCTCGGAGGACATCAAATGCGTGTCTGTCTTGGCTCCCCGTCATCCCGTCCTTGCAAGACGTCATTCCTTCTCTCTCAATCCAGCTATCAATCCAATTGCTTGGATGAATCCCCAGGGAATTACAGAGTGGAAAAAAACCATCTCAAAGGGTTCCATACTGTGTGATTTCATTTATAAAACATTTTGAAATGACAAAGTTTTTTTCCTTTCTAGTTGAAGGGTAGTTGATTCACAATGTTGTGTTAGTTTTCAAGTGTAGAGCAAAATGATTCACACACACACACACACACACATATATTCTCTTTCATATTCTTTTCCATATGGTTTATCACAGAATATTGAATGCAGCTCCCTGTGCTCCACAGCAGGACCTTGTTTATCCACCCTATGTATAACAGATTGCGTCCGCTAACCCCACCCCCCCAAATCCATCCCTCCCCCACCCTCCTTGCCTTTGACTACGTCAAGTCTGCTCTCTATGTCTGTGACCCTGTTTGTGTCTTGTAGATTGGTTGGTTTGTGTCATATTTCAGGTTCCACAAATAAGTGATATCATGTGGTATTTGTGAAATGGCAAAATTTCTGTAATGGAGGACAGCTTCCTCGTTGCCGGGAGTTAGGGGCGTTGGGCTGAGGGAGCAAGAGATGGTGCAGCCGTGGTCACCTTGTGATGAGACACGCACTGTGTCCCAGCCGTGGTGCTGGATGCAGGCATTTCCACAGGCGAGCTACATGCTCACGTGCAAAAATGAGTTTAAGGAAGGCTTGGGAAATCCGAGTGAGATCAGTGGATTTGTATCAGTGTCAAAACCAGATTGTGATATTGTACTAGAGTTTGGCAGGATGTCACCATTGGGGGAGATCAGGCAGAGGTAAAATGGAGCTCTCTGAATGATTATTTTATTTTTTATTGGAGTATAATTGCTTTATAATGTTGTGTTGGTTTCTGCTGTACAATAAAATGAGTCAGCCATAGGTATTCATATATCCCCTCCCTCTTGGACCTCCCTCCTTTCCCCTTGCTCCATCTTCACCCCTCTAGGTCATCAGAGAGTGGATTCTGAAAAAGAAAAACAAATATCGTATATTAACGCATATGTGTAATCTAGAAAAATGGTGGTGATGAACCTATTTGCAGGGCAGGAGTAGAGACAGACATACAGAACAGACTTGTGGACACAGCAGGGGAAGGTGGGGTGAATTGAGACAGGAGGATTGACATATAGATACTGTATGTGTGTAAAACAGACAGCTGGTGGGGGCCTGCTGTTAGCAGGGAGCTCAGCTCGGGACCCTGAATGATTTCTTACTTCTGCTACCTACATTACAAATGAATCAAGCCTCACCCTTCAGTCCAGGAAAACATGTGATGACAGGTCCTAGGAAGTGGCCAGTCTTCCCCTGCCGACGTCTTCTGCTGGCATCCATCCCCCCTTTGGCAGTTAGAGTCTGGATTGTCCCTGAGTCTCAGAGCCCTCCTCACGCTGGCCTGTGTGCATGTGTGTGTGTGTGTGTGTTGGGGGCCGGGGGGCTGGACAGGTAGCACACGTGTTCACACAGTGTCCTAACCAAGCACCTCCCCCTGTCCTCACACACCGAGGAAGGCAGGTGGCTGTGTCCGCCCAGGGCACACCCTCAGGTCCCGCTGTTACAGGCTCACTAGCATTCAGAACCCGGAGGGGATCCCCCAGCCAACCACAGACCAGCATCTTCCTTGTTCCCCAGAGTGACAGCTCCACTGAGCCAGGCGCTTCTCTGAGGGTGCAGCCAACTGAGGTCTGATTAGCACTTTCCTGCTAATATTTGCCTCGGGAAGGAGAAGGCATCTGGATTTTTCAAGGGCATCTTGTGTGTGTGTGTGTGTGTGTGTGTGTGTGTGTGTTTTCTGGACCTCATGTTAAGGAAAGAAATGGAAACCGCGGATGAGAGCATCAGGATAGAGATTTGGCTGGGAGCCAGGCTAGTGGCTTTAAGGGACTCTGGGGATTTTTTGCTTTCTCATCACTGCCACCACCAGGCACTGCAGAAAAAGCAGATAATCTAATTAAAATCAGTTTAGTCTTGAGATAAGCCCCTGTTTCCTCCCTGTCTCCCCATATTGTCCCTCGGAGCCCCTTCAGAGGAGAAATTCTACTGTCAGCTCTCTGCCACCATCCACCCCGCCCTCTCCTGACGCCAGTGGCTTAGCAGGAGGACAGGATCCCTAGCCCGGGACCTCTTTCACTGGACTCCTCACAGGTGGCCCAGGAGCAAGCAGACCCGGAGCCCTGGTGTCAGAGCGTTTGTTTTCCCTGGAGGTGAGGGAGGGGGCGGGGTGGACGACCGTGTTGTGGTGGATCCCACTGAAAACTGCTGAGGCAGCATTTCCAAGGAGAGACCAAGATTTGATTTGCAAAACCAACGAGCAGCTTGAGGCTTTTTTTTTTTTTTTTTAAGGAAAATGACTATAAATATGCAGCGTGTGCCAGATGCAAAGAAGCCCTTTCCCAACTCCAGGGCACTTCTTGCCTTGCTCCCCTCTCCAGGGTAACATCTTTATACAGGGAACAGACCTCCCCAGATCCCAGTCTTGTTTAGCTGGCAGCCGGACTGAGCCCTGGACCAGGGTCTAAGCGCTGACCTAGAAATTCTTGGCGAATGGAGGCCAAAGTATAAAATGCTCTGTTATTGTCAGGGGAAGGGGAGGGAAATGGAGAGAGAGTGTGTGTGTGAGTGTGTGTGTGGTTGTCACATCTAGAGAAACAGCTCTGCTTAACATGTTTATTCTCCACCTCGTAAGCAACATTCCTGGCTGACATGTCACAAGGAAAACGTTGTCATTTTCCAAATAGATGAGTCCCTGGTCTATCTAATGTGACTTCTGAGATTAGTGGGATGGAGGCCCAGGTGTCTCTCAGGACATATGAAAACTAGCCCTTGCCCTCATCCGTCCCCCAGTCCACACGCACGCGCACACACACACACACACACACACACACTCACTCAGCTTTTCCAACTTAGCATATTAAAAGCCTGTAAAAAGCTTCTAAAATCGGGCCTTCCCAAGTCACGCCTGCCTTTGTTCTCTGTGCGTTTGTTCCTCTGCCAGCTCATGAGCTCAGGGGGCTGCCTGGCAGCCCGCAGAACCCAGGACCTTGGGTCCATGGCTGGCTGGTTGTGCCCAGGGGAGAAGAAAGGCTCCGGTTTATCTTTCACATTCATCACCCTGGGAGGGCGAGTTCAAGGGAGCTGTCAGCCAAGCAATCGTGGGCACCGCAGACCCAGAACATCTCGGTGTCTTTCCCACGGAGTCCACGTGGCCCCACTGCCTGCAGGAGGTAAACCCTCCTGGGGCCAACCCTCCCCCGACAGCAGGGCTCTGCTGCGTCCCGGGCGGCCTCCTTCTCAGGTATAATCAGGGGTCCAAGTTGCAACCCGCACTTGGGCCGTGTCCACCCTGTGCTTCGCAAGGCTGGTTGGAACTTGTTAAGGTGTGTTTTGTTTTTTTTTTAAATAGGCATTACCTGGTTGTTGTCTAGCAGCTCGCAAAACATGGGTGTGGAGGATCCCGCCCTGGACTGCACCCTTGCTGGGGGGAGGTTTGAAAAGCAGGTGAAGCTCCCAAACCATCTCACCTGTTCAAAGCACCCCTCACATCCTCCTCTCCAGCCCAGACGCCCAGACAAGGTGGCGTGCCGTCTGTCTGCCGAGGAGGCCTGGCTTCCGGTTGCCGTTTTCCCTCGGGAACGACAGACTTTCAGCAGTTTCAAAGGTGTCCCGTTAGATCATCATTTTGCAATTAAGTTGCTCATAAAAATCTAATGGGGATAGAGTTAAGCAATGTAAATCAACAGCCCCCAGCACAGAAAATAAGGAACCCACGCCCCTCAGCCACACTCAGCCAATCCAGTTTAAAAAGAAGGCTGTTCTTCCTAATGGGAAAAGAATGAAAAAGAATAGATATATGTATGTGTATAACTGAATCACTTGGCTGCACACCTAAAACTAACACAACTTTGTTAATCAACTCTGTGCCAATATAAAATAAAATAGATAACCAGCGAGGACCCACTGCATAGCACAGGGAACTCTGCTCAATATTCTGTAATAAGCTAAATGGGAAAAGAATTTGCAAAACAGTAGATAGATACATGCATATGTGTGTATAATCACTTTGCTGTATACCTGAAACTAACACCACATTGTTAATCAGCTATACTCCAATATAAAATAAAAATTTTAAAAGTTGTTCTTTTCCACTTTGTTTCAAAACCCTCTCATCTTCCTTTGCCCTCCTCGTGTGCATTCTTTATTATCACACATATGCGTGTCTTACAGCAGTGGTCCCCAGCCTTTTTGGCACCAGAGAGCAGTTTCGTGGAAGACAGTTTTTCCATGCACTGGGGTGGGAGATGATTTCGGGATGGTTCAAGTGCGCTACATTTCCTGTGCACTTTATTTCTGTTATTATTGCATCAGTTATATCTCAGGTCATCCAGCATTAGCTCCTGGAGGTTGGGGGACCCCTGTCTTAAAAGACCAAAGAGTGGAAGAGGTAATAGTGATGAAGATGTGAAGTCAGAGCTGGATTTCTGGCTCTGTGAATTGTTTCTTGTTTCCTGTACATAACTGGGGAAAATAATGAATTACTCTCCACTACATAATGGGTTGTTGTGAGGAGTAAGGGGGAGTGAATAAGGCACTTAGCAATGGGCAAATGCTCAGTGTATTTTAATCGTTAGTGTCGTGTGTGTGCTTAGTGCAATCAAAAGGATATTAAATAAAGCTTTTTGCAATCATAAGACCTACCCTGATATGAATACATACATTGACTATTTAACTTGAGATGTAAAAGTATCAAGTTGATAAAAAAATAAAATGGGAAAAAAATATATCAAGTTGAGAGGCTTCCCTGGTAGTCCAGTGGTTAAGACTCTGAGCTCCCAACGCAGGGAGCACGCGTTCAGTTCCTGGTTGGGGAACTAAGACCCCACATGCCGCATGGCACGGCCTAAAATTTAAAAAACAAGTTAAGGGTGTCTTAACCAGATTCATTCCCTGGGTCAGGAAGATCCCCTGGAGGAGGAAAATGGCAACCCACTCCAGGATTCTTGCCTGGAAAATCCCATGCGCTGAGGAGCCTGGTGGTTGCAAAGAGTCAGACACGACTGAGCAACTAACACACACTCCTAACCAAAAACAGAGTCGTTGATTCATGTTCTTTGAGTAAAAATGGAAATGAAGTCCATCAACGGTGAGAAGATGAAACACCTTGCCTCCACAGTCTGAGGCTGAACACGTCCGGGACGTGAATTCTGTTTTATTACATTTTTATCTTCTTACCTTTGTAATTGCTTCACGTTGTTGTTTCACTGCTGTTAGGATGATTTGCAAGGGCAAATGATGATGCCAAAATGATGCAAATGAAAGTCTGGATTAATGACAAATGATGTCAGAACCTGAGAATGTGGATGCAAATTGTAGTTAAGCTAGAAGAAAGTTATATGCCAGAAAGCATATTCAGCTAACACAACACTTTCGGGAAAAGGAAAAAAAAAAGGCTGAGTCGTGTGGCATATAATCATGTCCCAGCCCTCTTTACGCTGGACCCTTTTTAGCCAAATTGATCGTAAAAGCTAATGAAAGTCAAATGTGTTTTTTATGTGTCTACACTGTGCTGAGTGAAGCAGACAGTCTGCAGGACCCAGAAGGGACCCTGACCTTCCTCTGACCCCCTTTGTGAGGCTGGGAGAATCTGCTAACCTTCATGCACACCCTGGAGACTCTGAGCGAAGGTTACAGGCTCGGGGGGTTGGAAAAGTTCTTTTAGTGGTGGGAGATTGTTATTGTTTAGACGCTCGTTGGTATCCAACTCTTTGCGACTCCATGGACCATAGCCAGCCATGCTCCTCTATCCGTGGGATTCTCCAGGCAAGAATAGTGGAGTGGGTTGCCATTTCCTTCTCCAGGGGCTCTTCCCAACTAAGGGATGGAACCTACCCCATCCTTCCCCTTCGTCGGGTGGAAAATTGAAGCTCTCAGAGCTCAAGCGACACAAATAAGAGCAGCCAAGGATGCCTGTTCTGTTGTGGAGTTAGCTGCCACCTCCTTCCCAAGCTGCCCTTCCCTGTCCCCCAGCAGTTAAATCTTAACCGCCTGGGCCCTGCCTGTGGGGCAGGAGCCAAGGGGACAGCCCCCATGGAAGCCAAGTGACCTCTCTGAGCCGACTCACCTCCAGGTAACTCCTGCGCCCTGGCTTTGTTTCTGTTGTGGTCATTTGACAGCTTTTTTGTTTCTGTTTAGTCACTAAGTCATATCTGACTCTGCAACCACATGGACTGTAGCTCACCAGGCTTCCCTGTCCTTCAGTATCTTCCAGACTTGGCTCAAATTCATGTCCATTGAGTCAGTGATTCTATCTAACTGTCTCATCCTCTGTCGCCCCCTTCTGCTGCTGGTGAGTCAGCTCTTTGCATCAGGTGGCCAAAGTATTGAAGCTTCAGCTTTAGTATCAGTCCTTCCAGTGAATATTCATGGTTGATTTCCTTTAGGATTGACTGGTTTGATCTCCTTGCTGTCCAAGGGACTCTCAAGAGTCTTCTCTAGCACCACGGTTCGAAAGCATCAGTTGTTCAGTGCTCAGCCTTCTTTATGGTCCAGCTTTCACATCCGTACATGACTGTTCGAGAATGGACTGACCCAAACCTAAGGTCAAGGGAGAGCTCCTGGGACTTTAGAGAGGCTTGAAGGGGATGAAGGACCTTCCTGCATGAGATGAAAGCCATTTTCCTCCACTTCCTTCTGACTACCACCATCCCAGGCCATCCCTGCCTTGAAGACCTTGAACTTGCATCCAGAAGCAGAAGCAGAGTGTTGGTCTGCTACCTCACACCACGTGCACAGAACTGAATCTACTCTCCATGATGACATGTGAACCCACATGGTGTGCTGACATGGACCTTACATATTATTCCTTCGCAGTTTCCTTGTTCTGTGAAAGTGCCCTGCCCCATCCATTGACTCACAGGATATTATCATTTCTGAGTTGATCATTTTCAAAGCTCTAAATCAGAAAATAGAAGACTTCATCTGCATGATGATTTTTCTTTTCTCACCAGAGCAAGTTCTAACCATGAGGACATCATATTCTTGCTTCTGAAGGGAATAAACTTTTAAAAATAAATATGTGATTGTCACAGTTATACAATGAATTAAAAAAAAAAAAACTTTAAGCAGGTGATAATCAGCAGTTTTGGAGAGAAACTTGGAGGAGGGTTTTGAAACCAAAGTTGTGTGTGTGTTTGTGTGTGTGTGTGTGCTGAGTCGGTTCCGATGCAACCCTATGGACGGTATTCCCCCCACACAAATAACCTCACTGCAAAAGAACCTTTATGCCTGAGCTCAGAAATAGGGGTCTAACTAAAATTATTTCTCTCTTATCTGTTATGTCACAGTGGAGACATTGTTGCCTTTGAAAAGTCTACTAATTATAACTGCATTCTCCAAGAAGAAGGAGCAGTGAGTGTTGAATAAAATAGATTTGCTATGATAGACCCTGAAATACTCAGTAATTGTTGAATTAGATGCAATTATTTTCCTGTGTATAACGTTATTATGGGCAGCCCTTAGCCACTCACCCCCTGATCCTCAAGGCAATGCTGGCTGATAATGAGGGAGCATCAGGTGAGGAGGAAGCTGGTGGCTGCTCTCAGTGAGCGCAGTGCCCGTGGGACACAGTTGGGGTGGCACTCCTAGCCCTCCGGGTAGGGCGGGCAGTTCAGAAGACCTCTCTGTCCTCCCATGGCGTGTAGACAAGGGCCTACTGCAAACCCACATGAACGATCTGCTAAGCAAATTGAGTAGCTCAGAAGTGAATAGCTCGGTGAGAAGCTTAGGAAGGCTCAGAGTGCAGAACAAGAAAGCCAAGGAGGATATACTGACCCTGGAGCTGTGCTGCCACAGAGCAGGCCATTAGGTTGGAGAGGATGAGGGGGACTCCCCCGACCCCGGTGCAGTCCAGCAGGGCAGGCTCTGGGGCTCAACTTCCAGCTTCCCAGGAATGCTCTCACCTACTCTATTAGAATGGAAATTATTCAAAAGATGTCAGGGAAATCCTGAAGAAATCATCTGAGTACAGTCCTTCATGCAAATCAGGAGCAGCCATGCCTCCCCTTGCTCCGGGGTGGGAGTAGGGCAGGGAGGTGAGCAGCAGGATTGTTGAGTTCACTTTCTGCCGCATGGCCTTTTTCCATTCTTAATGAAAATGTTTTATATTCTGTAATCTGTTCTTCGAAAGGAAAGTCAGTGCCCCTCACTTTCCTTGTTCATTCGGCCCTGAGATTTTATATATGACTGACCATTTCTGTAATCCAGGGATAGTGACCCAGACAGGAGATGGTTTTAGTTCAAGGGCGGACAACCGTGTAGACAAGCATTGTAGAATGTGTTTATGGCATCGGGTTTTTCATAGGCAGGCTTTTTGTTGTTACTATTCAGCATCTGTGGGCTTCCCAAGTGGCACTAGTGAAGAACGCACTTGCCAGTGCAAGAGATAGACGTGGGTTTGATCCCTGGGTCGGGAAGGTCCACTGGAGGAGGGCATGGCAACCCACTCCAGTATTCTTGCCTGGAGAATCCCATGGACAGAGGAGCCTGGTGGACTACAGTCCATAGGGTCCCAAGGAGTTGGACACGACTGAAGCGATTTAGCACGCACACACACATACAGCATTTGTAATGCAAGGTCATTTTGAAATATTAAATATGTAAAATATTAAATCCTAATTGCTCTCTGGTGACTAGAGAGTATAGTCTTATAGAGGAAGGTTAGTATCATTTTCAATGAAACAAGAGGAAATAGTTGCTGGGATCAAGAAAGTGCCCAGGGGTGTGGATGAAAGATTAACCTATAGTAGCAGTGAATAATTATTATCTGACTTAAAGAAATAATCTGTGTGAAAATGGTTTTAGGGTGACAATCATTCACCGATCAAGACAGAACCCATTGGATCCCCTTTGTCTGGATTCAGGAGATGTCCATTCTGGGAGCAGGAACTGGCAAAGAAATACTCCTACCACATGGTAGGCTTGGGACTTCCCTGGTGGTCTGGTGGTTGAGAGTTTGTGCTTCCACTGCAGGGGACATGAATTTGATCCCTGGTTGGGAAGTTGCACATACTACACAGGGTGGGGAAAAAAATTTTTTTTTAACAGTAAGATTGCACACATCAGGGAGACTAATGCTCCGTGCCTTGCTGCCTAGGGCAGTAAATGGTTTCTTAGTCTGCCAGTGATCACAGTTGTACAAAATGAACTAAGATTTGCCTTCTGCCAGGCCCGTGAGGACTGTCATTCCCTCCTGGGCTGGGTGATAGTCAGGAAATTCAGGGCTTCTCCTCACGCCCTATAAAAAGACTCCACCTGGGATCATGTCACATTCTAGAATGAGGGTCTCCATCACAGAGCAAGAAAGAGGTCTGTGTATTTTCTAGCAACTGGGTCTGGGGGCATGTGAAAGGGGAAATTGGGCTTTAGAGGGAAAGGTGGCAAAGATCGGTGGTCTTTAGAGTGGGTGGTACAGACCCAGAAATAAATGAGTTATGGCATCAAAAACGAAGTGACTTCAATTTTAGTTGAAGTTATGCATTACTCCACATCAAATGAAAATGTCGCTCAGTCAGGTCCGACTTTTGTGACCTTGTGGACTGTACCCTACCAGGCTCCTCTGTCCATGGGATTCTCCAGGCAAGAATACTGGAGTGGGGTACCACTTCGCATAACTATCAGTAAAAACACACGGCCCCAGGAAAGAGTTTGGTTGATGCCACAGCCAGATGGTATTATTATAGGGCCTGCAATGCAGGAGACCTGGGTTCAATCCTTGGGTCAGAAAGATCCCCTGGAGAAGAACATGGCAACTCACTCCAGGATTCTTGCCTGGAGAATTCCATGGACAGAGGAGCCTGGTGGCCTGGAGGCCACGGGGTTACAAAGAGTCAGAGCCAGCTGAACGGCTGACACACACTAGGGCCTCGGCAAGGTCTGTGAGAAGCAGGTAATTCTAGAAGTGGGCTGCCAGCCGAAACGACTCTCTCTATCCTCCTAGGTGGCCTTCCTTGCTGATGAATACTGCAACTGTTGTCAAGACATTCTGCAACGTGTGAGGAACCAAGAACTCGAGAGGGTAGGGTTTTATCTACAAAACGCAAGCATTTATGACTTGTTCTTAACCTCTCGGCTTGAAAAGACCCCTCAAGGGATGTGGAGTAGGAATTCATTGCACTAAAGTGCTTAGAATGCAGCTGTTTTATAGTCAGTGAGCTCTTGAAGGTGATATTTTTATTCAGTTTAATCATCTGGAAATTTTCCAAGGTGCTCATATGGATAATTTTACGCTTTAAATATAAACTCAGCTATTTTTAGATCCTAATTCCAGCTGATCTGGAATAAAGTACTGATGGCCCAGTGGTAAAGAATCTGCCTGCCAATGCAGGAGACGCAAGAAACATGGGTTCTATTCCTGGGTCGGGAAGATCCCCTGGAAAAGGAAATGGCAACCCACTCCAGTATTTTTGCCTGGGAAAACCCATGGACAGAGGAGCCTGGTGGGCTACAGCCCATGGATTCCCAAAGAGTTGGACACAATTTAGCGACTAAAGAACAACAACTTTATTTACCCTGGGATTCTCAGAGATGGTTTTCAGAGCTGTTATTGATACATGCTAATGCACAAGACGGAGAAGGCAATGGCACCCCACTCCAGGGCTCTTGCCTGGAAAATCCCATGGACAGGGGAGCCTGGTGGCTGCAGTCCATGGGGTCGATAAGAGTCAGACACGACTGAGTGGCTTCACTTTCACTTTTCACTTTCATGCACTGGAAAAGGAAATGGCAACCCACTCCCGTGTTCTTGCCTAGAGAATCCCAGGGACGGGGGAGCCTGGTGGGCTGCCGTCTATGGGGTCGCTCTGAGTCGGACACGACTGAAGTGACTTAGCAGCAGCAGCAGCAATGCACAAGAAGCAGTTTGAAGCAGGGTGCTCTGACATGGGAATCATCAAGAGTGGATTGTATTCTAGAGTTGGCCATGAAAGGCATGAAGAAATCTTTTAACCATTCTGAATTCTATCTTTTACCGTATAAAATGAAACTCCAGAGAAGCAAGTGCACATTTAAATGAAAAGTCTTCTGAGGCTTCAGTGTTCTAAGCACTTCCACTTTGGGAGATAATATTTACTCAGCATGAAGGCATTTCATGCTTTGTAGAAAACATTGGCCTGAGGGAGGGACCAGGCTGTCTTCAGAGTGACCCCTGGCCTATTAACACCATGTTATAAACACCCCCCAAGTTGAATATCCAATCCACTTCTTCTTGTCTACGATGCTTCATCAAGTACTAACTGAATACTTACCCTGTGACCAGCACCATTTCCGGAACAAAGAGGGTATTCCCTTGGAGTCTTGAGAAGCTGATAGTCTGGTACTGAAAGGAACAGTGTAAGCCAATGAGTGTGATATGGTATGGAAAGTTCTAGAACACAGTGTGATCGAACTGTTCTCGGCTCCCAAGAGAAGAAAAACAGAGATGCCTGGAGAAGTTTCCCCAGAAGAGGCCATGTTGCGGGCGAGTCTCATAGAAAAGCAGAAGTCCAACAGACGCTACATGGGGGAGAAGAGGGATTCTGGGAGGAACGCATGGTGCAGGCAGAGGCAGAGGGTGGTCACAGGCGTCACAGGACAGGAAGGTGGCTATGACCGGATTTATGATCTCACCGGCCCCGTGGGAAACCCTGACTTATTGAGAAGGCGGTGGGTTGGCAGTGACATCAGATGCCATATTATGGGAGCAGAGGGTGGGGAGGAGGCTTTGCCACAGTCAAGGTGACAAGGAAGGAGGGCTGGGTCTGGAACAGTGACAATGACGTCAGAGAGAAAGAGGGACAAATCAGAGAAATATTTCTGTAGCAGGCAAATCTGGATGGATGACTCGGAATGTGGGAGGCGGGACGAGGGGTGGGCCGAGACAGTGCTCTCTCATCCAGACCCATGAGCCCCAGAAGCCTCCAGCCTCGGAGTCAAAGGATTCCTCCTCCCTGCTCAGGCTCTTGTTTTTATCATTAAATACCAGAGTCTCTTTGGAGATGTCTTCTTTTGAAGAGAAATCTGAAGAGATTTTCAAATCCGGGGTCAGCACTCACAGCCTACACAGAAGAAACAGCTTAAGAGTCTGGGGTTCTTGGAGTACCTGGAGTCAGTACTGTGTTGCCTCAGGATATCTGAGCTGCAGAAATCTCAGAAGGCGAGAGTCTTCATGAGCTGGCAACTCAGATGGGCCACCAGGTCCACATGGGAGGAGATAAAGACAGGGCCCTGCCATTTTGTTTCTCAACAGAAGTCTTTAAAGAAGGCTCCTGAGGCTCGGGGAAGAATGGACACATGTATATGTGGCTGAGTCCCTTTGCTGTCCACCTGAAACCATCACAGCACTATTAATTGGCTAGACGCCAATACAAAATAAAAAGTTAAAAAGATGCAGCTGGCTTTCAGGAGGTACACTCAGAAATCAGAATAAAGTGGCAAATACATTATGGAATTATAGGCTCTTTTACCAAGGTTTATAGCATTAACCCAGTTCATGATAAAATGCTATTTCACTTTAAAATGAATAAATATTTTGCTAATAATAAAAAGAAGTACCCTTTGTAGAATCACACTGGCTCCCTTTAGCTGGCACTGTCCTTAGTCAAAGCTATGGTTTTTCCAGTAGTCTGGTATGGATGTGAGAGCTGGACTATAAAGAAAGCTGAGTGCCAAAAAATTGATGCTTTTAAACTGTGGTGTTGGAAAAGACTCTTGAGAGTCCCTTGGACAACAAGGAGATCCAACCAGTCCATCCTGATGGAAATAAGTCCTGAATATTCATCGGAAGGACTGATGCTAAAGCTGAAACTCCAATACTTTGGCCACCTGATGCAAAGAGCTAAGTCATTTGAAAAGACCCTGATCCTGGGAAAGATTGAAGGCAGGAGGAGAAGGGGACGACAGAGGATGAGATGGTTGAATGGCATCACCGACTCTATGGAGATGAGTTTGAGTAAGCTCCAGGAGTTGGTGATGGACAGGGAAGCCTGGCGTGCTGCAGTCTGCAAAGAGTTGGACACGACTGAGTGACTGAACTGAACTGAACTGTCGTAGGTGAATTCCAACATGATGTCAAGGAGGAGGCAATGTATCTTCGGTTATATATGGTTACATGTCTTCTTGAGCTGAAAATAATTGAAGGGGTCAGTCAGTCACTGAAAATGCATTCTGAACTCTGGCTTGTGCCCCAGGGCCCGATCTTCGTCCTACTGTAATCAGTAGAGCCCCCTTGTTATCATAATCAGCCTTCCTTCTAGAAAACTGCCTCAGGACCAGTCTTCCACCCACCCAGCAGGTGCCCTCTGATGGATGTAAAATCACTTCTAAAATACAGCTTGGGAGACCTTCCTTAGTGCTCCAGTGGCAGACTCTGTGCTCCCCAGGCGGGGGGCCTGGGTTCCATCCCTGGTCAGGGAGCTAGATCCCACAAGGCACACTAAGAGTTCGCATGAAAGTGAAAGTGTTAGTCGCTCGGTCATGTCTGACTCTTCGAGACCCCATGGGCTGTAGCCCGCCAGGCTCCTCTGTCTGTGGGATTCTCCAGGCAAGAATACTGGAGTGGGTTGCCATTCCCTTCTCCAGCGGACCTTCCAGACCCAGGAATTGAACTTGGGTCTGCTGCACTGTAGGGGATTCTCTAACATCTGAGCCACCAGGAAGCCCTAAGAGTTCGTATGCTGCAGCTGAAAGATCCTGTGTGCCACAACTGAGACCTGGAGCAGGTCTTAGTTATAGATAAATTTATTATTTATTATTAAATATCATTTATAAAGCATTTATTTATTAATAAATAATGAGATTTTTAAAAGTAAAATACGATACATTAAATACAGCTTGGAAAAGCCGACAGGCAAAGCTTTCCATGGGTTGGAATGAAATTCATCCAGTTACCGTTCAGGGTTGATGAACTGCCTGTGGGGGACTGGTCTCACCAGGCACAAAAGCAGGGCTCAGAGCTATGTTCTGTCCCTCACGTCAGGTGGAGGACTTGCTGATGTCCTTCTGGAAGTCTCTGCAGCAAGACACAGTGATGCTCCTGTCGCTGCCCGACGTGTGCCGGCTCCTTAAGTGCTATGACGTGCAGCTGTACAAGGTAGGCTGTTCCTTCCAGGTGCTGGCTTGTGTCCTGTCCAGAAGTTGGTACCCAGTGCTGGGGGCTTCCCAGGTGGCGCGGCTGGTACAAACCCGCCTGCCAGTGCGGGAGACGCAGGAGAGGTGGGGTTGATCCCTGGGTTCAGGAAGATCTCCTGGAGAAGGAAATAGCAGCCCACTCCAGTACTCTTGCCTGAAAAATTCCATGGACAGAGAAGCCTGGCGGGCTACAGTCCATGGAGTTGCAGAAAAGTTAGACATGACTGAAGCGACTTAGCATGCACACACTGGGGTTAGAGCCACAGCCCTCACACTCTGGGGTGTCCATGGATCTCAGATCTTCTGAGAAATCAGTGGTGGAGCCAGTGGACCAGGAGCCTTAGATCTTTTCCTCAGACTCAGTTTTCCTTTCTGAATTCACTGAGAATCCAAGTGACCTCGTGTAGAGACAAAGCCAGTGAGTGTGATACAGTCTGGAAAGTTCTGGAACACAGTGTGATTGCACTGTTCTGGGCGCTCAAAGGAAGAACAGAGATGCCTGGAGAGGGCTTCCCAGAGGAGGCCATGTTGCTGGCAAGTCTCGCAGGAAAGGGGAAATTCTACGGACTCAAAACGGAGGAGAACACACATGCAGGCAGGAACACGTGGGGCAGGCAGAGGCAGAGAGTGGTCACAGGTGTCACAGGGCGGGAAGGCCGCAGTGACCGGACTTACTGCCTCACTTGCCCTGTGGGAGACTTGGGACTTCCTGAGGAGACGGTGGGTTGGCAGTGACATTGATGCCATATTATTGGAGCAGAGGGTGGGGAGAAGGCTTCGCCACAGTCAAGGTGACAGGGGAGGAAGGTTGGACTGAGAGGTCCGATGACACTAGAGAGAAAGAGGGACAAATTAGAAAGAGGGACAAATTAGAAAGAGGGACAGACACAGGGTGACCGGCCGAATTGAGTCAGAGTCCTTACTCTGATGTTTCAACAAAAGAGGGCTTTTAAAAATAGGTAATTGGAGCCGTTGCTTTGGATTGTACACAGCTTCTGGGGTTTGTAGGTTTGTTTTTTGGACTCTGTGTCTAGAATGATTAATTGTGTTTTGGGAGTCAATTATATGTAATTTCTGGAGTGAAATGTGCTTTCCTTAAGCTTGTCATGAACTTTTACCTTTTATTTTATATTTTTTTTTTTAGGGAAAAAAAAATATCGGGCTTCTAAAATTTTTAACATAAAGGTTGAAAACTTGAGGCTGGGTTCAGCCCTTAAGTATTTTGGTTTGACCTCAAAACCAAAACCAGTCTCAGCCAACATTCATGTTGTGTACACTTGTGAATCTGTCCTCAATATTTTGAAATCTTTGGAAGAGTTCTGATTCCAGCCTCTGCAGCCTGCTGTCCTGCCCAGGGGGCAGCAGCCAAGACTCCGTGGTGGCTGCGTCCTTAGCTGGGTGGGGGCCCCTCTCTCGGGCTGTGGCTCGCGTGACCCCGCCTCGTGTGACCGGAGGCTGCCCGCACTGGCTGGCGGCCATGTGTCGTCTTCTCACTTCTGTTGTAGGGAATTGAGGACGTTCTCCTCCATGACTTTTTGGAAGATGTTTCTATTCAGTATTTGAAATCTGTCCGGTTGTTTAGTAAGAAATTCAAGCTGTGGCTCCTCTCTGCTCTGGAGGGCTTTCCAGCCCTCTTACAGATCTCCAAACTCAAAGGTGGGTTTCCATGGAGAACGTGGATTCTGTGAATGCAAGTGCAGCATCTAACTTTCCACGTGGGGTAGGTCGTCTCCCCTTTACTGCAGCCTGAGGCATATAGGATCTTAGTTCCCCAGCCAGGAATCAAACCCACACCCCCTGCAGTGGAAGCATGAAGTCTTACCCACTGGACTGCCAGGGAAGACCCCTCTCCCGTCTGGTGTCTTTTTGCCTTCGTGCACTGAACTGCAGTCCACAAGTCCTGGCCACTTCGGCTTTCTCAGCTTTTCCTTTAATGCCCATAAGGGAGGCGTGTGTTGATCCATCCACACCCTCTTGCCGATTCCCCAAGCAGGGCCAAGGGGGTGGGGAGGTAGAAAAGGCAAGGGAGAGGCCAACCAGCTCTGCCATCCTTGGCTCACTGCCCACCCAAGCAGGGCCAACAAGGGTCCTGGACCCTCTGTGCTCTGCTCAGGCCCCGCGAGGCTCCAAGAGTATCGCTCCCTCCTTAGAAATTCCTCCCAAGGCCCAACTTGCCCACACTCCAGGCCTCCGGACATTCACACCCACGTGGAGTGTGAACACAGGAGGCTGTTGGTCTGCTCAAGCCTGCAGCGGCCGCTCCAGGCCTTCCTGAAGCTGACTGTTGGTGTCCCTCTGACGCCGTGGTCCTCATAAACTCCAGCACACGCCCACTGGACGGACAGTGTCTTTTACGGTCCTGAAAATACCCTTGTTTCCCGCTCCTGCCTTTGTGAGGTTCTCCATCATCGCCTCTAGCTCTCCCCGCCCAGCCCCACCCTTCCTGGGCAGCTCAGGCCTCTCCCGGCACCCAGCCCTCCCCACCTATTCCCCTCCGCCCTGCAAGTCCGCCTCCCTGGCACCCTGTGTGTGCCATCTCCCCCGAGGGCCCACAGAATGGGCCATGCCTTATCTTCAACCCCTGGCACCCCCAGCGGCCCTGGCTGCATTGATCCCTGTTTGACCCATTTGGAAACTCCCAGGCCCAGGGTGTGTGATCACCAGTCAGGAATGTGCCAGGAAGGGTCCCCCAGAGAGAACCGTGAGGTCTGGTGCGTGCTTGGAAAGGGGACCTAGGACAGGGGTCCAGTTTTCCGTGGCCCCTTCCCCACCTGCTCTCATCCTGCCCTCCGGCTCCCATCCCTTCCCCTCCCCAGGCTCTTCAGTAGCTTCCACACTGATGGTTCTGCCTTCAGCCTCACTCTCCTTGGTCACACAGCCCTCCCCTTCCATCACCCCAGCACCTGTGGCTATGTTGATCCCTCTTTGACCCACTTGGAAACTCACAGGCCCAGGTTGTGTGATCACCATGTCCCTGTTGTGTGGGTGGGCCACACTTCTTCACTGCTTGACCTCTGACCCATCCCCGCCCACCTGCCCCCAGGGACCTCCAGCACCCACTGGCGCTCCCCAGAGACTCCTGACTGGTTGTGCCCAAGAAGCCCTTGTTCCTGCTGCTGTTTGTACCCCATCGGCCTTCCCCAACCCCTTGCCTGGCCAACTCCTACTTACGTGTTAAGACCCAGACTGAAGATCCACTTCCAGGTGGAGCTGCTCCCGACACTTTCTGCCCCAAGAAGCCTTCGCTCCTTTCTCCCTATGGCTCATGTTGCCGGGAGCGCTTGCCCTGCTGGTGGGAGACTGTGCCTTGGTGACCCGTCCCTAGCCGGAGCCCCTGGACAGTGGAGGTCCCTCTCCTTCCTCCAGCCGTGCAGGCGCTGGAGGGAGTATCCCCATGAGTGAACACATGAATGAAATGAGTGAATGAGCCCATCCAGGAGGGCGTCCCCCTCTCTCATTTTCGCATTTCTGGTCATTTCCCAAGGAGAACATGCAAAGATGTGGAAGCTGGAGGAACTCAGAGTTCCTGGGCAAAATGGTCACCTGTACAGAGCCCACGAGGCAGGTGCTGCTGACACCATTTTTCTAGCGTTGGGCGGGGGAGGGGGTTAGTCACCTTGCCCGGGAGGATCTAGAGCCATGTGGGAAAAGGCAAGGGAGGCAAGGGTACTGGGGGCCTGGCTGTGTGGGGCAGGCTGGCGGCTGTGCCATTCTGGGCAGACAGGTGTGCCAGCTGTGGGCACCACCTGTGTGCGCCTCCTCTCCCTGCCTGCTCCCTTCCCCCCACCCCTCCAGTCAGTCATGTGAACTTGAAGTCATAGGATCAGTAATGGCCATTTGTATTGTTCTTGACAGAGGTTACTGTGTTTGTCAAAAGGCTAAGAAGAAAGACATACCTTTCCAACATGGCGAAGGTAGGTTTCCTGAGTGTCCCCCGGGCCCTGTCCTGGCCCCCCACCCACCCAGGTGTGTGTTGGGGCCACCAGGTTCTGGGCTCTGACTTTCTCTGTCTTGAGTGACCACACAGCTTCACTGTTAGAGGAGGAGAGGAGAGGGGCTAGGGAAAAGGTTCTGGACTCTGTTCTGAAATCCCATGGCAGCAGATGGGGACAGAGCCTGGGACCGTCCTCTGCCCTAAAGCAGCCCCGGCCAGGGAGGCATCCAGCCAGGCCCGCCTCTGACAGTCTCCATCCTCCCGGCGCAGAACTTCTCCCCCAGACCCAGCTCCTCCAGCTGGTTCCCCCTTCTATGCTCGAGGGCTGATGGCCATGACTTTGCAGCATAGCCTCCATCCTGACCCGTCTGCAGCAGCCACCTCAGGCTCCAGAGCCAGCCCTGCTCGGAGCCAGCCCTTCAGTATTGCCCTGGGGGTTTACTTAGCACCCAAGGGCCGGTTTCCTCTCCATAAAACTGAAGTGACTGTAGCACCTGCTCCTGGGGCTGGGATACGGGTGACCCACCTCCCGTCCTACAGACCCTGAGTGTGGAAGGGATTGGATTGTCCCCTTGGGTGTACATGTGCGTGCTCATTCGTGTCCGACTCTTTGTGACTGCATGGACTGTAGCCTGCCAGGCTCCTCTGTCCATGCGATCCTCCAGGCAAGAGTACTGGAGTGGGTTTCCATTCGCCTCTCCAGGGGATCTTCCTGTCGCAGGGATTGAACCCATATCTCCTGCGTCTCCTGCATCTGCAGGCTGATTCTTTACTGCTGAGCCACCAGGGAAGATCCCCTTGGACACTGGAGGCCAAATTCACTGCCCAGGGCTCCCAGGGGAAGAAAAGACATGGCTTCTGAGTCCCCTCGGCCACCCTGTAGAGTCCACCCACCTTTTGCTTTTCCAGAAACACACTTGCCTTGTAGACCCCGAGTCACCCACTGGTTCTCTCTCTGGAGCATTCAGGCTCCTTGCTGGGGGCACAGAGGATAAGGAGCTGGGAGAGGAGGCGCCACAGGCCCTGAGACCCCACACCCACCTGCCCCCAAGCAGAAGTGTTCTAAATGCTGCATTTCAGAAAGGCAGTTATAGAATGTGGGAAATTTAGACATTTTCATTGTCAGCTGGGATTCCATTTTAGTGGGCAATACCCCCAATCCAGTTTTCTTTCTCTTTGATAACTACACAATCATGGTAATTTGGAGAGGGGGGCATCAGGCCACAGTAAGATGATGAGATTTCAGTAAGTGTTGTGTGTGTCCTTTGTCTTCAGACCATGAGGATGGTGCTGAGAAACAGCAGGAGGGTCAGCGTCCTGAAGTCGGATCTAGGCACCATCTTCCATCAGGGCGTTTTGGATAGTTCCCAGAAAGTCCTGCCCAGGGACCTGAGCGGCGCCGATGTCCTGGGAGAGAACACAGAGATGAAATGTAATCCTCCTTCAGCCTCTGCTTTGGGCAGTGTTTGGTATATGATCGGGGCTGGCATGGCCATCCCCAGTAAATGAATCTGATCCTTCCCTGGTGGCTCAGTGGTAAAGAATCCGTCTGCCAATGCAGGAGACACGGGTTCAATTCCTGGGTCAGGAATATCTCCTGGAGAAGGAAATGGCAACCCACTCCAGTATTCTTGGCTGGGAAATCCCATGGACAGAGGAGCCTGGCGGGCTTACAGTTCATGGGGTTGCAAAGAGTCGGACGTGACCTAGCAACTGAACAACAACAGTCCTTGATAAGTAGCCCCTCCCCTACCACTTGTCTGTCCCTTGAAGATCTCCCTGCTCCCCACTACCTGGCTGTCCCAAGTCCCAGATCCTCCCCCAGGAGACTCCCCTCCAACCAAACCAGCATCTGAAAAGCATACACCAAACCCAGTAGACCTCAGGGCTACGGAAACCCCGCCTCCCAGGCCACTAACTCTGCTAGAAATCCCAGGTGACTCCCCAAACCTTGCTCTCAACCTCAGCCCAAGCTCAGAGAGACCCAGGAGGTGTGAGTGCCTGCCAGCCTCCCCCAAGTGCCTGCCAGCCTTCCAGGGCCTCCTTGTGTGTCTCTCCAAGGGGGCACAGGTCTGGCAGGGAGACAGCCTAACAGGTGAATGCTCAAGACGTGCCTGGAAATACTTCCGGATGGAGCCTGGCGGTGCCTCTGCCAGGGCCGAGGCAGTCCACTGGGTTTTCCAAATCTTCCTGGCGTGTGGTGGCACTCAGCTGGGGGGACCAAAGGCTGTCCTTATGCCCTCTCTCCCCCACTGCTGCCTGCACAGGTGGGGGGGCCCCGGTCCCCCCATCACTTCCCAGCCTCCACCCCTCAGGTCTGTGCTGACAGAGTCCACAGCCCCCGGCAAGGCACCTAACATCCCTCAGCGGCTTTGATGTCCTTCATCCCCTTTATAAAAACAGCGGGGATGGGTGAGGTCATGTCTGTATCATGCAGTGAGCTCACTTGGAGCCGGGTTCTGCGTAATTACAAGGTGTAGTTATGATTTCAAAATCTTTCTTCCCATTTCAACGAGGAGCAGAGGGGGTCACTGGAAGGCAAAAGCACAGAGCTCTGAACCAGACGACCTGGGGTGACACATCCCACCCAAGAAGGCAGCCTTTGTGTTCACAATGAGTGTGAGGCCCCAGGGGATGCCTTTGAACTGCTGTGAGGATGTGGTCCCCTAGGTTACCTGGTATACAAATACCTACTGGGGAATTCTGCCGCCTGGCTCACCATCTTTTGGTTTGTTTTGTCTGTTGATAGGTTTGAGCAGTTTAATTTCTTTGCTGGGGACATCAACAGATCTCAGTGTATTCATGAATTGTCTGTCTTCGAATCTCCAAGAATTTGTCTTCCAGGTACAAAAACATATATTTTTTTTTTAAAGAAAAGAGGCAAGTGTTGGTCATTCTAGCTACATTATAGCACTGAGTGCTCAGGACCTGGTGCAGAGGGAAAGGGTTTTCTCTGGGGCTCTGGACAAAAGTGTGTCATGGTGGGGATGGTACTTCAGGATGGGGAAGTGGTATCTCGGAGGCTTGTACATCATACAAGTGTGTGTGTTTGCTTGCAAGTGCCACATGTGTGCATGGGTGAGCATGTGTGTGGGTGGGTGTAGGCAGGTAAGTGTGAGCACGTTTGCCCTTGTGAGTGTGTGAACACCAAGCAGGAGTGTTTAGGAGGGAGATAGGTTTGTCCATTGAGGGATATTGACTTAAAAATAAAGTTACAATATAAAAGTTGAGAGTTATGTTTAATTCAGCGGAAGTTTTTAGGACTTGAAGCCTGGGAGACAGCGTCTCAAATGACCCTGAGAGAACGGCTGCAAGGAGGCAGAGGGAAGAGTCAGGTTATATAGAAATTTGCAACAAAGAAAAGGCAGGTAGTCTGAACATCAAAAGCATTTTGTGAATTAAAACCAGATATCCCAAGTTAAGCAATCTAGTGCTTTTCTGTGTGTGGAAGATGCAGGAGTCTGGGCTCTCTGAAGTCGTTCCTTTCATATGCATCTCAGCCATCTGGGGCCAAAATCCTGTGTTTTTCACACCCAGAGATCCTCAGGGCTCACCGTAGGGAATGGCTGCAGCCTGTGGGTGCCAGACTGCAGCTATTCTTTTCCTCCCTTGGTGCCCCGAGGGCTCAGGAATTCGCATTTGGAGGGCTGGGATCACTGATGACTGTGACGTCCTTGTTTACTGATGTGCCAGGAGATACTCCATTTCTCAGGGAGAACGGTGCTCATATGGGGGTTTTACATACAGTCCCAGGAAAGTGTCAGGCTTGGGTTCATGAAAGCCAGGATGAATTGGTTTTGGATGTGGGTGGGTTTGGTCCTCCTGACAGACACGTCACTTGGGTTCAGTACACCCTTTGGCTTGATTGTCATCATCACCAGTATCAGAAAGTCGCATTACTGAATCAGGTTCAGCCGCTCACTGCTCAAAAATCAATACTGGAGTGAAGCACATGTTGGTAGACAAGAAAATTGGTTTTGATCAGAATGCTTGCAATCTGGATTGAGATGATGAAACTTGGTGTCCCCAAAACCACCTCTAGAGATTCTGCTTGGCCCTGAACATCTTTAAAGGGAAACGGGGAAGTGATCTCAGTTAATCACTGAGAAGAGGAGGGAAGGGTCCTCGCCATCCTCCACTGCATGCAGGCTTGTGTCCAGGCTTGTCCACTCCTGGCAGTCTCTCTCTCTCTCTTTTTATTTTTTTTGTCATGTCTGCATGTGTGCTTCAATTGTGTCCGACTTTTTGCAACCCCATAGACTGTAGGCTGGAGAAGGCAATGGCAACCCACTCCAGTACTCTTGCCTGGAAAATCCCATGGACGGAGGAGCCTGGTAGGCTTCAGTCCATGGGGTCGCTGAGTCGGACACGACTGAGCAACTTCACTTTCACGCATTAGAGAATGAAATGGCACCCCACTCCAGTGTTCTTGCCTGGAGAATCCCAGGCACGGGGGAGCCTGGTGGGCTGCCGTCTATGGGGTCACACAGAGTCGGACACGACTGACGTGACTTAGCAGCAGCAGTAGCAGACTGTAGGCTGCCAGCCTCCCCTGTCCGTGTGATTCTCCAGGCAAGAATACTGGAGTTGGTTACCATTTCCTTCTCTTTAGATGCTGTCTTGTTCACACAGTTTGTTCAGGAGATTACTAAAGGGGAAGCTGGGAAAGAGATCTGGTCATCTGTTGATTCTTACTCTTCATTTCTACTTCTTTAATCTGCGGGAAGAAGCAATAGGTCAGGCAAAGCATTGCATGATCAAAAGGCCTGAAAGGTGTACTTGAGCAGGAAATGCGCAGGGCAGAGCCGGGGAGGTGGTGGGGGGTGGTGCCTGGTTTGAGGTTAATGACAGGATGGAAGGGGCCTCCTCCAAAGAGCACCTCCTGCCAAAGGCTGCTTCCAGTCACCCTGTCGGAGCTGATGATGCTATTGGGGGAACCCCAGCACCAGGCCCCAGTGGACCCCAAACGCCTTCTGCCCTTGAAGACACCACCCTTTGAAAGCTAAGGCATCTGGGAATGGGCTTGGCTGGGAGGTGAAGGGCAGGTAAGAGTAAATTAAGCTGAGAAAGGGAGGCAGCATTCCTGAGCGAGGTCAGCAGGAGTGGAGTGGGCATAGGGAAAGCGGGGGACCAGTCTAGGGAAGAGGGGAGACATCTCTGCACCAGAGAGCCCTGGAGGGCCTGGAACCAGAATGTGACTCGAGTTTCCTCCAGCAGTCTCCAACAACAGGTCTTCCCAATTCCTCCCTCCCCCAGAAAGCCCAGGGAGGAGCTTGACAGCTGGGTTCTAAGCCTTGGCAGGTGTCTATTCTCATTCTTTGCTTCTTAGAAATAATCTTTTCAGATTCTGTGTGTTTTTTTTTTTTATCATTTTATTTATCTGTTTATTTTTGGCTGGGTCTTCTTGCTCCGTGGGCTTCTCTCTAGCTGCAGTGAGGGGCTGACTCTTGAGTTGCGGTGGCTTCTCCTGTAGCAGAGCACTGGCTCTGGGGTGCACAGGCTTCGACACTTGCAGCACGTGGGCTCAGTAGTTATGGCTCCCAGATTCTAGAACTCTGGCTCAGTAGTTGTGGCACATGGGCTTAGCTGCTCCACAGCACGTGGGTCTTCCCGGATCAGGGATCGAACCAGCGTCTAGGTTGGCAGGTGGTTCTTTACCACTGAGCCATCAGGGAAGCCCTGCCGCGTGGCTTTGGTTTCTCCTCCTTGGTCCTTGGCAAAGTTCGCTTGTGCCAGAGGTCACGTGCGCAGTTGCATAGCTGTGGAGGCTCCGATTTGTTCAACAGGGTGAAGCTCTCTGTCCTCTGGTCCTTGGTTCGGGCACTCACGCAGCCTAGCTGTACCCCAGCTGAGCCCACTGAGACCACGGGTACCAGTCCTGCCCCGCAGCAGCACAGGCCCAGCCTCGTCCGAGCCCATGTGACATGGTGTGTCCACCCTCACCCCCACAGCCCTCATGAATGAGACATCTCAGGAAAGCGGTGGTTTTGTGTCTGCCTGCATTTGATGGGGTTGTTTTTCTAAAACAGCTTGTCTGATTAAAAAAAAAAAAAAGACTACTGTCAATAAAATACTCAGGCTGTTAAAATGTGAAGCCTCCGGCATGTCCAAGATGACTAATCATCTCAAGTTGTTAGCATCTGGAACACAGGGAGACGCTCAGCTGTATTGTGTTTCATTTGGTTCCCCCAGTTCTCGTGCAGTTTGGGCCCAAGAGGAATTTCTAAACGTGGGAACCCAAGGCGTCATGCTACTGGCAGGAGGGGGAAAGCTCAGGGATTGGGCTGAGATCACCCACTGCGCCTTCTCTGGGTGGTTTAGGCACATCTTTGTGTGCGCTGAGCCCCAGCAGGGGTCCTCCCAAGAGCCCCCCTATCCAGGAGGTCCAGAGGCATGCGGAGAGGACGCCCCTGCTAAGGCAAGTCTGTTACCAAACCCAGGTTCGTGTTCAGGATGCACTGAGAAGCCGAACAGACTAGAAGGTCAGAGGTTGGAGCAGAGAAAGGTTTATTGCAGGGCCATACAAGGAGAACAAGGGGCTTATGCTCAAAACTCCCCAGAGGCTTTCAGCAAAGCATTTTCAAGGGCCAGGTGGGGGAGGGTCTCGGGGTGTGTGATTAGCTTTGCACAGTTCTCTGATTGGTTGATGTTGAGATAACAGGGCAGTTAACGTTACTGATCCTTAGACACTGGAAGGCCTGCGGGCTGTGTGCTCCTGATCATTAAGTAGTTTCTTCCACTTGTTGGTGATGTTTAGCATTGGAAAAACTCAGGAAAAATACAGAAGATGCTATCATCTGGGTACTTCAGCGAGGAGCCCCAGCAGAGGATATGGGGGTGGGGGGTGCCTGTCCCAGGGAGGCCCCCCCATAGGGTCTTGCTTGGTTACAGGTCCACACCCACCCAGAGCCCCGAGTGGTCCTTTGGGGGTTCTCGGTGGGGGCTGAAGCTAAGCAGAGATGGAAAGGCACCTCTTTATTCCTGGCCAGTCACCACTCTCTTCCTTGGAGACTGTGGTTGAGACTGTGGTTGAGGCTGTGGGTGGTCCCCACGCAGGGGAGGTTCAGGGGGTTCACCCCAGCCTGTGCGGGGGAGCTCCTGCGGCTCTGTCAGTTTGTAATTCACCAGAAGTGCAACCCAAGGCTGCTTACTGTCGGTCTGGCTGGGGAGTTCCTTGGTCTGCACATACAGCATCCCCCAGCACCCAGTTTAGTGCCACTCAGGCCATCGGATGACCACACAGGTGGACCTTCCGGGCCTCGATAATTCACCCAGTGCAGCAGCCAGCTTGGTGCTTTCCAAAATCGGCCCCCTTCCTCCCATCACTGTGGGATTCTGGGCCCCTTTATCACAGCATCAGACTTGCCAAGTATAAATTAGCCCCCGATGTCCCCGATGGCAACTGCCAAGGGGGCCTCAGTGGGACTGCCCTGCAGGGGTCACTCTGAAGGGGTCCTCACAAGTGACCTCTTTTTAAAAAATTGTGGGGATTAAAAAAAGAAGTAGGCCCCTCTCCCACCTCCTGCCTTCTCTCCCCGTACTTCAGGTCTTGCCAGGAATCACCCCCGACAAGGGATGGCGAGAGACCAGGCCTGGGCCTCCCACCCTGCCCTTCCCGCCTCCTCTCCCACTTTGGCCACATCAGTGTCTGCACCCACCGTGGGCGACTTTGACAACATGCTCGCCTCAATTTTTATCATAAACCCCAGCATTTTTTTTTTTCTTTCTAAAATGTAACAGCCAAGCAGAAGCAAAGAGGAATTTCTCCAATTGGCCGCCAGCTTCCAGCTGAGGTGGAATTTCCTCCTCACGGCAGTGAGCAAAGCCATGACCCTCTGTCATAGAGACAGCTTCGGTAAGTCTGAGAACGCAGTGCTGTGCAGTCTACCTGCCACAGGTGTGGTTACAGCTAAGTGCTTCCCATATGGCTGTGTGAAACCCACTCACCATCTTCTCACCTTTCTATGTAAAATACAACGCGGACACAGAGAATCACACAAAACCATGCTAATCTTTTTATAACAACACCACGATGATTCATCAAATGGCTGGACCCTGCCTCACTCTCCTGTCCATGAAAATAATCAGTAAACAATCAAAAATAAGAACAAAGTTTTACTTGAGCCAGACTAAGGACCAGCCCTCGCAGGTAGCCCTGCTGGTAAACAATGCTCCTGTCAATGCAGGAGTTGTGGGTTCAATCCCTAGGTCAGGAAGATCCCCGGGGGGAGGACGTGGCAACCCACTCCAGTATTCTTGCCTGGAGAATCCCATGGACAGAGGAGCCTGGCGGGCTACAGTCCATGGGGTCGCAGAGAGTCAGACATGAGTGAAGCAACTTAACACACACGCACTAGGTCTGGCCCACAAGCCCGC
Organism: Bos javanicus; assembly: GCF_032452875.1. Lineage (NCBI taxonomy): Eukaryota > Metazoa > Chordata > Mammalia > Artiodactyla > Bovidae > Bos > Bos javanicus. Next base: position 6,485,016 of record NC_083878.1, on the reverse strand, counting down.
TCTCCAGATGACCCTGAGAAGCTGCTCTGGATGCTCTGGAGAGCAGCACAGTTTCATATCTTGTCAGAACAAAGAATATTAAGCAAGACATTTCCTCAGTGTTTAAAAAAAGAGAGAGAGGCCTTGGCACCTGGAAGCGGAGTCTTATCATTGAAGGAGGACCAGCGTTGGTGTCCCCAGAAGGGAGGCATTTAATCTTTGTTTTCAACATGGACGTTCTTTACTTCTTGTCAATATGTCCTTTTCTCTAACAGTCAAAGCAGAAGACCTGTGTAGGGTTGATAGGCCACAAACTTGATACTATTTTCGTTAGCATCAGAGTCAAGTTCCCTCATGTATAAAGCCAGATGCCTCCTCTAGAGTTCAATATGTGGAAGTTTCTTTTATCATTCCCCTGCTGTCATTGTCAGATATGCAGGAAATCTCCTCTGACTTTTGAATTATCTGCTTTGGGACATTCTGAGAAAAGAACCAGGCACCCTCTTATACTCCCAACTGAGATGGAGGGAAAAAATGGGTTCTTTGGGGCACCTGGATTTAACTTCCAGGAATAAAAATTGATAAAGTTCCCCCTGTGGGCTTCCCTGGTGACTCAGACCGTAAGGAATTCACCTGCCCGTGCAGCAGACCTGGATTCAATCCCTGGATCGGGAAGATCCCCTGGAGAAGGGAATGGCTACCCACTCCAGTATTCTTGCCTGGAGAATCCCATAGACAGAGGAGCCTGGTGTTACAAAGAGTTGGATACGACTGAATGACTGACACCACTGTGTACAGATGGAAAAATAAAGCAGAGTCTGTCTTGCAAACTTTCTTGTCAAATGGATGGTCTTCCTGTTCTGGGGAGGTCTCACCTGTCACAGCTGTGGTGCTGACGCACAGGACAGGAGAGTCATGGGGAGGGACAGTCATCCCTGAGGCCCGCAGCCCCCTGGAGGGGATCACTCATTTCAGCAGATATCTGTGCATCCTGTAAAGTCCCAGGCTCCTTCCTGGACACTGGACACACAGCCATGGACAAACAGACAGAGCCTCTACCACACGAGCTCGCACACCAGTCAGGGTGAGGAACCCCTGCCCCAGGGCTGCCAGAGGCCCTTGCATCGGGTACGGGGATCAGGAAGAGCGGACAAAGAGCAGACAAGCCCCAGTCTAGACCATTCTGCAAACTCTGGGTCTCTTTGGAGGGTTTCGGCTGTAAGCAGCCACACAGGTGACACCCATTCATCATGAGGCTCTGCCCATGAAGGTCAGGTCGACGGGCTTAATGTTGGTGCTCTTCCAGGGCAGAGTTCAGGTACAACCACAAAAGGAAAACCAGCCCTTTCAGCAGTTTGTACTGCCGACTGAAAAAAATGCACAAGCTGAAAGTTAAGAGTAATGTTTTATTTAATGGACAAAACTGAGGACGTAAGCCTAGGACACAGCATCTCAGGTAGCTCTGAGGGACTGAAGAGGTGAGGGGCGGAGCCAGGATGTACATGAGTTTTTTGCAACAAAGACCAAGTAGTGGGAACATCAAAAGATTGCTTTTAATTAAAGAAAACCTGACATCTCAAGTTAAGGAGTGTGTGTGTGTGTATTAGTCCCTCAGTCATGCCCGACTCTTTGAGACCCCGTGGACTGTAGCCCGCCAGGCTCCTCTGTCCATGGGATTTTCCAGGCAAGAATACAGGAGTGGGTTGCCATGCCCTCTTCCAGGGAATCTTCCAGACCTAGGAATGGAAGCTGGGTCTCCTGCATTGCAGGCAGATTCTTTACCATCTGAGCCACCAGGGAAGCCCTAAGGAATTTAGTGCTCTTCTGTCTGTGGGAGGATGCAAGAGTCTGGGCTCACTGAAATCATTCCTTTGATATGCTTCTCGGCTCTCCAGGGCCAGTATCCTGTGTTTTCTCACCCTGAGTCTCCTCGGGGGGTGCTGCTGGGGCGGCTGCAGCAGCTGATTACTAGACGCGGGGTGGACACCCTGCCTCCATCCCGAGTCTCCCCAGGGCTCACTGTCGGGGCTGTAATGTGATGGCTTGGAAGCTGCAGCATCCTTTGATAACTCATAGAGCGGGTGCCCTCCACCTTCTTGGACCTTCATATGAAATCAGAGTACTCACACCACCCATTCTTTCTCTGCACACGGACCGCGGTTTCACAAAGTCAAACAAGTGAAGAGTTGTTTTGGGGTCAGACTTATTCCAGACCATGTCATGTCACAGAACCAGGCTCTCTCACCCAAGACCTAGCAGAAAAGAGTGGACCTTGTGCAGAGCTTTGAATTGCACAGAAAGGGTCCACACGCGCTTCTGGGGTTGGTGCCATCGTTCATGGTCTGAGTTATTTTACAAGTCTTGTAAATTGTATCAAACAGGTAATATGATTCTCCTGCCCAGAAATGCAAACTATCATGTGTCAGGTGGGTACAGCTGAGGACAGCTGTGTGGCATCTCTTTGTAAATTAATGTCAGTGGCATGCTTTACTGTCTGTGTATGCTTAGTCCTTTGAATTCTCTCTTTTTTAAATTTATTTTTTATTGGAGTATAATTGCTTTACTATTATACTGGTGGTTTCTGCTGTACAACAACATGAATCAGCTGTATGTATACATATATCCCCTTCTCTTGGGCCTCCCTCCCACTGCCCCATCCCTCCCCTGTAAGTCATCACAGAGCACCGAGCTGAGCTCCCAGTGCTATAATCAGTTGCAGCAGCTTGCTATTTCTCTCATGAATTGAGTCCCATAAAAATCTTTGAAATGCGTCCATTCTACATCTGTGTGAGAATCACGGTTTATCTTCATTAAAAAATTACCTTTTGATATGTGGCAGAAACCAACACAATTCTGTAAAGCAATTATCCCTCAATTAAAAAATAAGTAAATTTAAAATAAAAAAAAGATTTTTAAAGATTAATTTAAAAAATTGTCTTTTAAGAACTGTTCTAGGCTAGATCTCCTCCCACCCCGTTTCTCAACTGAACGTTAATTATCCTTTTGTTTTCTGGAGCCAGAGGCCTTGGGATTCAGACCACTCAGCTGGCCCTTGCCCACCAGCTCCCTAAGGACAGCCCCTGTGCCCCTCACCCGTTTCCCCCCAGGAGTTGCAGCCAGGTAGTGGGTGGTCGAGGGGCACTCTCTCCACCTCTGGGAAGGGCACCCGTTTCTCTGCAAGGTGGCCCTCCTCCCATGTCACAGCAGCTGTGTTGATGTTCCCTGTCATGACTCAGCTCACTGAGCACCTTGTGCTAAAGCCACCTTCTGGGGTCCTCTGGGTGTGGGATGCTGCGAGGGTGATGGACGCTGCAGGGACTCAGGCTTTGCCAGGAGGAGTGAGGCTCTAGTGCACAGGAGCTGAGAGCCCTGGAAAAGCTGTTGGTTCCACGGGGATCCGTTTACCTGTCCATCTGTCTGTGTGCTGATTCACTGGGGGTTGTTATTTCATGTAGGCTCCTGGCACCTGTTTCACTTGCTGCTTGCGGAATATGTGATTCACATACTTCAGTCGTGCATTGAGGAGGAAGAGGAGGAAGACAACGTGGGAAGTCTCAAGGAGATACTGCCAGATGACCAGTCTCCTGTCCAGCCAGACCATGAGCCCCACCACCCTCCAGACTGCCCCCCAGCTCAGGAGCATGAAAGCCTGAGTGCAGATCCCCCCCGGGTGATGCTCAGATGCAAGGGCCAGAGCCCCGGTGCCACGGCGGGGAGCAGTGTGGTGGTCAGGGTACCTGGCTTCCTCGTAGACACCGTCACGGGCAACAAGGTATGTACACCGTGGCCCAGCCTTCCATCCACCGGTGTTCTCAGGAAGTGAGAACCCAGAGGGCTAGGAGACCCACGTGCTGGGCGTAGTCGCTCAGTTGTGTCTGACTCTTTGCAATCCCATGGACTGTAGCCCATCAGGCTCCCCTGTCCATGGGATTCTTCAGGCAAGAATCCTGGAGTGGGTTGTCATTCCCTACTCCAGGGGATCTTCCCAACCCAGGGATTGAACCCAGGTCTCCCACATTGCACGCAGATTCTTTACCATCTGAGCCACCAGGGAAGCCCTAAGAAACCTATAGAGGGGGTTATACATTGTCCAAACAAGGACACAGGATTCTAGATTCATCTCTGCTATAAGCGATTTTGCCAGTGTGTCTGTTGACCACTGCTTAGCTCCAAAACATGCTTGGTCTGATGAGAGCTGTGCAATATGGGGACTGCTCTCCCCTGGCCCTCCCAGAGCCTGCCTGGCATGAACAGACTCACTGAGCAGCAGATCACTACAGCTAAGAGGAGTGACATACACTGAAAAAGCCTCTGGCAGCGTTTAAAGAAAGGAAACACTGCACAGTCTGAGTACAAAGGATTTTTGAAAGGGTAGAATTGGGGTCCATCTTGAAAGATACAAAAATAAGGATTGCAGGAATTCTCTGGTAGTCCAGTGGGTAGGACTCTGCGCTTTCAGTCCCAGGGCCTGAGGTTTGATCCCTGGTTGGGAAATTAGGATTCTGAAAGCCTTGCAGCATGGCCAAAAAATTAAAATAATGAAAAGTAAGGCAATTTCTCTGGTGGTCCAGTGGCTAAGACTCCATACTCCCAGTGCAGGACGCTGGGGTTCGATCCCTAGTCAGGGAACTAGATCCCGCATGCTGCAGCTAAGACCTGGGGCAGCCAAGTAAATAAAAAATAAATACATATTAAAAAAATAATGAAAGTAAGAATGGCTACTTATTGAATATACTGTGCACACTTGATATATATTGTCTCAAAGCCATACAACCCTGCACAGTATCTGTTCTTATCATTTTCATGCCATGGATGAGGAGACAGAGGCTCAGAAAAGCTAAGCGGAGGCCCAGAGTCACACAGCAAGTAAACTGCAGAACAGAGGCTGACACCCTGGCCTGCTTGATCTCATCATTCTTCTCCTACAGTGCTAGATGGGAGGAGGATGGTCCAGGCCCCCAGAAGACTAGGACATAGGATACAGAGATCTGAGATGGGGTCTTGAGTGCCAGGGAGGGGAGGCAGATTGAGCAGGAAGTTCAGCTAGATGCGAGGCAGGGGAGTGGGCTGGTTGGGGGAAAAAACCCTGACAACACCTGTCAGTAGTAATTTCTAAAACTCCTGCACACATGTTTGGAAGCTTGGCCTCTTTACCTGGCGTTCTTTTCACATCCACAAGTTCCCCTTCTGAGTAGATGAGGAGTCTACTTAGGAGACCACTGAAGGCAGGAGTGTGACCTCAACCTGGATGAAACATGGTCAAAGCCATGTGGCTGAGTCATAGCTGGAACTGTCTGTGCCCTGCGTGCATGCTAAGTCGATTCGGTCGTGTCCAGCTCTTTGTGACCCCATAGACTGTAGCCCGCCAGGCTCCTCTGTCCGTGGGATTCTGCAGGCAAGAATACTGGAGTCCATTGCCATTTCCTTCTCCAGGGGATCTTCCTGACCCAGGGATCGAACTCGTGTCTCCTGCATTGGCAGGTGCGTTCTTTACTGCTCACGCCATCTGGGATGCCCGTCCATGCCCCGCAGCCCTTCCCCATTCCAAGCACACAGAACCTCGGCGGACTGTTACTGAGCTGGACTGGACGAGACACCCACTGGCCTGGACAAATGAAACAGGAGCCAAAGAGCCAGTTCTCACAGTCACCAGCCCTCTGTCTCCATCAGGCGTTCATTTGCTGACCTCGAGACAGTAAATTCAACACCCGGTGCTTCCATGCTAGAGACTCTAATGTGAATCTGTAAATAAGAAACTCATCTCCCCTGGGAGTGTGTATATGAAGCCAACAAGACAGAGGAGATCGGGAAACGGGAAAAGACTGGCCCCCAATCAGGACTGGTGAGGGGGGAGGGGTGCTGGGCCACTGAGAGAAGGAGCAGATGGAGGCGGTTCAGGCTGCACTCACTGAGCTGGTGATTCAGGGCCGTGGGCAGAGAGAAGGCCCAGCTCAGTCTGGAGAAGGGACAGGTTGGCCAGACTGTGCCCTAGAGAACCCTCTCCTGGCTCCTGACCCTCTGGAGAACACATCCTGTCCTGGGTGACAGGACCCGTCCGGGGGGCTTACCCTAGTCACTTGGGAGCCCCAACAGGATGCGTGTCTGAGCTGGATGTTCAAGTCTGATGATTTGGGAAAATATCTGTAGCCTACTGTGAGCAGTTCTGGTACATAACTTTTTGGGTTCAAATCCCACGTCTTCCACTTAAGCGGGTTTCCTAGGTGGCTCAGTGGTAAACTGAGCCCTGCCAGTGTCCCCCTGCCAGTGCAGGAGACATGGGTTTGATCCCTGGGTGGGGAAGATGCCCTGGAGAAGGAGATGGCAACCCACTCCAGTATCCTTGTCTGGGAAATCCCATGGACAGAGGAGCTGAGAACGTTGGGCAAGTTGCTTTATTTGTCTGCTCAGCTTCCTCTTCTACAAAATGGAAATAAAGACGTCTAATTCCATAGGCTATAATGAGGTATAAATACGTTAATTATTTGTAAAATTCCTAGAAGCATAAAAAGTACCCATAATCCTAGTCATTGTTATTATTTCTCCAACAAAACCTCCTAATCTGAACACCTTTACAGAACATTCTCTACCCAATCCACTAGTCACTCTGAAGTTTATTGCAGTGGGTGTATTCCACCTATATTTAATTGGTGGCAACAGTAGAGAGGACATTAAATAATTGAACAACATAATAAAGCAATACAAGCAGATAAATGTCAGATAACCCAAGGTAATATGCATTAGAGATTAATTAAGCCTGCTTGTGCTCGCGCGAGCCTGCCAATTTAGCTATAATGACTTAGACACTCCAACACTGAAAAGTTAGGCTCGCCTAATTTCCATTGCCCTCACTAGTCAGCCTGTGCACTTGTCCTCAACAAAAAAGCACACGCTCGGGGTCCCATCTGCTTTCATCTGCCACGAGCTAACACCTGTTCAGCTGCACCCCTGGGGCTGACCCCCCTGGACAGTTCAGCTCAGTCCCTGCATCTACAGCAGCAACTCAAGTCAGCAATCCCCACCGCCACTTCCATCTGTCGCTCTTGTCCATTCTCCCGATGCTCAAAATAGTAAGATGCCAAGGCATGTCTTAAGAATAAAGGGAAAATTATACTGATATTAAATAAAGGCCATTCTCCTTAACCTGGCAACCAGTTCCAGTATTCTTGCCTGGGAAACCCATGGACAGAGGAGTCTGGTGGGCTCCAGTCCGTGGAGTTGCAAAGTCAGACACAGCTGAGCATGCACACGTGCACACACACACACACACACACAGTTTTCAGTTTAGGTCATATACTCAAGCAGGAAAGCAAGGCAAAAATATTTAAAAATAAGTGACTTCAGCCAAAAGGTAAAGATGAAGACAGATGGTATTTGTTTTTTTGTTTGTTTGTTTTTTTGTTTTGAGAGAAGAAAAACATCTTTTCCTTGGTTGGTGATGGTTATCATTGAATTTATGGAGAATGGGTGAGATATGTACTTTCATTAACCTTGCGTTCAAAGTCACCTTTTGCACATCTTTGTCAAAATATGCTAGCTTATGGGGATGGAGGGGGCACTGTTGAAGAAATCAGACCAAGAAAATACATCTCTGTCAGTTTGAAAGTAATCATATCCGAGGATTTGCCCATCTTTCGAATACCCTTGGAGCTGAGGGTGGCGTATTATCCTTGTTTCTCTGATAGGAAGGTTTGCTCAGGCAACTTGATGACTATCTGAGAGCCAACATCAGAGTCTGTGAATGTCTCATGTCAATTACTACCCTATAGAGCGTTAATGTACGGAGAAGGCAATGGCACCCCACTCCAGTACTCTTGCCTGGAATATCCCATGGATGGAGGAGCCTCGTAGGCTGCAGTCCATGGGGTCACACAGAGTCGGACACGACTGAAGCAGCTTAGCAGCAGAGTATTAATGTAACCCATGAGAGTCTTCACAGACTTCCTCCTTTATATACTGGTCTATTTGACCAGTGGTGGAGGGAGGGTCTTCGTGGGAACTTGAGTCAACTCTGTCGGCTCATAGGGTCAGTATCCATCTGGAAAGCAGCCAAGGTGACGAGCATTACAGCTGCGAGGTGACCCGTGGGCACTTCACAGGCTCCCTCCTGACTTTCACAACTGATCCAGGCTCTCTGCGTCTGTTTTAAGTTTTAATTTTTTGGCCGAGCTTCATGGCATGAAGGATCCTAGTTCCCCTACCAGGGATCACACCCACACCTCCTGCATTGGACACACAGGATCTTCACCCCTGGACTGCCAGGGAAGCCCTCCCTCTTTAAGGGCAGTGTCGTCCCTCTCTGGCCTCACAAACACCTGCAGTGCCCCCGTCCTTTTCCTCAAGGGAGCCACTCAGTCCCACTCTTGCGCCAACCCCCAACACCCTCTCTTGTGCCATCCTGGGTTTGAGATTCCTTCCACAAAGTCTTCAGCAGCCCCTGAGTGCTCCCCTGGGAAGTCGGGGTCCCCTGCACTAGGTCCAGGGTGAGATGAGCATGTGCTAGCAGAATTCAAATGGTGGGTCCTGAAACAGAAAAGCGTAACTTTCTCGTTTCATCTTTTCTTCTAAACACCGCCTCCCTGCCCCACCCACCCCACAACAGCTCATCCAGGTATTGTTGGAGGATAAAGCCACAGAAAGCACCATCAAACTCACCCTTCCTCTGGGACAAGAGACCCTCATAACCCTGACAGATGGACAGAAATTTGTGATCCACATATCGGATGTATCCCAAAGCTCTGAGGATGTTTATCTTACGGAAAGTAATGCTGACACGGGAGATTATTTATTGGACTAGGACCTGAGAAAGCATACATTTTTTTCATTAAGGATAGAGTAAATGGTAACACTTTCGTATTGGTGAGAAAGAAGATTCTGTGTAAATGATAGAGGTAGCAATGTTTCTGTTTATATGTATTTCAAGGTATTGGTTTTGATGAATCATATAAATTGATTTGGAGAATAATTTTTGCCTCTGTTGCCTTTATTCAGGGCTTTTGCAGTATTTCTGTGGGGACTTGAGAGAAATTTGAGAAATCCTGTTGGTAATAAAAACATGGATCATTCTCCAGTGAAAGATGAAGTTTGTAGAAGAGCAGGTAGTACAAGCAGTCAAAGGCCCCTCATAATATTTTTCGTCCCCTCAGGAGTACCCTAATCAACATAGAGTTTGTAGAAAGATCCCTTCAGGCCTTGAGGAAGAGGGAAAAACTCAATTATTTGATAGTGCTGTTAGAGTTACTCACTGCTCCAATATAGCAGGGGTCCCCATCCCCTGGGATCTAATGCCTGATGCTCTGAGGTGGAGCTGATGCAATAACAATAGAAATAAAATGCACGAGGGATGTAATGCACTTCAGTCATCCCCAGGCCCCCAGTGCATAAAAAATGGTCTTCCAAGAAACTGGTCCCTGGTGCCAAAAAGTTTGGGGACCCCTGCTAAGGATCCCACCTTGGCTTCGTTCACATGGCTCTTTTCTTAAAGTGATACAGAACTATGAACCCAACGGTGGCTGCCACAAATGTGGATGTCCTGCTGATGCTCTGTTCCTCTCTAGCACAATCCCAAAAAACCCTGACACTGAGCGTAGATCCCTGTTAAACCAGACCATTTTTATGTAACCGATTATGATACTTGAAAGGAATTTAACAATTCATGCTTAACAATGTCTGGTAGCAGTGGAAATAAGGGAATGTTTTATTGATCTCCTATTACATAAGAAATGAATTAAATGTCTTGAAATGCTTGGGAATTTTAAAGAAACATCAGAACTCTAGATCACTAGATTCATTAAGAATTATTCATCATTATGGTTTAAAAAGTAATCATGTTTTAGAGCCTTTACTACTACATTGAATATGTGATCTAATTTCTTAAGCCATCTGGGAGCAGTTATTTGTCAAAAGAAAAAAAAAAACACACACACTCAGAGGCCTGCATCCTTTGGCTTACTGTTCAGTGACTTCGAGTATCCTTTGCTCACATCTAAGCGGACAGGTAATGGGCTGAGTCAGGGAACAAAGGCAACAATAAGCTGTATGGGTCCGGGAACAGCTAATTGTGTTTGCATACTTTGGGGTAAACTGATTAGCTGAGAGCTGGCAGAGGGCATTCATCCTTGAAAAGACCATCCAGGCAATCAAAGAAAATTCCACTTATCTGTTTATCTGCCGGGTTTGAAGTTAGGATGGGGGGGTGGTGAGTAACAGAGAGGAGAGGAAGGGGCTTCTGGGGCCCTCATCTGCTCCAGCTCTTGGTCTGGGGGTGGCCCTACGGCATGTTCGCCTTGTAAAAATGTGTTTCAAAGCTTCACATTTGCTTTGATTGCTTTTCTGTTTATGTTCTATATGACAACGTACTTTTTAAAACAGAAGTCTGTGCACATAGGGAGGGGGTGGGGGAGAGAAGGACAGGGAGTTTTGGGGTTAGTGAACTCTTATAAACTACTACAGTGAGGGCTGAGTGCTCAGTCACTTCAGTCGTGTCTGACTATTTGTGACCCTATGGACTGTAGCCTGTCAAGCTCCTCTGTCCATGGGATTCTCTAGGCAAGAATACTGGAGTGGGTTGCCATTTCCTTCTCCAAGGAATCTTCCCAACCCAGGGATCGAACCTGGGTCTCTTAAGGCTCCTGCATTGCAGGTGGATTTTTTACTGCTGAGCCACCAGGGAAGCCCATAAACTACTACAAAATACACATAGATATGTTATACTACTGTTATATATAGGATCAATAAACAACAAAGTCCTACTAAATAGCATAGGGAACTATATTCAATATCCTGTAATAAACCATCATGGAAAAGAGTATTTTAAAAAAGAAAGTCTATATATGTATGGCTGAGTCACTTTGCTGTACAGCAGAGATGGGCATGACATCACAAATCAACTGTACTTCAATAAAAAGTTTAAATTTAAAAAAAAATCAGTGCGCACATTGTAGGAGAGAATGAGGCTTAGAAGCACACAGGAGGGTTTGGAAAGCAACGAGGGCCCTCCATTTCTCATTCTCCATCATCGTCAGGTGCTCGGATGGTTCTGCTAATCTGGACTTGGTGAACCTGGGCTGGGCCCACTCAGCCAGCTGCTGTCCCTGACAGGCTCGCAGGGGCCAGCAGGGCTAGGGTGGTCTCCCCTGGGATCCCTAGGCTCCTCTCCCACATCCCTCCAGCAGCCCAGCCCGGGCATGTTCTCACAGCAGAGCTGGGGGCCAAGGAAGCAGAAATAGAAACAGGTTTTCATGCTTCTGTTTGCATCAGTGCCTGCCCCATGTTCCAAAGCAAAGTGGAGACGGTTCTAGGAAAGGGTGTGCACACAGAGCGGATGTCGAATGGGTGGATTTTTCCAATCTCCCATATCAAGGTCAATGCTAACTGCTACCCGCTACCCAAATCATTATCCCAGATGTTTGATTAGGGAGACAGTTTTGCAGGAGAATGACCTGCTCAAGGTCATTTGGACAACAGTGAGAACCTGATCATCAGAACAGGGTCCACAGTCACCCCATGGCATCGTCCACTGTGACATTTTGACAGCACTGCCTTCAGGCAACATAACCTGATAAGAAACAGACATTAGCTCCCTAGTGCTGCGAAGAGCCCACAGTAGTTTCCGAAACAGTCACTTTAAGTAGGAATAACAATGAGAACTTGTGCAGATGGAAATCTCCCCAGGGCACATCACTGATTGTCAGTGTGGTGCCTACAGCGAGAGCAGCACATTGAATTTTCTTCACATAATAATCATAACTACACCCACGTAGATCTTGGAACATGAATTTTCACTCATGATGATGGTGAGTTGGAGGCCCACTAACACTGTCAGTGGATTTTTCCGAAACCAGAAATTTGATCTAAAATGTACAGTGATGTGTCCCAAAACTGTCATGCACTCATTTACCAGGTCCTTTTTAAATATGGGGGATCATCAAAGAACAAAAGAGGCATCTCCCTGCTCTTAGAGGATGAAGAAGTTCAGGACAAGCCTCCCCAGAATGTTCCACTTTGGCATGGGGATCCTGCAGGCTTCAAAGAAATATATTCCCTCCCATGACTATCTATACTTGACTCTTATACTCGGGCCACCTGATGCAAACAGCCAATTCATTGGAAAAGACCCTGACACTGGGAAAGATTGAAGGCAAAAGGAGAAGTGGGTGGCAGAGGATGAGATGGTTGGATGGCATCACCGACTCAATGGACATGAGTTTGAGCAAACTCTGGGAGATAGTGAAGGGCAGAAAAACCTGGTGTGCTGCAGTCCAAGGGGTTGCAAAGAGTCAGACACTTTGCAACTGAATAACAACAACTTTGACTACCTAAAAGAATTTAAAGCCAAGAAGAGAGTCCTCACCAGATATCTGCTGGCCCCTTTATCCTGAACTTCCCAGCTTTCAGAACCATGAAAAATAAATGTCTTTTTTGGAACCACCTAGCCTATGGTATTTTGTTATAGCAGCCCAAACAGACTAAGATAGCCCTTTGTCCCACTTTGAGTGACATTAAGAACTGAGATTGGTCAGTGGACCCAGGGTGATGTGGACCAGGCTGATCCTTCCATTACAGGATTCCACATCAATATTTCATTTAATAATTTTTACATAGATTATTGCTGCCTATACTGACTGATCCATTCAGTTCTGTTCAGCCGCTCAGTCACGTCCAACTCTTTGTGACCCCCACGGACTGCAGCACGCCAGGCTTCCCTGTCCATCACCAACTCCTGGAGCTTGCTCGGACTCATGTCCATCCAGTTGGTGATGCCATCCAACCATCTCAGCCTCTGTCGTCCCCTTCTCTTTTCACCTTGAATCTTTCCCAGCATCAGGGTCTTTTCCAATGAGTCAGTTCTTCGCATCATGTGGCCAAAGTATTGGAGTTTTAGCTTCGGCATCAGTCCTTCCATGAATCAGTTCAGTTCAGTCGCTCAGTCATGTCCGACTCTTTGCGACCCCATGAATCGCAGCACACCAGGCCTCCCTGTTCATCACCAACTCCCGGAGTTCACTCAGACTCACGTCCATCGAGTCAGTGATGCCATCCAGCCATCTCATCCTCTGTCGTCCCCTTCTCCTCCTGCCCCCAATCCCTCCCAGCATCAGAGTCTTTTCCAATGAGTCAACTCTTCGCATGAGGTGGCCAGAGTACTGGAGTTTCAGCTTTAGCATCATTCCTTCCAAAGAAATCCCAGGGCTGATCTCCTTCAGAATGGACTGGTTGGATCTCCTTGCAGTCCAAGGGACTCTCAAGAGTCTTCTCCAACACCACAGTTCAAAAGCATCAATTCTTCGGTGCTCAGCCTTCTTCACAGTCCAACTCTCACATCCATACATGACCACAGGAAAAACCATAGCCTTGACTAGACGGACCTTTGTTGGCAAAGTAATGTCTCTGCTTTTCAATATGCTATCTAGGTTGGTCATAACTTCCCTTCCAAGGAGTAAGCGTCTTTTAATTTCATAGCTGCAGTCACCATCTGCAGTGATTTTGGAGCCCCCAAAAATAAAGTCTGACACTGTTTCCACTGTTTCCCCATCTATTTGCCATGAAGTGATGGGACCGGATGCCATGATCTTAGTTTTCTGAATGTTGAGCTTTAAGCCAACTTTTTCACTCTCCACTTTCACTTTCATCAAGAGGCTTTTGAGTTCCTCTTCACTTTCTGCCATAAGGGTGGTGTCATCTGCATATCTGAGGTTATTGGTATTTCTCCTGGCAATCTTGATTCCAGCCTGTGCTTCTTCCAGTCCAGCGTTTCTCATGATGTACTCTGCATAGAAGTTAAATAAGCAAGGTGACAATATACAGCCTTGACGTATTCCTTTTCCTATTTGGAACCAGTCCGTTGTTCCATGTCCAGTTCTAACTTTTGCTTCCTGACCTGCATACAGATTTCTCAAGAGGCAGGTCAGGTTGTCTGGTATTCCCATCTCTTTCAGAATTTTCTACAGTTTCTTGTGATCCACACAGTCAAAGGCTTTGGCATAGTCAATAATGCAGAAATAGATGTTTTTTCTGGTACTCTCTTGCTTTTTCCATGTTCCAGTGGATGTTGGCAATTTGATCTCTGGTTCCTCTGCCTTTTCTAAAACCAGCTTGAACATCAGGAAGTTCACAGTTCATGTATTGCTGAAGCCTGGCTTGAAGAATTTTGAGCATTACTTTACTAGCATGTGAGATGAGTGCAATTGTGTGGTAGTTTGAGCATTCTTTGGCATTACCTTTCTTTGGGATTGGAATGAAAACTGACCTTTTCCAGTCCTGTGGCCACTGCTGAGTTTTCCAAATTTGCTGGCATATTGAGTGTAGCACTTTCACAGCATCATCTTTCAGGATTTGAAATAGCTCAAGTGGAATTCCATCCCCTCCACTAGCTTTGTTTGTAGTGATGCTTTCTAAGGCCTACTTGACTTCACATTCCAGGATGTCTGGCTCTAGGTCAGTGATCACATCATCGTGATTATCTGGGTCGTGAAGATCTTTTTTGTACAGTTCTTCGTGTATTCTTGCCACCTTTTCTTAATATCTTCTGCTTCTGTTAGGTCCATACCATTTCTGTCCTTTATTGAGCCCATCTTTGCATGAAATGGTCCCTTGGTATCTCTAATTTTCTTGAAGAGATCTCTAGTCTTTCCCATTCTGTTGTTTTCCTCTATTTCTTTGCATTGATCACTGAGGAAGGCTTTCTTATCTCTTCTTGCTATTCTTTGGAACTCTGCATTCAGATGCTTATATCTTTCCTTTTCTCCTTTGCTTTTCACTTCTCTTCTTTTCACAGCTATTTGTAAGGCCTCCACAGACAGCCATTTTGCTTTTTTGCATTTCTTTTCCATGGGGATGGTCTTGATCCCTGTCTCCTGTACAATGTCACGAACCTCATTCCATAGTTCATCAGGCACTCTATCTATCAGATCTAGGCCCTGAAATCTATTTCTCACTTCCACTGTATAGTCATAAGGGATTTGATTTAGGTCATACCTGAATGGTCTAGTGGTTTTCCCTACTTTCTTCAATTTAAGCCTGAATTTGGCAATAAGGAGTTCATGATCTGAGCCACAATGAATATTCAGGACTGATTTCCTTCAGGATGGACTGCTTGGATCTCCTTGCAGTCTAAGGGATTCTCATGAGTCTTCTCCAACACCACAGTTCAAAAGCATCAACTCTTCGACTTTCAGCTTTCTTTATGGTCCAACTCTCACATCTGTACATGACTACTGGAAAAACCATAGCTTTGAGTAGACGGACCTTTGTTGGTTTTTTAATATGCTGTCTAGATTGGTCATAGCTTTTCTTCGAAGGAACCAGTGTGTTTTAATTTCATGGTTGCGTCACCGTCTGCAGTGATTCTGGAGCCCAGAAAAGAAAGTCTGTCACTTGTTTCCACTGTTTCCCCATCTATTTGCCATGAAGTGATGGGACCAGATGCCATGATCTTAGTTTCCTGAATATTGAGTTTTAAGCCAGGTTTTCCACTCTCCTCTTTCACTTTCATCAAGAGGCTCTTTAGTTCCTCTTTGCTTTCTGCCATAAGGGTGGTGTCATCTGCATATCTGAGGTGATTGATATTGCTCCTAGCAATCTTGATTCCAGCTTGTGCTTCTTCCAGCCCAGCATTTCTCATGATGCTTAAGTTAAATAAGCAGGGTGACAATATTCAGCCTTGATGTACTCCTTTTCCTATTTGGAACCAGTCTGTTCCATGACCAGTTCTAATTGTTGCTTCTTGACCTGCATACAGATTTCTCAGGAGGCAGGTAAAGTGGTCTGGTATTCCCATCTCTTTAAGAATTTTCCACAGTTTGTTGTGATCCACGAAGTTAAAGGCTTTGCCGTAGTCAATGAAGCAGAAGTAGATGTTTTTCTGGAATTCTCTTGCTTTTTCTATGATCCAATGGATGGTGCAAAATGATGACTTTTTCAATTTTATAATTGTTTCTAACGTATTAGCTGGAGTTCACATAGAAAGCAAATTTTTCCCTCATCAACAATTTGGTTGTTGTTGTTGTTCAGTCCCCTAGTCGTTCCTGACTCTGTGTGACCCCATGCATTGCACACGCCAGGCCTCCCTGCCCCTCACCATCTCAGGAAGTTTGCCCAGGTTCATGTCCACTGTATCAGTGATGCCATCCAGCCATCTCATCCTCTGGTGCCCTCTTCTCTTCCTGCATTCAATCTTTCCCAGCATCAGAGACTTTCCCAATGAGTCTGCTATTTGAATCAGCGACCAAAATACTGGAACTTCAGCTTCAGCACCAGTCCTTCCAATGAATATTCAGAGTTGATTTCCTTTAGGATTGACTGGTTTGATCTTGCTGTACAAGGGACTCTCAGGAGTCTTCTCCAGAACAATTTGGTTACCTTGAAATATAATTCATAGAGGGAAGGCAGGATCAATGCTTGAGTTATTTTTGCTTAAAAAAAAAAATAAAAGTGGGGGAGGGATAAATTGGGAATTTGGGATTGACATATTCACACTAGTGTACATAAAATAGGGAACCAACAAGGACCTACTGTATAGCACAGAAAACTGTTTTCAATATTCTGTAATAACCTAAATGGGAAAAGAACTTGAAAAAGCATAGATAGATGTGTGTGTATAACCAAATCACTTTGCCGTACACCTGAAACTAACACAATGTTGTTAATCAATTGAACTCCAATATAAAATAAACTTTTTAATTGTTTAGAATTATCTGGAAAAAGAAAAAGTTTTTTCAGATTAAGTTGGATGTCCTAACAGTTTCCACAGATGACTAATGAGGGTTTGTTTTCAGTTGTTTCTAATCATTATTAACTCAGAGACGTGTGCACTCTCCACCCAGTTTCCCCCATTCTAATTTACATAATTAGATTATAACATCAAAAGCCGGAATTTGCCATGGTGCCGTCTGTGCGTAAAGCTCTGGGACTTCCTCTCGCCTGTGGGCAACAAACCCCACAGTCAAGAAACAGAACTGTGATTCCGCAGAGCTCCCTCATGCTACAGCTGTTTACAGCGCACACCGTCACCAACCCTGAGCAGCCCGCTGTTTCCCACTCCCACCATTTTGTCCTTTTAAGAATGTTACGGAAATGAAATCACACAATACGTAACCTTTGAGACTAGCTTCTGTTCTCGGCAGGATGCTTTTAAGATCCACCCAAGTGGTTGCATGTATTAATAGTTTCTTTTTAATGCTGAGGGGTATCCCATGGTATGGATACACTGCTGTTCATGCACTTATTGAGGGATATTTGGATTGTTTCCAGTTTGGGGTTATCGTGAATAAAGCTGCTATGAACAGTGGTGTATATAGGGTTTTGTGGGGAACATTTTTCTATTTCTCTGGGATAAATGCCCAGGAGTGCAATTGCTGGGAAGTATGGTAAATTGGTAAATGTAAGTTTAGACTTTTTTTTTTAAAACTGCCATCATTTTTCGTTTTGATACTTATATTATTCCATCTTTTCCCAGTTGAAGATCTTTCAAGTTGCCTCTTTGACATGTTCAATTGGTCTTTTCTAGCTGCTGTTTCTTGAACAAGAACAAGAAAGAAATGTTCTTGACTCAAGAAAACATCCCAGGCTCCTCTTGTAAATCTCCAGCCCCAAACTTTAAATTGTGCTTTGTTACTTTTGACTGTGTGCCTCTTATTGTCCTTAACAAAGTATTCATTAATGGCAAGTGATGGGTAAGCAGCAGACCTACAATCTAATTTCTCCTATTACTAGTCAAATCTGCTTGTAAATATACCAAGCACCAATTTCCGGCAACCAAACCTCACATTATTTGCTAGTAGGGGAATACTTTTCTATAACTACACATACATGATGGTTCAGGATTGTTTACAATACACAAATCTGAAACCTGTGGGAAATGTTACTAAACCACGTAACTGAGCTCCAATTCCATATAGCTCCTTTGCATCATTTAGCGACCTCATGGAGTCATATATTCCCAGTAGGACTATAACATGGCACACACACACACAAAATCACTTTGGAAAATGGTTTGAAAGTGTTTCTTTCTGCTTGGGCTGTCATAACAAAATGTCATAAACTGAGTGACTTAGAAAAGAAATATCTGTCCCTCCTGTGGAGGCTGGAAGTTCAGAGATCAAGGAGTCAGGTTTCTCATGAAGGCTCTCCTCCCGTTTGCAAATATCTGCCTCTGGCTGTGTCTGTTCATGGGCTTCCCCGGTACATAGAGTGAGGCAGGGGTACGGACACTCTGTCTCTTCCTTTTCTTAGAAGGCCATTAAACCCGTCTCTTCCTTTTCTTAGAAGGCCATTAAACCCATCACGACCTAATCTAACCCTGCTGCTGCTGCTGCTGCTGCTGCTGCTGCTAAAAGCCCCACTTCCAGATACCATCCCATTACGGGTTAGAACTTCAACATATGAAGGTGGACACAAATATTCAGACCAGAACAGAAAATTCTGTATACAATTAAACATATATCTGTTCTAGGACCCAATGATTTCATTCCTAAGTACTTACCCAAAGGAAAGAAAACACATATTCACAAAAAGACTTGTAAAGAGGGCTTATAGCAACTTTAGTCATAATAGATAACACCTGAAAACAATACTAATACCCATCCATTGGAGAGTGGATACGCCAGCTTCCGTGTATTTATGGTATTCATCTAATATACCAGACTGACGGCTTAAACAACGGAAGTTTATTTTCTCATAGTTCTAGAGCCTGGCAAGCACCAGACCAGGTACCAGCTGGTCTGTGAGGCTTGTGGGCTCTCAAAACTGACAGCTGACAACTCAAAGGCTGGAGAACCAGAGGAAGCAATACAGTGGGTCCCAGCCCGAGGCCAAAGGCTCCAGAACCACGAGTGTCCATGTCCAAGGGCAAATGCACATCCCGATCAGGCCGAGAGCAGATCGGTCCTCCCCCTGCTTTCTGTCCTGTCCAGGTCCTCAGTGGATGATGCCCACTGCATCAGTGAGCGCGATGCTCTTTATCCAATCTGATTCAAATGCTAATCTCTCCCAGTAATACCGACACAGCCAGAAGTAACGTTTTACCAGCTATCTGGGCATCTCTTTCTCCAGCGGAGCTGACTCATGAAATTAACCATCACCACAGGCCAAAGACAATTTGTAACACAACACCCAAAAGCGGGAACATACATAGGAAATAAAACGAATTCTTATGAATCAATACAAGAAAACACAGACAACCCAATAAAAACAGATAGGAGGTATTGACAGGCATTTCAAAAAATGAGAGTATCCAACTGACCAACACATGTATGAGAAGGCAATGAGCCACATGAGCCATTAAAATAGAAATGAGTTATCAGGGACTTCTCTGGTGGTCCCAGGATTAAGACTCCACCCTTCCAATGCAGGGAGCACAAGTTCAATGTCTGGTTGAGGAAGGAAGATCCCACATGCTGTGTGGCACAGCCAAAAACCAAAAATCAAACATTAAAAAAAAAAAAAAGAATTATCATTACTCATCCATAAATTGCAGGGGGCGGTTAGAGAACCTAACAGTAATATGCCGATGAGAATATGGAGCAGCAGAAACCACCACACACTAATGGTAGTGATAAACTGATACAACCGTTCAGGAAATCAGTGTGACGTTATATAATAAAGTGAAACACACTCGCCTAGACCGCAACTCCACCGCAAGATACGTTCTCTAGAGAACGCTTGTGTGTGCGCACCTGGGCCTGAGCTTGGCTTCCTCCCAAGAACTGAGTCTAAGAAGCGGACTTGACGTAGGTGCTCGCTTTGGGATGTGGTCCTGCAGAACAGCAGTGGAGGGCACTGGCCAGAATTACGGGGATATGGCGGAAGGAGAGCCACTCCAGGGGAGCATCACTGAGCCGCTTACCACTGTGCGGAACCGGGGCTCGGCCCTGTTGGAGACCCTCCAGGAAACTGTAGCGTGACCTTCAGAATCATCCACTTGCAACTTGGAAGTGGGGCACATTCATCCTCTGGTTCCTAAACCCACTGGTCAAAGGTTGTCCCGGTGGGGATTAATGTTCTGCAACTATGTGTCTCCACGTTGCTCAGCCAAGCCCTACTGATGTTCCATGTGGCAGTTGGCACAGAGGCCCGGAGACAGAAAGCAAGGGACATGGACCGCTGAGGCGACCTGATGCTGTCTGTACCCCATTAAACAGTCACCACAGCAACAACCGGAGAAAACAAAGGGGCTGAGGGAAGTGAGAAAGGGCGTGGAAGAAGCCGACACACCGGCATACATGACTGTTCATAGAACTCTATTGGTGGAAACAAGTCAAATTCCCATCCACCAGTTGTTATGCAGTCGCTCAGTCGTGTCTGACTCGTTGTGACCCCACAGACCGCAGCCCACCAGGCTTCCCTGTGCTTTCCTATCCCCTGGAGTTTGCTCAGACACATGTCCATCGGGTCAGTGATGCCACCCATCAGTCAGAGACTGTTGTTGCATAGTGGTCCTCTCATACAGTCCTCTGTCACACCATCCTGGCCACATTCTCTCCGGCTGCAGGCATTTATTCTCCTTCTCTCTATCGGACTGCGCCAGGGTCTCAGTTGACCCACGAGGGATAATCAAGAGTTCGCATGCTCGGTGAAGCATATGAACTTACAGTTGAGACATGTGTGATCCAGTTCCTCAACCAGGGACCAAACTAGGGCCCCCTGCGTGGGAGCTGGAAGTCCCAACCACCAGACCCCCAGGAAAGTCCCTCACCTTCATTTTAGTGTATAAGTGCAGGGGTTAATAGTCAGCCGCCTGTTGCTCTGGCTGCTGCTGCTACTGCTAAGTCGCTTCAGTCGTGTCCGAATCTGGGCGACCCCATAGACGGCAGCCTACCAGGCTCCCCCGTCCCTGGGATTCTCCAGGCAAGAACACTGGAGTGGGTTGCCATTGCCTTCTCCAATGCATGAAAGTGAAAAAATACAGTGAAGTCGCTCAGTCGTGTCCGACTCCTAGCGACCCCATGGACTGCAGCCCACCAGGCCCCTCCGTCCATGGGATTTTCCAGGCAAGAGTACTGGAGTGAGGTGCCATTGCCTTCTCCATTGCTCTGGCTAAGCCTTGAGAAAATCACCATGGGAAAAGAATAAAAGCAAAATATAGCAATACAGCATAACCCAAATAAAAGTACATCGGGTTGATCAATTGGGGTCGGCATACCCTGCTAGGCTAAGGAAAAAAATAGTGTGGACCTTGGAACGCCGGGTCAGCATAAGTTCAGAACATTGCTTGTGCGCGCACT
Organism: Bos javanicus; assembly: GCF_032452875.1. Classification (NCBI taxonomy): domain Eukaryota; kingdom Metazoa; phylum Chordata; class Mammalia; order Artiodactyla; family Bovidae; genus Bos; species Bos javanicus. The sequence continues at coordinate 6,463,819 of NC_083878.1, read as the reverse complement.
AAGATGTTTTCCCAAGGCATATGCAGGTTTATGACCTCCAGCTAGGTGAGAGCCGTTGTACAAGAAAATAACAAAGATAGTTTAAAGTAATCAATAAAATGGGAGATGTGACCAGGGACACAGAAAGCTGACTTCGTAACACAACAGATACTTCCTGCTTGCCAAGACACTAAATAAAAATGATGTGGGCCCGAGGAACAGGGCTCTGGACCCAAGAGGTCTTGAGTCCCCTGGTCCCATCTTTAAAACTTTAATTCTGTCTCTAGTTTCTTTTCCCCAAACTGTGCCGTCGACCACTTGCAATCCCTATCTGCTGAGCTGGACACAACATATAAGTAGTGAGCAATTTGATTATGATTTTAGATGCCCTGCCCTGTGCTCAGTCGTGTCTCATTCTTTTGGACCCCATGGACTGTAGCCCGCCAGGCTCCTCTGTCCATGAAATTCTCCAGGCAAGAATACTGGAATGGGTTGCCAGTGCCCTCCTCCGGGGGATCTTCCTCATCCAGGGATGGAACTTGCAGGCTCCTGCAGGTGGGTTCTTTACTTCTTGGAGTTTTAGATGAACTGGTGGCAATGCTCTCCTGTCACAGCCAAGTGTAAGACGACCACGGTGCTTACAGAGCAAGAGGACAGGGCCTTGGCCTCAGAAGACTTGGTAAGACTAATCTTACCATCCCCCTTCGCTCAGCTTCCTCCTGGACCAAACGACAACCACCCCTGCCTCTTGTCTATTTCACAGCGCATAGCGCTTGCTTCACGCCACACACTGGCCTAAACCTCTCCAAACATTAACCGCTTTCATCCTCCCATCCCTCACCCCCGCGATGGTAAATACTGTTTTCTGTGTTTCCTAATGAAAGAACCGGGCACAGAGAGGTTACGTGACTCGGTAGGGCCGCACAGTTGGTGAGTGGAGGAGTGCGCTGAGCCGGGACCTCAACGGCCCCGCGTCTGGCTGGAGAACGCTGTGCCATCCACCCGGAAAAGAAGCGCAGCCCAGGCCAGGCGCGCAGGGAGGACTGCGCACCGCGGCTGCAGTGCGTGCGGGAGCCCCACCTCCCAGCGCAGCGCGCGGCTGCGAGGACCGCCCGGGGCCCCACCCGGGCACCTGCGGCGGGGGCGGCGCGTCCCTCTCGGGGTCCCCGGGGCCCCGCGCGCTCCGCAAGATGTCGCGGCGCTGCGGCCGGCGGCCCGGGCCCCGCCTGTCCTGGCTGCTGTGGTGTGGCGCCCTGCTGTCCCCGGCCGCGGGCTACGTGATCGTGAGCTCCGTGTCCTGGGCCGTCACCAACGAGGTGGACGAGGAGCTGGACGGAGCTTCCACGGAGGAGACGCTGCCCGCGCTGCTGGGGGACTCGGGCAGCCTCTGGCAGCGGAGCTTCCCGGCCTCAGCGCACAAGGAGGACGCGCACCTGCCTCCCCCGGAGGGCGCCGCCCGCGCCAGGCCGCCCCCCGCGCCGCCCGGGATGTTCTCCTACCCGCGCGAGGGCGGCGCGAGGCTGCGCCCAGGCATCGCCCGCTTCCTGGCCCACGCCAGCGCCTGGGGCTGTCTGGCCACCGTGTCCGCCCATGAGAAGGTAAGCCGCCCCGGCCGGAGCCGCGTGCAGGGGAGTGCCTGGCGCGCCCAGGGGACCCGGAGAGCCTGGCGCCACTCCCGTGCTCCGATCCAGGTCTAGCAGACGCGTGCGGGGGTCTGGATCGGGGTGGACAGCGTGTAATTAATGAAAGCAGATTTTGCTTCGGTTACCCGGGCAAACCGGGGGCGGGGGCGGGGGTGGGGGGGGGGGTGGTGCGAGAGGAAGGACGACAAGCAGGCTTCCTGCCAGGTGGATGAGGACCGAAGCGCGGTCTTGAAATGGCCAAAGAAGGGGTGCAAATCACCACGCCTGACCAGAGACCTGGACAAAAGACGCCAGAGCCGCCTTTGGCATCACCAAGCCGCACAGCCAGCCCCTCCCCGCATCCAGCCCCATTCCCGCCCACCGACCGGAATTGCCCTGTCCCCTGCTGACGCCAGAACAGTGGCTTCGGTGGAAATTTACATTTAAAACAATGGCATTCGAGAACCGTTCTGGAAAGGAGGCTTCCTGTGCCGAAGCTGTGAGTGCCGGAGCGACAGCGCTGTCACCAGCTGCAGCTCTCCTCCTTCAGTTCACAGGCTGTTTTATTCACCTGTTAGACATGGTTCCACCTGAAGCTGAAATAACATGGATACTTGATGAGGATGTAGCATTCCTGCATGAGCACCCTCCGTAAAGCTTTTAGGGCTGTTGAGATAGATGTAAGGAGTCCAGTGGTGGTCCAGTGGTTGGGACTTGGCCTTCCCCTGCAAGGGGTGTGGTTCCATCCCTGATGGGCAGCTAAGATCCCACCTGCCTTGCGCCCAAAAAGACAAAAAACCGAAGTAATATTGTAACAAATTCAGTAAGTAAAAACGGTACACTTTAAAAAAAAAAAAAACTTAAAGAGACCTATGGCAAAAACGATCACAATATTGTAAAGTAATTATCCTCCAATTAAAATAAATTAATACAATTTTAAAAAGAGATAGTTGTAAGGGTTTTATTACAGGGCAGTAATTTGAACCCCTATTTATTTAATGCAAAAAAATTTATTTTATTATGACATTTGTAGGTCATGGGGTAGGGCAGCCGGGGAAGGTTCTGGGCCCAGATCCGGGTCTCACCAGCTCTGAAACTGTGACTAAGTCACTGGGTCCTTCTCTTCGCTTTTCTCATCTATGAAAGTGTGTTGGACTAGGTAGTTCTGAAGGTCCTTTTATGCTTTGGGAAAAAAAAGAATCTAAATGACAACTTTATTCTGATGATGGAGATGATCTTAACATCTCTCGCAGCCTTCAAATAGTTTTCCACAGCAATATCTTATGCTCCTAAGACACACCTTCAGAGGATATGAAGCTGATCTTGGTTTAAAACATAGATCCTGCCCAGCAATTAAAAGTCTAATGCCAAAGTATTCAAAGATATTATGACTTTCAACATCCCTTTTCTTAGCCTTGTTAGTAGTTCCCTTTTCCACTATTGACATTTACACCAAGTCCAATAAATTCAGAGAACTTTCACTGCATGCCTGGCATGTGTGCCCAGCATGACCAGCCAGTGTGTGAATCAGTTCAGTTCAGTCTCTCAGGCGTATCCGACTCTTTGCAACCCCATCACAAAGTTTGTGAATGACCAGCTGAAAACAGGATCTGGTAATGACATGTTACCATTTTGTAGGATTTCTTCAAAGGTTAAAGCCACCCCTTATCGTAATTCTACATACTGTTGTTAAGTGATACTTCAAAGACAGCCCCCGAGTGCTGAGCTAAGTAACGATGAGAATCACACTCTATAAAGGGTAAAGGTCATGATGCTGGACCCAGCAGGGCTTGGGAAAAACCTGAGAAATATTTGTGTGTATGTCTGAGAATCTCACCTGCTGTACTGAATGATCGTGAACAGAAATTGTTTTTGCATGCTTCTGTGTCTTCCTTGAAGCTAATAGGGTAAGAAACAAATTCCCTTAAGTTACTGAATTATATGACTGAAATATTACTTACTACAATAAAATATATGAGTGATAAGTGAGGAAGTAGTAGAACCCTAAAGGAAACTATAACAGAAAGTTCCTGAATTCCAAAGACCAGGTAAGATGTGAGGTTTAAATTCTATCCCCAGCGAACGGCGAGCAGCGGCGGCGGCGCGGAGAAGCGCAGCGGAGGTTTTGCTGGTTTCGGACCCCAGCGGCCGGATGGTGAAATCCTCCCTGCAGCGGATCCTCAACAGCCACTGCTTCGCCAGAGAGAAGGAAGGGGATAAACCCAGAATTTAAATTAAAAAAAAAAAAAAAATTCTATCCCCAGAGTTGCCAAAATTTTGGTGCAGGTGGTGAAGGCAGTGGGATTCCCGGGGCAGCTTGTGAGAAAGGTCTTTAGTAACCCTCCAACCCTCCATGAATTTCAATGCCTTTCCCCCAAATAACTTTCAATTTAATAGAGTGGTTTTTTAATTAGTTTTTTATTTTGTCCCTTAATTTTTTGGTTTGTTTTGGGCCACACCACATGGCATGTGAGCTCTTAGTTCCCGGACCAGGGATCGAACCTGGGCCCCCATGTGGAAGCATGGAGTCCTAACCACTAGACCACGAGGGAAGTCACAATACAGTGTGTTTGCTGTTTTTCTGAAGCTTCAAGAATAATTCCCTCACCACTCCCCATCCACAGGCGCCACTGCTAAGCTCCTCTGTAGAAATCATGAAGCCATCAACGGGTAAAGGGGATAGATTGGGAACCACTCTGCCTGGGTTTATGACCTGTCAAAACCGTGGTGATGTCATGCTGCTGTTGCATCCCCAATGCTCTGTTTTCTGGTCAGAGACACAGACTTCGCTCCCAGCTCAAGTCAGTCCACAGCCCTGTATTGAAAAGGCCCTTTTTTCCCCCTTGATGTTTGTTAGATCCCAGGCCTGCCATTTGGGACCTGCCTGCCCATCAGTGATGGCCCCTTCGACAACAGTACTGGGATTCCTTTCTTCTATGTGACACCCAAGGACCTCCTGGTGGCCGATCTGATGAAGAACCCCATGGCCTCGCTCCTGCTGCCAGAATCTGAAGGAGAGTTCTGCAGGTAGGCAAGGGCCTGGCCTCCGTCACCCAGCTCCTCTACACAAGGCAGGGAGGTTGTGGCGTTCATGGGGCCCTGAGATGCAAAGCCATTCCTCACCACTCGGCCAGGGCTGTTTCTAGTCCCGGCTCTGGGTCTCACCAGGCTCCAAGACTGGCCGAGGCCCTGGGGTCTCCATGCTGCTTTCATCATCTACGGAATTAAACGATGAACTAGGTAGTTTTGAAGGTTCTTTTTTGTTTTGAAAAAAATTATCAAAGCAGCAGCTTTATTCCGAGGATGGCAATTATTGTAACCACTTAGGCAGCTCCCAAATGGTTTTTCATGTTTCTGTTTTATGTCCCTAAGACACACCTTTGGAAGACATGAAACTGAAATGTGAAGCTGATCTTGGTTTAAAATACAGATCATTTCAAGCAAGTAAAAGTCTAGTGCTGGGGGGATTTCCCTGGTGGTCCACAGGCTAAGACTCTGAATTCCCAATGCAGGGGGCCTGGGTTTGATCCCTGGTCGGGGAACTACATCCCGCATGCCACAGCTAAGACCCAGCGCAGGCAAATAAATAAACAAATAAATAAAATATTTTAAAATGTATATTTTTAAAGTCTAATGCCAGGGACTTCCCTCGTGGTTCAGCGGTTAAGACTCTGTGCTTCTAACACAGGGGGTACAGTTTGATCCCCAGTTAGGGAACTAAGATCCCACCATGCCAAAGCGCACGGCCAAAAAAAAAAAAAAAAAACTATAAAAGTCCAGTGCCAGTATGTTCCAGATACATTGGCAACATATGTTGTAAGAACGTATTATAAGCCGTGGAATCAGATGGATAGAATTCTGCCATTCATGAGGTGTGTGATTTGGGGCACAAAGTTATTGAACTTTGGGAGCCTCCATTTCCTCATCTGTGAAATGGAAATAGCAATTTCTAGCTCCTAGGGTGATGGGGAGGGTTGGAAAGATTGGAGTGTCTTGCACACCACGGCTGAGTAAATGATAGCTCTTGTGATGGCAAAGGTGGAGGTGGGGCGGAGAGGGTGGGGAAGGAAGAGCCAGTGGTTTGTCCCCCAGGAACAGCCTGCCTGAAGTCTATTTCGTGTTTTTCTACCTGCCCCCATGAGGTATGCGCGATGAAGACCCAGAGTCCCTAAAATCCCTTTCTCAAAAACTTTCTAGGGACTTCCCTGGTGGCCCAGTGGCTAAGGCTCTACACTCCCAGTGCAGGGGGCCCGTGTCTGATCCCTGCTCAGGGAACTAGACCCCACATGCTAAAACGAAAAGACTTAGCACAGCGGAATAAATAAATAAATGTTTTAAAATAAATAAACACTTCTTTTTTAAAAGACAACTCTCTAAAAGAAAGGACAGTTAGGCAGAAATGGAACACTTAACACCTTTGTCTGAACTAAAAATGTGGTGCTGCTAGGGAGATGTCTGCACCCAGCTAGCTTCTGGAGGGTGGTGCATGGAAGGGACACCCCCGCAGGAGGAGCAGAGGTGGCGGGAGACCTCGGGAGAGTCCCTTGTCCCCCGGAGCCTCACTTGTCTTCACCTGTAATGTAGTGATGCTTTGGGAACTCAGGTAAAATTCCTCCCAGCTCCAAAATGCTGTACTTCTTTATGCAAAGCATGAAAAACATACCAAGTGAACAGATGTCAGTTCTTAGGGGACATGCTCAGTCGCTTCATTCATGTCTGACTCTTTGGGACCTCATGGACTGTAGCCCACCAGGCTCCTCTGTCCATGGGATTCTCCAGGCAAGAATACTGGAATGGGTTGCCATGTCCTTCTCCAGAGGATATTCCTGACCCAGGGATGGAACCCGAGTCACCTTCATTGCAGGAGGATTCTTTATTGCTGAGCCACCAGGGAAGCGCTTCTTTGGGCGAGGGAGGTGGTAATAATCAGAGCAACAATGCGCCATAAAATGCAGCCTGGATAAGGCCCTGTTGCTTACACCCCACCCCCACCCTTCACCACCACCCCCGCCCTGCTCCCTGCCCCCACCCCGCTCCCTGCACTGGAGCTGACAGTGGAGATCCATCCATCCAGCCGGAGGCAGTTCAGCTGACCCAGTGCTCTACCTGGGCATCTTTCAAAACCCAGACAAGATCCACAAGATCCTAAGATTCACCTGCCTAAACTCTTTCATTAGGAAAAGATAACAAAACCCTGAATATGGCCTAGGAGACCCTGCCTGGGAGCTCCACCTACCTCTCAGAATAAAAATAATGCCTGATCCCTAATAGTTAATATGATCCCTAATAATTAAGTTAATGACCCCTAATAATTAATAATTGACTTAATATGTGATTTAGGCCCTCCTTCAATGCAGGAGACACAGGTTCGATCTCTGGGTTGAAAAGATCCCCTGGAGAAGGGAATGGCAACCCACTCCAGTATTCTTGCCTGGAGAATTCCATGAATAGAGGAGCCTGGTGGGCTACTGTCCATGGGGTCACAAAGAATCAGACAAGACTGAGTGACTAACTCTTATTAAGTGAGAGTTTTAACCTGAAAACTTATCATCTAAACTGATATATGTGTTTGGCAAGTAGCTCAGAAGTCCTTTTTTAAAATTTGTGATAATTGACATGTTGATTTGATACATTTATGTATTACAATATGTTACCCCTGTAGTCCTAGCTAACAACTTGATCACATCACATAATTATCATTTCTTTTTTGTGGTGAGAACAGTCTCCTAGCAACTTTGACATTTATAACACAGTAATGTTGAATATTCATTGGAAGGACTGATGCTAAAGCTCTAGTACTTTGGTCACCTGATGCAAAGAGCCGACTCACTGGAAAAGACTCTGATGCTGGGAAAGATGGAGGGCAGGAGGAGAAGGGGCGACAGAGGATGAGATTGTTGGATGGCATCAATGACTCACTGGACATGAGTTAGAGCAAGCTCAGGGAGATGGTGAAGGACAGGGAAGCCTGGCGTGCTGTGGTCCATGGGGTCGCAAAGAGTCAGACACGATGGAATGACTGAGCAACAACGTTGAGTATGATCACTGTGCTGACTTTAGATTTCCAGGACTTAGTCGTCTTCTGACTGCAAATTTGTGCTCTTTGAGCAACATCTCCCCAGTTTCCAAGCCCCTAGACTCTCATAACCACCACTGAATCTGTTTCAGTGTGTTCGGCTTTTGTAGCTTCCACATATAAGGATATCATGCAGCATTTGTCTTTATCTGACTTAGTGTAATGCCCTCGAGGTCCATGCATGTCGCTGCAAATGGCATTATTTCACTCTTTTTATGGCTGCATAATAGTCCATTGTACACATGTGCTATATCTTTATCCATTCATCTGTCAACAGACACAACTTCAGGATACATGTATCTTTTTGAATTAGAGCTTTTGTCTTTTCCAGATATAAGCCCAGCAGTGGGGTTGCTGGATCATGTCATAACTCTATTTTTAGTTTTTTAAGGAACCTGCATACTGTTCTCTGTAGTGATTGCACCAATTACATTCCCACCACCCGTGCAGGAGGGTTCCCTTTTCTCCAAGCCCTCTCCAGCATTTATTATTTGTAGATTTTTTGATGGTGGCCATTCTGACCAGTGTGAGGTGATAGCTCACCGAGATTTTGACTTGTGTTTCTCTGATAATCAGTGATACTGAGCATCTTTTCATGTGCCTGTCAGCCATCTGTATGTCTCCTTTGGAGAAATGTCTATTTAGGTCTTCTGCCCATTTTTTGACTGGGTTGTTTGTCTTTTTGACATTGAATTTTATGAGTTGTTTGTATCTTTTGGAGATTAACCCCTTGTCAGTCATATCATTTAAAATATTTTCTCCCAGTCCGCAGGTTGTCTTTTTATTTTGTTGATGGTTTCCTCTGCTGTGCAAAAGACTTTTACGTTTGATTAGGTCTCATTTCGGAGAAGGCAATGGCAACCCACTCCAGTACTCTTGCCTGAAAATCCCATGGACGGAGGAGCCTGGGAGGCTACAGTCCAGGGGGTCGCAAAGAGTCGGACACGACTGAGCGACTTCACTTTCACTTTTCACTTTCCTGCATTGGAGAAGGAAATGGCAACCCACTCCAGTGTTCTTGCCTGGAGAATCCCAGGGATGGCAGAGCCTGGTCGGCTGCCGCCTATGGGATCGCACGGAGTCGGACACGACTGAAGCGACTTAACAGCAGCAGCAGCAGGTCTCATTTGTTTATTTTTGTTTTTGTTTCTTTTGCCTAGGGAGACTGAGCTAAGAAAAATTGCTGCAATTTATATCCGAGAATGCTTTGGCTATGTTTTCTTCTAGGAATTTTATGGCGTCATGTCTTCTATTGAGGTCTTTAAAACACTCTGAATTTTTCTGTGCAGTGTGAGAGAGTGTTCTAACTTCACTGATTTATGTGAGACTGTCTTTTCTCCATTGTATATTTTTGCCTCCTTTGTCAAAGATGAGTTGACCATAGGTGTATAGGTTTATTTCCGGGCTCTATTCTGTCCCATTCATCTATTAATACATGTATGTTTTTGCTGGTACAGTTCTCTTGACTCCCATCTCAGGCCATATTGAATTGAATGCTATTATCCTGCACTGTATTCTCTTGGGCTTCCTAGGTGGCTCAGTGGGTAAAGAATCCATCTGCAATGCAGGAGATGCAAAGACGTGTGTTTGATCCCTGGGCCAGGAAGATCCCCTGGAGGAGGGCATGGCAACCCACTCCAGTATTCTTGCCTGGAGAATCCCATGGACAGAGGAGCCTGGCAGGCTGTGGTGATAGGGTCACAAAGAGTCGGACACTGAGTGACTGAGCACATGTCCTCTAATCTGATCTTCTGCCTCCCTCTCTAAGGGGCCTTGTGTTTACACTGGGCCCATCCAGATAATCCAGGATAAACTGCCCATCTCACAGTCATTAACCTAATCATATCTATGAAGTCCTTGCTGCTGCTGCTGCTGCTAAGTCGATTCAGTCGTGTCCGACTCTGTGCGACCCCATAGACGGCAGCCCACTAGGCTCCCCCGTCCCTGGGATTCTCCAGGCAAGAACACTGGAGTGGGTTGCCATTTCCTTCTCCAATGCGTGAAAGTGAAAAGTGAAAGTGAAGTTGCTCAGTCATGTCTGACTCTCAGCGACCCCATGGACTGCAGCCTACCAGGCTCCTCCATCCATGGGATTCTCCAGGCAAGAGTACTGGAGTAGGGTGCCATCGCCTTCTCCGATGAAGTCCTTACTGCCATATAAATAACAGTCATATGTTCTGGGGACTCAGAACGTGGACATCTTTGTGGGGAGGCTTTACTCAGCCCACCACGGATGGATGTGCAGTTTCAGTGCATTTGCAAGTGTGGAGAGAAACATGGTAATTCATTCTGATTCATGCTAAGGCTCTCATTGGTATTTTGAGGGAGTCACGATTGTTCCTATTTATAATATACATGGTTTTTAAATATAGATATTAAAATGACTCACACGTGATATGCAATCAATTCATATAAACTTTAATATATTCTTAGCATGGCAAAATGCTAGAGAAAGGTAAAAACTGCAGACAAATGGGTTGTAAATTGAACGGTCCTGTGAAATCGTAATTTGCCCTTTAGAGTGAACTGTTTTTAGCGTCCCTGCTGCTCTCCTGCCTGGAAGTGGACCTAGCTCCCCCTTTTGCATGTCTTGTACCTCTGCACGTGTCCCTCTGGAGTCTATTGAATCACAAGACTTGATGCTAGATCAGAGAAAATCGTAGCCCAAGACACACAGAAATGTAGCAGCCTGTCCTACAAAGACACATGGCCAAGGCTTCCAAATGACAACAATTTCATCCCAAGAAACTCAGAGAAGCCATGGATAAGAACATCAAACTGTGGAGTGGAAATGGCATCAACAGCATGAAAATGGACCAACTTGTTCAGAGTCTCAAAAAATAGAGGCTGGAAGGGCCTGCTGCTGCTGCTGCTGCTGCTAAGTTGCTTCAGTCGTGTCCAACTGTGCGACCCCATAGATGGCAGCCCACCAGGCTCCCCTGTCCCTGGGATTCTCAAGGCAGGAACACAGGAATGGGTTGCCATTTCCTTCTCCAATGCATGAAAGTGAAAAGTGAAAGTGAAGTCGCTCAGTCATGTCCAATTCTTAGCGACCCCATGGACTGTAGCCCACCAGGCTCCTCCATCCATGGGATTTTCCAAGCAAGAGTACTGGAGTGGGGTGCCATTGCCTTCTCCGGAAGGGCCTGCAGATGAACCCAAATAACTTTCAGTTATTCCAGAACAGACTGTTTAAAAAAAATAGTGTTGGACTCCCTGGTGGTCCAGTGGTTAAGGCTCTGTGCTTCCAAGGCAGGAGGCGTGGGTTCCCTGGTCAGGGAACTAAGATCCCACATGCCACATGACAAAAAGTAAAAATAAATCAATATAAATATATATATTGGGCCAAATATTTAAAAAAAAGACTATTTGAAAAGAAAAAGTGACTCTTCCTGAAATGAATTTGCTCCCCTCCATTATCACCACCACCTCAACTTCAGTCACACAGAGATGCACAAATGCAAAATCGGCAGCAGTTGCTATTAAAAATCTTTAATAGTGATGTTTTCTTGCTCCATTAGGAGCCAAGGAATGAAGTTCAGCTAGAGTCAGAGGTCAAGGAGTAGCAGATGGTGTCTCAGACTAGGGAGCCTGTGTACATGCTAAGCAGGAAACAGGAGGGGTATGGAGGCCTCTGGAGGTTCAGGGAGGCAGAGCAGGCGGTTCCTTTGTGCCTGCTAACACCCCCAGATAGGGGAGTGGGCCCCTAAAAACCCTGGACTGGTCCAGACAGAACAAGGCCATTCAAGGATTCCAAACAGTACCAGCAACATCTCTTCCATTATTTTGCTCTATAACCCTTGTAAGATGTAATATTTTGTCTAAAGAACAGATAACAAGCTTCAGGGAAAATTCATTCTCTTGCCTTTTCCAGCTTCTAGAGGCTCTCTCCTCTCCTGGGTTCAGCCCCCGCTCCCATATTCACAGCCAGCCATGACCAGGAGAATCTTTTTCCCATCACATCACTCCAACCTTCTCTTTTGCCTCCCTCTTCCACTTTTAAGGACCTTTGTGATCACACTGATCCCAGGTTGATAATCCAGGTCAGCTGATTAACTCCCCTTGGCCATGAAAGGTGACACATTAGAGAGTTTGGGGTGGACATGGCAATGGTACCCCACTCCAGTACTCTTGCCTGGAAAATCCCATGGACGGAGGGGCCTGCTAGGCTGCAGTCCATGGGGTCACGAAGAGTCAGACACGACTGAGCGACTTCACTTTCACTTTTCACTTTCCTGCATTGGAGAAGGAAATGGCAACCCACTCCAGTGTTCTTGCCTGGAGAATCCCAGGGAAGGGGGGAGCCTGGTGGGCTGCCATCTATGGGGTCGCACAGAGTCGGACACGACTGAAGCAACTTAGCAGCAGCAGCAGGAGCAGTACACACTGCCATGTTTAAAATGGATAACCAACAAGGACCCACTGTATAGCACAGAGAACTCTGCTCAGTGTTATGTGGCAGCCTGAGCGGGGAGGGGAGTTTGGGGGAGAATGGACACATGTATTTGTATAGCTGAGTTGCTCTGCTGTGCCCCTGAAACCATCACAACATTGTTAATTGGTTATACGCCAATATAAAACTAAAAGTTAAAAAGGTAACACAGTCACACGTTTCAAAGATTAGTATGTGGACTTTTTCAGGGGCCATTATCCTGCCTATCGTAGGTGGGAAGGAAGTTATATGATGTTTAGAGGGGTTACCTACTGTGTAAATGAAAAGCTTTCAATTTACCTATTTAAACACATTGTCTTCTTTCTTGGAGAAGGAAATAGCAACCCACTCCAGTTCTCTTGCCTGGAGAATTCCATGGATGGAGGAGCCTGGTAGGCTACAGTCCAGGGGGTCGCAAAGAGTCGGACACGACTGAGCGGCTTCACTTTCTTTCTTTCTATAGTTCCTTTTGGAGAAGGATATGGCAACCCACTCCAGTGTTCTTGCCTGGAGAATCCCAAGGACAGAGGGGCCTGGTGGGCTACAGTCCATGGGGTTGCAAAGAGTCAGACACGACTAAGCAACTAACACACACACACACACACACACACACACACACACACACATGTTTTTTCTAGCTGGTGTAATCACCATCAGTGGAGATGCAAAATGCTCCCTTCTTAAATGCAGTGTGTGCTTCTATTATGACTTACTTATGAATCCTCATTTCATTGCTTTCACGAAGGAGCAACTTTGTGGGGAAAAAATGGCTTTAATAGCAAACATATTCAGTACAACTGATGACAGTCTTGTCGGGTATATGTAAATTTAGTTCCCATTTACTATTTTTACTTTCTCCTATCCATCTCAGGTTTTTATACAAACTTCAATGTCAATTCAGTGTTTACAGCTATTATGTAGATTGCCTTCCATCCTTCTTTCATCTTAGAAAAATTCACAATTCAGCAACAACAGTTTTGCAATGTCAAAACCACCATGAATGGCAACACTTTCAAATGGTACACAGTGTTCTCACATGAAGCAATTTATGTGGGCGTGGCCACTCTTTCTCCTGTTATGATTCAACAGGGTGTGTAATAAAGAAAAACTTGAAGGCAGGTGAAAACAAGTTCCCTAAGTATAAGCAAAACATGTGTTTTGCTTAACAAATGTACCTTTCTCAAGTTAATGTTATAATGGACAGGAATGAGTTCTGACGAGTCAAGCCTCAAAGCCGCCGTTTTGTGTTATACACCATCTTTGAAAAGAGCATCCTCAGAGTCTCCTTGGTCATCTGTACCTGGGGTCCCAAGACCACCCTCAAGTTCCTTGGAAGAACTCACAGGACTCAACAGCTCGTGGTTTATTCCAGTGAGAGGATACAGATCAAGGTCATCGAGGGCAAAAGGTGCATGAAATGAAGTCCGGGAAAAACCAGGCCTGAGCTTCCGAGGGCTCCTTCCCACTAAAATTTCAACACGGGGATGCACTTAATCCTCCCACAAATGATGTGTGATGACAGATGCAAGACATTGCCAACCCAGGACGCTCACCTGAGCCTTGGTGTCCAGGGTTTTTATTGGAATCCAGTCACTTGGCAGTTTCAACATCTGCATGATTGGTCTTAGCTACTCAGACTCAGGGCCCAGGAGGTCAAGCTGACCCAGCATGGCCCAGGGCCGCAGGCACAAAAACATGCTTATGAAGTGGGAGATCTCAAGGGCTCAGAGGCATCTTTGAGGAGCCAGTAGGGGGTTGGTCCTCCTGAAGACAGGCCTTTCAGAACCCAGGTCTGCCGAGTTACCCCTTCACAGCCCACCAGAAGACAACGGTATGTGACCGTTATTATTATTTTTTTTGGTCTTTTTCCAGCTTTATTGGGGTATAATTGACAAAATTATAAGATATTTAAAGTACACACCCTGATGATTTGATATACTTACACATTGTGCAAAAATTCCCGCCACCTTACAGCCAGTAAGGAGAAGAGTAGAGAGAGTCCTTAAAAAAATAAAACTAGAGCTACCATATGACCCTGCAATCAGGGCATATATCTGGAGAAAAACATGATCCAAAAGGATACATGCACCTCAGTGTTCATTATAGCACTGTTTACAATAGCCAGGACACAGAAGCAAGCTAAATGGCCCTCAACCGAAGGATGGATACAGATGTGAAAGAAAATGTGGTGTGTGTGTGTGTGTATATATATACACAATGGAACGTTATTCAGTCATTAAAAATAATGAAATAATGCCATTTGCTGCAATATGGATGGACCTAGAGTTAGTCATCGAGTGAAGTAAGTCAGAGAAGGAATAATATCGTATGATATCCCTTATATGTAGTATCTAAGAAAAAATGATACAAATGAACTTACTTACAAAACAAAAAATGACTCACAGATTTAGAGAATGAACTTATGGTTGTGGGGAGTGGGAGGAAGGAAGGGGAGAAGAGATAGGGAATTTGGGATGGATATGAACACTATATTTAAAATGGATCACCAACAAGGATGTACTGTGTACCACAAGGATACACAAGGTTACGTGCTCAGTGTTCCAGGGAAGCCTGACGGGCGGGGAGTTTGGGGAGAAGGGATACATGTATCTGTGTAGCTGAGCCGCTTTGCTGTCCACCTGAAACTATCACAACATTGTTAATTGGCTGTGTGCCAATACAAAATAAAAAGTTTTTAAAAATCCCACCATGTAGCTAACTAACATATCTGTCACCTCCTGTTTATCTTTTTTGTGAGAACATTCAAGTTCTCAGAAAATTTCAACTATACAGCATAGCATTGTTAACAAGAGTTGCCATGTTATAAATTAGATTCTCAGATTTTCTTCATCTTGTAGCTGCAAGTTCATACCCTTTTACCAAACTCCCTATCTGCCCCCCTAGCCCCTGGAAACCACTTTTCTGCATTACATAATTGTAATGTTCAAAGAATATAGAAATATATAAAATAAAAAGAACGTTTCCCCAACACCTCAAGCCCCTGAAATCTCTTTCTGACTTCACTCAGTGTGATCATTTCTAGGTCTGTCTATCCATGTTGCTACAAATGGCATTATTTCACTCTTTTTTTATGGTTGAGTAATATTCCATCGTATATATGTACCACATCCGTCAGAAAGAAAAAGACAAATATCATATAATATCACTTATATGTAGATCACTACAGATGGTAACTGCAGCCATGAAATTAAAAGACGCTTACTCCTTGGAAGGAAAGTGATGACCAACCTAGATAGCATATTCAAAAGCAGAGACATTACTTTGTCAACAAAGGTTTGTCTAGTCAAGGCTATGGTTTTTCCTGTGCTCATGTATGGATGTGAGAGTTGGACTGTGAAGAAAGCTGAGTGCCGAAGAATTGATGCTTTTGAACTGTGGTGTTGGAGAAGACTCTTGAGAGTCCCTTGGACTGCAAGGAGATCCAACCAGTCCATTCTGAAGGAGATCAGCCCTGGGATTTCTTTGGAAGGAATGATGCTAAATCTGAAACTCCAGTACTCTGGCCACCTCATGTGAAGAGTTGACTCATTGGAAAAGACTCTGATGCTGGGAGGGATTCGGGGCAGGAGGAGAAGGGGACGACAGAGGATGAGATGGCTGGATGGCATCACTGACTCAATGGACGTGAGTCTGAGTGAACTCCGGGAGCTGGTAAGGGACAGGGAGGCCTGGTGTGCTGCGGTTCATGGGGTCTCAAAGAGTCAGACATGACTGAGCGACTGATCTGATCTGATCTGATATGTGGAATCTAAACTATGACACAATGAACTTACCTACAAAACAGAAATAGACTCACATACATAGAGAACAGACTTGCGATTGCCAAGGGGGAGGGTATTAGGGGAGGGATGGGCTGGGAGCCTGGGGTTGGTAGATGTGAACTATCACATTTAGAATGGATAAACAACAAGGCCCTACTGTATAGCACAGGGAACTATATTCACTATCCTATGATAAACCATCATGTAAAAGAATATTTTTAAATAATAAAATATATTAAATATTTTAGTATTATATATATATATATATATGTATAAAACTGAAGCACTTTGCGGCACAGCAGGAATTAACACAACCTTCCCGTAATTTTGTTGGAACACAGTACATCAACTGTGTTCCAATAAAATTAAAAAGTTAAACTATTTTCACACAGGCGGTGTGACAGGTGTGTTTGTGTGTACACTAGATGTCAGTCTGCACCCTTGGGGCAGGAGACAACTTGGGAAGTGCTAGGCAAGAGCACCCAGGCCAGGCCAGGGCTCTGCCAGACCCTCAGTGGGAGCCCCTGTTCAGTCAGCTCGCTGCTCTGTACAGCTCTGGGGGCGCCACTCACCTGACCCTATCTTCATCCGTCCATCTGTCAATGGACACCGAGGTTGTTCGCTTGTCTTGGCTATTGTGTGTAGTGCTACAGTAGACAGTGGGGTGTGTGCATCTTTTTGGATTATGGTTTTCTCTGGATATATGCCTAGCAGTGGGATTTCTGGATCAGATGTGTCAAAGTATTTTCAAGTAATTCCAGAAAAATGTAAAAACCTGAATGATATAACTAGCAATGTAACTATTATTTTCTCTTTTTAGTAAAATCCTTCATATGTCCAGCTGATGTTCTATCATCATTTTAATATCTGGAAACTGTCCTTCAAATGCAGAAAAAACATCGTGGACCCAGAAGATCCTCGCTGTGCCCGGTTAACGCTCACTGGTCGGATGGTCGCAGTGTCTCCAGAAGAAATCGAATTTGCCAAGCAAGCCATGTTTTCAAGGTTGGTATATGGTTCAAGTGTTTGTTCTTACCAAACCCTTAAAAGTTACTGTGACACTGACATCAATAGTGTCTTCCTTCATGTGTAAATATTTGTGGAGTTATTGACCCGCCCTAACAGCCTTTTTGGAGAAGGAAATGGCAACCCACTCCAGTGTTCTTGCCTGGAGAATCCCATGGACAAAGGAGCCTGGTGGGCTACAGTCCATGGGGTCTCAAAGAGTCGGACACAACTGAGCGACTAACACACACACACATACACATACGGTTTAAGGGGCTTCCCCCTGTGGCTTAGTCTTAAAGAATCTGCATGCAATGCTGGAGATGCGGGTTCGATCTTTGGTCCAGGAAGTAAGATCGCACATGCTGTGCGGCAGCTGAACCCAAGCAGCTCAACTACTGAGCCTGCACATCAGGACTAAGACCTGGTGCAGCCAAATAAACAAACAGCATTCTAAAAAGCAGAGACGTCCTGCCAACTACGCCAAAAAATAAAAAAGCAGAGACAGCACTTTGCCGAAAAAGGTCCACCTAGTCAAATCTATGGTTTTTCCAGCAGTCATGTATGAATGTGAGAGTTGGACCATAAAGAAGGCTGAATGCCGAAGAATTGATGCTTTCGAATTGTAGTGGTAGAGAGGACTCTTGAGAGTCCCTTGGACAGCAAGGAGATCAAATCAGTCAGTCCTAAGAGAGATCAACCCTGAATGTTCATTGGAAGGACGAATGCTGAAGCTGAAGCCCCAATACTTTGGCCACCTGATACAAAGAGCTGACTCACAGAAAAAGACCCTGATGCTGGGAAAGACTGAAGGCAGAAGGAGAAGGAGACAATAGAGGATGAGATGGTTAGATAGCATCACCGACTCAACAGACATGAGTCTGAACAAACTCTGGGAGATAGTGAAGGACGGCGGAGCCTGCCCTGCTGCAGTCCATGGGGTCGCAAAGAACTGAACATGACTTAGCAACTGAACAACATTTATTTATATTTATTTTGGCTGCACTGGGGCTTCTTGCTAGTTGTAGCTCATGGGCTTAGTTGCTCCAAGGCATGTGGGATCTTAGTTCCCAGACCAGGAATCAAACCTGAGTCCCCTGTATTGGAAGGTGGATTCTTAACCACTGGACAGCCCAATAAATATTTAGAAAATAAATAAATACTCAGTTTTTAAACAACAAAATAAAAAGAGAGAGGGCTCAAAATTCTTTTAACATTTCATACAGAGATTTAACCACTCTTTATATCCTTAATTCGGAGCAGGCAGTGGCAACCCACTCCAGTACTTTTGCCTGGAAAATCCCATGGATGGAGGAGCCTGGTGGGCTGCAGTCCATGGGGTCGATAAGAATCGGACACAACTGAGCGACTTTACTTTCACTTTTCACTTTCCTGCATTGGAGAAGGAAATGGCAACCCACTCCAGTGTTCTTGCCTGGAGAATCCCAGGGACGGGGAGCCTGGTGGGCTGCCGTCTATGGGGTCACACAGAGTCGGACACGACTGAAGTGACTTAGCATAGCATAGCATAGCACAGAGATATTTTAAGCCTTTCTTGATGCTTCCCACGGATGGGATGCACTTGATAGCAATGACCCACGTCCCCTGAACACTTCCTCCATGCAGGTTCCTTATGAGCCTCACTGTCTGTTCCCCACGCAGCCCTGTGATCCCAGCAGCGTCCCTATCACCCCACATGACCAGCAAGGAGAGGGCAAATAGCATGTGAGGCTTCCCGGTTTATCAGCAGCCAAACTGTGGTTCAGACCACATTACATGGCTCCAGACTTGAGCTGTCCACCACCCTCTGGGGACGACAGTGTCCTGCCCTCCTTTCGGGGTCCCAGACCCCAGCCCTGGCTCCCTGGCTTTGGCCTCTGGCTAGTTTGAGCAGGTTTCACAGAGACCTGGGGGCTTCCCAGGTAGCCCAGTGAGTAAAGAATGCAATGCAGGAGATGCAGTTTCCATCCCCGGGTCAGGAAGATCCCCTGGAGAAGGGAGTGGCACCCCACTCTAGTACTCTTGCCTGGAGAATCCCAGGGACAGAGGAGCCTGGCAGGGTCTAGTCCATGGGGTCGCAAAGAGTCAGACATGACTGAGCAACTGAGCACAAGCCCAAGAGACCTGGCGTCTGGCCCTGTGACCTGGCCAAGGCTACATCTGGCCCTGTGCTCCAGAGGCACAGCCTCTAATGAAAACTGCTCTCTGGTGACTTCTTTATTTCTGCAGACACCCAGTGATGAGAAAGTGGCCTCGGCCATATGAATGGTTCTTCATGAAGATGAAGGTAGAACACATCTGGCTTCAGAAATGGTATGGAGGAGTAGCCGACATCTCCAGGGAGGAGTACTTCAGAGCCGTTCCAAGAAAGGCCTGATGGAGGGAGAAGAAAGTCCATGATGCTTGCGTGAAATGGAAACCTTTTATACAGCGCTGCCAGACAGTGGTTGACTGCTGTCTCTTTTTGGAAGGGTTCACAGCAGGCCTGTCTCCCTGACAGCAAGCAGGACGAGAGCAGGTCACCAGGGACCCCTGTGCTGGCAGGAGAGTGAAGTGGCCCTTTGCAAATACCCAGATCACACAGGGACTCCACCTGGAGAGTCTGTTCACATGCTTTCAAACCAGACTCACCTGCGTGGGAGCATTGTTGGTTGTCATAGTGACATGTTGAGACAGCTGCTGTTCCATTCAAACAAAAAGTATGCCTGTATGTACAACGTGATTGTTTTGTATTATAAGAATATGTTTGTTGCTTGTTGTGCCCAAAGCCGTGTCTTGGTTCTAAGCTCATTGCAACCACAGAAGAACTAAATACGCATCGTATAGCTGTCATCTTGTGTTCAGGCTGAGGGTGCAGGAATCTTTGTCTATGGGTTACTATCCTGCTGGGCTTCCCTGGTGGCTCAGTGGTAAAGAATCCCACCTGCAATGCAGGAGACCCAGGTTCAATCCCTGGGTCGAGAAGATCCCCTGGAGAAAGAAATGGCAACCCACTCCAGTATTGTTGCCTGGAAAATTCCATGGACAGAGGAGCCTGGCGGGCTACAGTCCGTGGGATCATAAAGAGCTGGACATGACTGAGCGACTAACACTTTCACTTTTTCCCTACCATCCCTCTACTGAATGGTGGATGCATTCTTGAGTCTCATCTGCTAAAATGTACTGGTCACTCATGAAGCTTTTTCCCCACTGTACCATGACAAACCACGTGAGAACCCTGAGTTTGGTGCGCAGCCCTGTTCTAGGTCATGATAGTGCGTTAGGGGAGGGGCAGCTTCACCATCAGGCTCCCCAGACCCCCTCTCCTGGTGCTGTGACAAAGCACCCCCTTCTCTTAGACACAGGGAGTGGTACTCAGTCTGTGGTGTAGAGAGAAGAGGAGAGAGGGAGAGGCTGGAAAGGAAGAAGAGGCCACATACAGGAAAAGGGAGGAAGGAAGTCAGTAGCTGAAGGCATGCTTCCTGCCCATCCATGGGCCAGGCCCTCCACAGGATCGTCTCACTGGAGTCTGACAACCAAGGAGACGCATCATCATTGCCGCTTTCAGGGAAGAACACTGAAGCTCAGAGCGCTGAGGTCAGCATCCCAGGGTCTGACTCCAGCACGCGCTGCTCACAGTGAACAGACGGGCACCCAGACAGCCTCCGGTTCTCCCAGCATGCACTGCACGCCATGGACAGAGTGGTGCCCAGACAACTTCCAGTTCTGAGAACAAGACAAAGAGTTACTGAAATACACAGGTAGTCACTGAATCAGCAAAATCGGTAAAGCGATGACTAACCTACCTGTGGATGATCAGCTACCATTTTCTACGAAAAAAAGAAAAAAAGTCTCTGAAATTTGATTCTTACTTTAGATTTTAAATTTTCTACAAATTATATACAGGAGCACCCACATCATACCTTTGTATACACCTAAGGCCTTCAAGGACCTATGAGTACACATTGGAGACTGCTTATATTTGAAATTTATAAGGGATCTAGCAAGACCCAGTTTTCTGCCTTTTTATGACTCTAAACCCTCTTTGGTGGCTTAGGTAGGTTGTATAAACATTAAAAACACAGCCTGCAAAAATATAGGAAGTATTCACTTAATAAATAATAGTGTTATTGTTATATTTTTGTTTAAAAAATTAAGACATAAAGAGAGTTTGAGTTGTCAAAATATTTTTAAGTGCCTATTCATAAAAGCATAGTCAAATGCACAGAATTCTTTATTTATCAAAAGTCAAGTCACAAAAGCATTCTTTAACAATAGCAATGTTTAATATAGAAGAATAAAGTAAATTTGAGGGTAAAAATAGAGCTACCATATGACCCAGCAATCCCACTGCTGGGCAAGAGGAGAGAAAAAAACATAATTCAAAAAGACACACACACCCTGATGTTCATAGCAGCACTGTTTACAATAGTCAGGACATGGAAGCAGCCTAAATGTCCATCAACAGAGAAAAGGATAAAGAAGGTGTGGTACATATATACAACAGAATATTAATCAGCCATAAAAATAAACAAAACTGTGCAATTTGACTAAAGACTTATACAGAATGAAGTAAGTCAGAGAAAAACAAATAACGTACAATGTCACTTATATGTGGAATCTAGAAAAAAATGATACAGATGAACTTATTTGCAGGGCAGAAATAGAGATATAGACATAGAGAACGGATGTATGGATACTGGGAGGGGATGGAATGAACGGGGAGATTGGGATTGATATATATGCATTACTATGTATAAAATAGATGACCAATGAGGACCTCCTGTGTAGCACAAGGAACTCTACTCAATGCTCTGTAGTGACCTGATTGGGAAAGAAACCCAAAGAAGAGGGAATTACATGTAAAAGTATAACTGATTCACTCTGCTGCACAGCAGAAAATAATACCACATTGTAAAGCAACTGTACTTCAATAAAAATCCATTTAAAAAATAGACCATAACCCTAAACATGAAATATAAAGCCATAAAACTGTTTTTGAAAGATAGAAAATCTATGAGACCCAGGGCTGAACTAAGCTAAGCCTTCTTAGACTTGACACCAAAGGCCTAAAGTCCATAAAAGGGAAGTTTGAGAAATTGGACTTCATCAAAATTTTAAACTTTCATTCTGCAAAAGATCATCATGTTAAGAAAATGAAAAGACGGGCTACCTACTGGGAGGAAAAACCTGCCAATGGCATATTCAAAAAAGCCTACCATCTGGAATAGATGGAGAATGCATAAAACTCAACAGTTTTTAAAAAATCCAATTAGATGATGGAGAACATGAACAAACTTCCTCTGAAGATAATATGGCAGATGAGCACATGAAAAGATATTCAACATCATCAGTCATTAGGGAATTGCAAATTAAAATGCCAATAAATACCATGGGGCACCTACCAAAATTGCTAAATTATAGTGACAACATCAAATGTTAGCAAAGATGCAGAGCAATGGGATCAATCTATAGCTGGTGGGAAAATCAAACAGAACTGCCACTCTGGAGAACCAACTCACAGTCTTTTACAAAGCTAAACCAGTGACTGTTATACCATTCAGCAATTGCACTCCTGGGCATTTATCCCAGAGAGGTGCAAACTTATGTTCACACAGAAACTTGTACATGAATGTTCAAAGCATTTTTATTCATAATATTCCAAATCTCTAAACAACCCGACGTCCTTTAATGGGTGACTGGTGGAACAAGTTGTGATACAGTCAAGCCGTGGAATACCATGCAGCAATAAAAAACAATTTCCGATACAAGCAACCACTTGGATGAGTCTTCAGAGAATTATGCTGAGTGAAAAAGCCCATCCCCAAAGGTTACATACCATGTAGCTCCATTTATAGAACATTTTGAAATGTAAACTTCTAGAAACTGAGACTAGATCAGGGTCACCAGGGAGGAGGGTGGAGAAGGAAAGAGGTGAGTGTGACCATAAAGGGGTACTTGCTGTGATGGAAATGTTCTCTAGCTTGTTTGTATCAAAGGGTCACCAGGGAGGAGGGTGGAGGAGGAGAGAGGTGAGTGTGA
Source organism: Bos javanicus (assembly GCF_032452875.1). Lineage (NCBI taxonomy): Eukaryota > Metazoa > Chordata > Mammalia > Artiodactyla > Bovidae > Bos > Bos javanicus. Next base: position 6,440,902 of record NC_083878.1, on the reverse strand, counting down.
CCATAAAGGGGTACTTGCTGTGATGGAAATGTTCTCTAGCTTGTTTGTATCAATGTCAAAATCCTGGCTGTGATACTGTATCATTTTGCAAGACTGGGGGCAAAATAGATAAAAGGCACACAGAGTCTCCCTATTCAATCTTTCAACTCCCTTGAATCTACAATTATCGGCAATTCTTCAGAATCTACAATTCTCTCAGAGTAAAAAGTTTAACAAACAAAATTTAAGGCTTAGCTTAAATAAGACATTTATGTCCTCTTAATGGTTTCGAATCAAGTTAAGGACTGATCTTGTGCCAAAGCCTAGCAAAACAGACGACAGTTTGTTTTCTTTAGCCATTAATATATGCACTTTTTGGAAGAGGGAGAATGTTTCTTTCAAAGTTTTCGAGAGGCATTCAACTTAATACTGAATACAACTTAATAAGAATTCAACAAATCTGCTGTATGGATTTTATGTGGGCCACTTAGAAGAGGAGGAAATCTTCCAGTTTCTGGCAGAAACACATTAAGGCGTATATGGGCCTCCAAGTCTGGGCACAGTGACTCTCCACTGATGTTCATAGCAAAGAGCTGTATTTACAGTTATCTTCCACTAAAAATTCTTTTTGTTTCTATGAATAAGCTATATCCTGCCCCACACATTGTTATTTTCCATGATTGTACAATCTATGATGTTGATGTAGACAGTGTAATTCTGATGTGACTTGTTTCAATATGCCTTTTATATGTCAACATATACGTATATATTTGTATATGTATACATATACATACATGACATATACAGTCTTGTATATGTCAACTCATTCTAAGAGAGTTGTCTGCGGTTAAAATGTATTTCTACAATTTTTCCAGAAAGGCTGTATTTCGTTTTTAATAATTTAACCATCAAATACTGTTCTGAAAATAAAACTTCTCTAGAATAATTTCTTGATGCTTGATTGCTTATACCAAGTCAATTGCTAAAAAAAAAATTTGAATTATAATGAAGCTATGGTTTGCGCTATGTAATGCATGTGGAGTGTAAAATATATTTTTGCAACTGGATATGTCTATCTAATTAAACACTATTTCATTCCGGATATGACTTCCATGCTCAATTAAATAAATGTATAATATTTCTACACAGCCTTTTCATGGAATATTACCAATTGACATTATTAGATTAATAAGAAAATAGATGCTATTATAATAAATCAGCAGTTACATTTCCAACAGAAAGAAAAGAACTAGCTGGGTGACTGTTGTTGATATGGCTTTTTTTTTTTTTAATTTGGCTGCAGCACACATCTTTGTCACGTGTGGGATTGGCGTGTGGGATCTCCTTCCCTGACCAGGGATCAAATTCAGACCCCCTGCATTAAGAGCACTGAGTCTTAACCGCTGGGCCACCAGGGAAGTCCCTTGATATGATTTTTTTAAAGCTCTGAGTACAATGCAGTTAATTTGCAGACTGGAAATGCTGATATAACCACATTTCAGTGTTCCCACTCTTAGACATCTTTGCCATTTTTAGCATAGTTGTTATTCCTAGAATTCAGGGCTACCAAAAAAAAGCTCCCTTTTGCTGATGAGAAAATATACCACACACACTTAAGCGTAGGTCAAAAGATGACGCATGCCTGCAAGCATGAGTGACCCTGCAGCTTTCGCAGACCAGCCTCTGACACTCGGGCTTCTCAGAGATGCTCTTGTCTTGGAGACAAAGCAGAGCGCGACCAGCAGCCCAAGTGACCCAGGACTGAGGGGTGCCCGGGACACAGGACTTTCAGTGGTAAAGTCAGAAAGCTCAGGGCAAACCAAGATGGATTGGTCACCCTACCTCCACTCCATCTCACACTCCCGGTCCTAAGCGGGTCATCTCCAGAACCGGCCCACCTCGGAAAATGCATTCGGACATCCAGGCACGTCCTCCAACCTCTCCACCCTCCTCCCATCCCTCTCTTCCTGCTCTGGAGCCCCGAGCCTTTTCTCTGACACCGTCTGACTCACTTGCCCAAGCAGGCGTCTGACAATGTGGTGGGATTACAGTGGAGAAGAAGGCGCAGCCCCCAGGAGGCTTGTGTTCTGTAAACAATAGGTGACCAAGCAGGTTTTGAAACCAGGTGATACGGTAATGTCTGCGGACTCAGCTCCATCACGTTAGCCCGGATCCTCAGCATCCCCACTGTACAGCAGACCCTGTCCTGGATAAATTCCGTGACCATCTCTGCAGCTTCACTTGTAACAGAGAAAAGCCATAGCCACCAGGAGCGGTCTCACCTTAAATCAGGGCTCCTCATCCTTGACCAGCCCTCCGGCTGCCGGGGGACCCCGACATGGTTCTCCCTGAAGCTCTTTCCGGCTCTCATACGCAGTGGTCTCCAGGGCCATCCACAGTCGTCAGCCCCTGGGAGCCCATCCCCTCAACCTCCTCACTCTCCAGCCAAAAAAGAAAAAAGTGCTTCCCGGAGAACTGTCAAATAAACACAACCTGCATCACAGAGTTGTCTCCTCCTCTGTTGCTCCCCTTCTCTGAACACTCTGCGGCTGGGTTAGTTTTCTGGATGCAAGTGTGAGCAAGGCTTGGAGAAGGCAACGGCAACCCACTCTAGTACTCTTGCCTGGAAAATCCCATGGACGGAGGAGCTTGGTAGGCTGCAGTCCATGGGGTCGCTAAGAGTCGGGCACGACTGAGCGACTTCACTTTCACTTTTCACTTTCATGCATTGGAGAAGGAAACGGTAACCCACTCCAGTGTTCTTGCCTGGAGAATCCCAGGGACGACCCCGTCTATGGGGTCGCACAGGGTCAGACACGACTGAAGCGACTTAGCAGTAGCAGCAACAGCAAGTGCCATGGAGGAGGGTCAGACAAGGGGGAATATAGCGTGTCTTTAAGAGTAGGGGCTTAAAGGCGTCAACTGAGGGGCTTCCCTGGCGGCTCCGTGGTAACGAATCCGCTAGTGCAGGGGACTCAGGGTTAGAGATGAAGGCGTCATATGTCTCATTATTCTCCTGTGCATGTTGGTCGTCTGCCCACGGGTCAGCCTCCTCAGTAAGGCTGTGAGCCACTCAAGGGGCTGATTAACACGCCAGCCGTTTGTGGCTCATGGTTAAGTGCTTGGCAAATGGACAAATGATCTGTGGGCTGTGGGCCAGAGCCCCTACCTTCAGTCACACGTATTCTTTCCTCCTCCTCCAGCTCTGGCCCTCCTCCTAGCCTGCGTGTCCTCACGGAGGCTGTCCATCCTGACCAGAGCCTCTGACAAAGCAGTTAGTCCCAACAGCCGCGGCAAAGAACCGTCGCGCCCCCTGGTGGCTAGATCTGGAAACTTCCCCTTGTTTAGACCAGACTCCTGGCGGAGGAAGAACCTAGAATGTATACAGTCCAGGCCAGTTCCCAGAGGCACCAGCCGTGCTCACTGAGTGCTCTGCACTCACTTGGAAAATACAGTGTTTTCCTGCATGTGATGGCAGGACAAACACAAATACTCTGACATTTGGATAGTGATATTTTCATTGATAATTATTAATAACCTGGTGGCTCAGAAGGTAAAGAATCCACCTGCAAGGCAACAGACCTGGGTTCGATCCCTGGTTTGGGAAGATCCCCTGGAGAAGGAAATGGCAACCCACTCCAGTATTCTGGCCTGGAGAATCCCATGGACGGAGGAGCCTGGTGGGCTATAGTCCTTAGGGTCCCAAAGAGGCGGACCTGACTGAGTGACTAACACTTTCACTTTTAAATTATTTACTTATATTTTAGTTATGTATAAATAATTAGCTAATTGCAGCAGTTACTGTCATTTAACTCATCCTGTGAGCTAGGTATTTTATATACTTTTTAAGAAATCTCTTTTAGTTTCTACATCCGCCCTGCAAGGAAGGAAGGAACTTCCATTTTCTATGTGGGAAATCTGCTCAGTAAGCAGTTCTCAGACCGGCGTTCCTGGGAACTAGGACCAGGTAGGAGGCCCAAGAGGCCCAGTGGGTACTAAACCCCGGACCGTCTGAGGACTGACACCAGCCTCCTCTCCCTCTTCTCAGTGCTTGGTGGGTGGGGAGGGGACTGGAGGAGAGCCCGGTGGATCTCTAGTTTTTCTTCTCTGCCTTCTTTCCTCGGCCCCAGAGGCCCAGTGGGTACTAAACCCAGGACCGTCTGAGGACTGACACCAGCCTCCCCTCCCTCTTCTCAATGCTCGGTGGGTGGGGAGGGGACTGGAGGAGAGCCGGGTGGATCTCTGGTTTTTCTTCTCCGCCTTCTTTCCGAGGCCCCAGGTGAGTGGCTGTCCCCGGTGTGCCCTCAGGCTCAGGGAGGGGCAGGTGCAAAGACGGTGGAGAAGTTACTAAGTGCTCTGTTAGCTCTTCACAAGCTGGACCTGGTTTAGTTATCCTACCAACCACAGGATGTAGAGAATTCTAATTGCCAAGTGAGAAAACCTGAACAGAGTCCCCAACTAGTAAACAGTGATGAAAAAAAAAAAATCATTAACAGGACTTTCCTGGTGGCCCAGTGGTTAAGAATCCACCTGCCAGTGCAGGGGACCCGGATTTGATCCCCAATCCAGGAAGATTCCAGAGAAGGCAATGGCAAGCCACTCCAGTACTCTTGCCTGGAAAATCCTATGGTCCGAGAAGCCTGGTAGGCTGCAGTCCATGGGGTCGCTAAGAGTGGGACACGACTGAGCGACTTCCCTTTCACTTTTCACTTTCACGCATTGGAGAAGGAAATGGAAACCCACTCCAATGTTCCTGCCTGGAGTATCCCAGGGACGGGGGTGCCTGGTGGGCTGCCGTCTATCGGGTCACACAGAGTCAGACACGACTGAAGCGACTTAGCAGCAGCAGCAGCCAGGACGATTCTACATGTCACGGAGCAACTAAACCTGTATGCCACAACTCCCGAGCCTAGGAGGTGCAGCTGCTGAAGCCCGAGCACCGAGAGCCTGTGCTCCACAACAGGAGAAGCCAGCACAGTGAGAAGGTCTCACACCACAGCAAAGAGTAGCCCTCTGCTCTCCAAAGCTAGGAAAAGCCCGAGCAAAGCAAAGACCCAGCGCAGCCAAAAAAATAATACAAAAACAGAGAAACCAAAAAAACATCATAATAAGAAATGCCTAAACAGAAACTCTTATGGCAAAAAGCGAAGAAGTAAAGACCCTCTTGATGAAAGTGAAAGAGGAGAGTGAAAAAGTTGGCTTAAAACTCAAAGTTCAGAAAACTAAGATCATGGCATCTGGTCCCATCACTTGATGGGAAATAGATGGGGAAAGAATAGAAACAGTGACAGACTTTATTTTGGGGGCTGCAAAATCACTGCAGATGGTGACTGCAGCCATGAAATTAAAAGATGCTTGCTCCTTGGAAGAAAAGCTATGAGCAACCTAGACAGCATGTTTAAAAGCAGAGACATTACTTTGGCAACAAAGGTCCATCTAGTCAAAGCTATGGTTTTTCCAGTAGTCATGTATGGATGTGAGAGTTGGACCATAAAGAAAGCTGAGCAGCAAAGAATTGCTTTTGAACTGTGGTGTTGGAGAAGACTCTTGAGAGTCCCTTGGACTGCAAGGAGATCAAACCAGTCAATCCTAAAGGAAATGAACCCTGAATATTCATTGGAAGGACTGATGCTGAAGCTGAAACTCCAATATTTTGACCACCTGATTCGAAGAACTGATTCTTTGGAAAAGACCCTGATGCTGGGAGAGATTGAAGGCAGGAGGAGAAGGGGACAACAGAAGATGAGATGGTTGGATGGCATCACCGACTTGATGGACGTAAGTTTGAGTTAGTTCCAGGAGTTGTTGATGGACAGGGAAGCCTGGTGTACTGCAGTCCATGGGGGTCGCCAACAGTCAGACCCCACTGAGCCACTGAACTGGAACACAAACCTCAATTATATGGAGCCAGGTGACCAGAAGGGGGCGCTCTCACGCTGTGGGAGGAAGCTGCCCTACAGGATAGAAGATTCTTCTCTGAGTACAGTTGAGCCAATGGAAATCCATGGGCTCTTTGTTTAGCCCTCTGGTCTTCCTTTTTCCACTCCAAAAGAGTTCTTCCTTTGCTGTGCAGGGACTTGCACTTGCCCCCCAGGGTCGCAGACCCCAAAGTATGTTTCCTGCTGATCCCTGTGTGTGCTCAGTCGTGTCCAACTCTGGGACTCCATGGACTGTAGCCAGACAGACTCCAGTGTCCATGGGATTTCCCAGGCAAGACTACTGGAGTGAGTTGCCACTTAATCCCTTTTTTTTTTTTTTGCTGGAAAAATAGCTGACCTTTGTTTAGGTCAGCAGTGGCACCCATGTGAGCCCAGACCTTCAAGTCCATGCTCTGAACCACCACCCAAGAGGCTTCCTCAGGCTTCTTTGAGTCTTTTTCAGTATCAAATTGTGATTCACATTTTAATTTTGATTCAATAATACTTCCAAGAACAGTAACTAAAGTGTGGACTCACAGCCTCCAGCCAGGCAGTAGGAGCTTTTGCCATCTTCCCGGCCCCCAACCCCACCTTCCCAACCTCCCACTTCCTCAGATCTTCTAGCTTCTCTTGACCAAGTGCCTGCATTAAACCCCACTTTACTTGAAATACCTGGAGTGATTGAATGCTGCCTGACTTGCCTTTCAACATAAAAGAAACGTTTGTGGCATTGATCTCTGAGTTTCACATGCAAGAAAAAAGCCTTTGTTCTGTCATGACTGTGTCTGACGTTTCCTAATTTATCATATAATATTTTAATAAACCTTTGTTCTGAACTTATATGAATGCCACTGTTTATAGGCAGTTTAAAAGGATTTTGTAGTTGACCTAAAATAAGTTCCCGAAAGTGTCTGGAAATAATAAAACAGGGATTTTTGTTTATTTGTTTTTAAACACAGCAGGGTTTTTGTCTTTTGTTTGTTTATTTTTTAAATGTATGTAATTTCTTAGATGGCAAAGGACAGGGAAGCCTGGCATGCTGCATTCATGGTGTTGCAGAGAGTCAAACACTGTTTAGCCACTCAACAACAAATTTCTTTTTTTCGATTTTTTTTTAATGTGAAGTGAAGTCACTCAGTCATGCTCGACTCTTTGCGACCCCATGGACAGTAGCCTGCACCAAGCTCCTCTGTCCATGGGATTTTCTAGGCAAGCGTACTGGAGCGGGTTGCCACTTCCTTCTCCAGGGAATCTTCCTGACCCAGAGATCGAACCCAGGTCTCCCACATTGTAGACAGACCCTTTACCGTCTGAGCCACCAGGGAAGTGGATCATTTTAAAAATCTTTTGTTGAATTTGTTACAAAAATTGTTTTTGTTTTTATGTTTCAGTTTTTGGGCCGTGAGGCATGTGGGATCTCAGCTCCCAGAGCAGCTATTGAACCTGCACCTCCTGCATTAAAGGGTGGCCTTAAGCCCTGGATCACCAGGGAAGTCCCTAGAAGTTATTTTTAAATAAAAATTGTACTCATGGTATCCTTCTGGAATGTAGCTGGTGATTTTGAAATTTTTGAATAAAGACTCAATTCTCTCTCCAGACACTATACTGAGAAAGGAAAACTGCCCTGTCCTTGCCCTGAATCTGGCTGGCACACTAGATGTAGAGTCAGTTGCAAACTTAACTGGCAACATTTCTCCCAAGATCATGCTACAACTGTAAAATGTCATAACCAACCCCTTTTTGGGTGACTTCTGATTTCTCAGTGAGAAATCACGTTCTAAATTCAGCAGCTGTCAGAAACTTTGATGTTTGAAGTCTAATCAGTAATGTTACTGCAAAATTGGGCTCACTTCTTGGTGAGTGTCAAACCAAAAGGCACAACGAAGCCAGAGATGGGGAGAAGGAAGGATGGGAAAGAAGGAATTCATTATCTGCAACAAATAAGGAAAACACTGGGGCTCTTTCCCAAAGGAGTGCCTCCCAAAATCGAGATAATTTTAAGCTAACGGGTACATGCACATGCATGAAGGGGCTTGAGTAGAGGAGAATTCGGCATAGAATTGGGGCAAAGGTCAACAGAGTCCAAGCTTTAGTAGATAAAAGTCAAGGGTCAGAAAAAGTTAACATCATCATCTCTTCAGTTTGTCAGTTCAGGCGCTCAGTAGTGTCTGACTCTTTGTGACCCTATGAAATGAAGCATGCCAGGCTTCCCTGTCCATCACCAACTCTTGGAGCTTGCTCAAACTCATGTCCATCAAGTTGGTGATGTTATCCAACCATCTCATCCTCTGTCGTCCCCTTCTCCTCCTGCCCTCAATCTTTTCCAGCATCAGGGTCTTTTCCAATGAGTCAGTTCTCCGCATCAGGTGGCCAAAGTATTGGAGTTTCAGCTTCAGCATCAGTCCCTCCAATGAATATTCAGGGTTGATGTCCTTTAGGATTGACTGGTTTGATCTCCTTGCAGTCCAAGGGACTCTCAAGAGTCTTCTCCAAAACCCAGTTGAAAAGCATCAATTCTTCAGTGCTTGACTTTCTTTACAGTCCAACTCACATTCATATATGACCACTGGAAAAACCATAGCTTTGACAAGATGAACCTTTGTTGGCAATGTCTCTGCTTTTTAATATGCTGTCTAGGTTGGTCATAGCTTTTCTTCCAAGGAGCAAGCATCTTTTAATTTCATGGCTGCAATCACCATCTGCAGTGATTTTGGAGCCCAAGAAAAGAAAGTCTGTCACTGTTTCTATTGTTTCCCCATCTACTTGCCACGAAGTGATGGGACCAGATGCCATGATCTTAGTTTTTTGAGTATTGAGTTTTAAGCCAACTTTTTCATTCTTCTCTTTCACTTTCATCAGGGGCTCTTTAGTTCCTCTTCACTTTCTGCCATAAGGGTGGTGTCATCTGCATATCTGAGGTTATTGATATTTCTCCCAGCAAACTTGATTCCAGCTTGTGCTTCATCCAACGCAGCACTTCGCATGATGTACTCTGCATAGAAGTTAAATAAGCAGGGTGACAATATGCAGCCTTGACATACTTCTTTCCCAGTTTGAAACCAGTCGGTTGTTCCATGTCTGGTACTAACTGTTGCATCTTGATCTGCACACAGGTTTCTCAGGAGGCAGGTAAGGTGGTCTGCCTTCTCATCTCTTTAAGAAATTTCCACAATTTGTTGCGATCTACACAGTCAAAGGATTTAGCGTAGTCAATGCAGCAGAAGTAGATATTTTTCTGGAATTCTCTTGCTTTTCCTGTGATCCAACGGATGTTGGCAATTTGATCTCTTGTTCCTATGCCTTTTCTAAATCTAGCTTGAACATCTGGAAGTTCTCAGTTCACGTATTGTTGAAGCCTAGCTTGGAGAATTTTCAGGATTACTTTGCTAGCTTGTGAGTGAGGTCACTCAGTCGTGTCTGACTCTGCGACCCTGTGGACTGTGTCCATGGGATTTTCCAGGCAAGAGTACTGGAGTGGGTTGCCAATGTGAGATGAGGGTAATTGTGTGGTAGTTTGAGTATTCTCTGACATTGCCTTTCTTTGGGACTGGAATGAAAACTGACCTTTTCCAGTCCTGTGGCCACTGCTGAGTTTTCCAAATTTGCTCATCTTATCCTGTGAGAACTCCAGAACTGCAACTCGCTGCTGAACAACCATGAACAGGAGAACGTTGGATCCCGCCAAAAAATGATAGCCCAAGCCCCAGGGCAAAGGAGAAGCCTCAACAAGATGGTAGGAGGGGCAAAATTGTGTTTAGATTCAAAGTCCATACCCGGCAGAACCTTGTGCGCACCAGGACCCAGAGACCCCACAAGAGACTGAGCCAGACCTGCCTTTGAGTGTTTGAGTGTCTCCTGCAGAAGCACAGGTCAGCAGTGGCCTGCCTCAGGGACAGGGGCTCTGGCTCTAGCAGATCTAGGAAGTGCAGCATGTGGCATCAGTCGTCCTGGAGAAGGTCGCCATTAGCCCCAACAAAGGGCACAGGCAGACAGCCCACAAACTGGAGAGGCTCCAGTTGATCCGGTGGTTGAGTGCTCAAGGAAGGAGGGGTTCAAATTCTGCAAAACAGCTCAAGAGAGCTTCAGGTTAATCTTTACCATTGAAACAGAACTTGGAGTCTTTACAACTGATTTATTATCTTGGCTATTGTTTTTTCTGTTGCCTGATAACAGCTGCTTGTTCTTTCTTCCTGTAAGATCAGTATTACTGAGACCCATTCAAGGGCAAGCATTGTGACCAGGCTTAGATCACAAAATGGCTTAGACCTGGGACTTCCCCGGTGGTCCAGTGGTTAAAACCCCAAGCTCCCAATGCAAGGCACATAGTTCACTCCCTGGTCAAGAAACCAAGATCTTAAAATAAATAAAAAGAGAAAAAAATTGAAAAAGCAAAACAAAAAAGAACTAAGACCCTCCATGCCACATTGTGCAACCAAAAAGTAAAAAATAGTAGAAGACCAAATATACATATATTTTTAAATGGCTTAGACCTAAAATGGAGCTTCTCTGGTGGCTCAGATGGTAAAGAATATGCCTACAATGCAGGAGACTCAGGTTCGATGTCTGGGTTGAGAAGATCCCCTGGAGAAGGGAATGGCAACCCACTCCAGTATTCTTGCCTGGAGAATCCCATGGACAGAGGAGCCTGGTGGGCTATAGTCCTTGGGGTCATGAAGAGTTGGACATGACTGAGCGAAAAACACTTAAAACCTAAAATGGCTTCTCTTGTGTCAAACCGCAACATCTAGGGGACTTCCCTGGCACTTCCAATGCAGGGAGCACAGGTTTAGTCCTGGCTGGGGGACGAGGATCCCACATGCTGAATGGTGCAGCCGAAAAAAAAGCTACCTCTGGTTCTTTTTCTCCAGGAACCCACTACCTTATCTGCTTATAGTAGAAAGGAAATATTCCACTTTGCCTGGAAGATCTATGTCTTTAACATAGAAAGTAGCCTCTATTTCAACCCCAATGCAGGCTCCGAACATAAGTCTTTATAGGAAAGACCTTGTGTTGGTATCTTGACTTGTCATTTCCAAGAAACAGGGCCCTAAGTCCACTTTGCAGTTTAGACCCAAAGCTGACCCGTTTGCCTCATTGAGGCTACCCAAACATTGCTTCATTTAAATTTGACTCCTTTCCCCCTATATCACATAATAACCTGGTTTCTTTCTTTCACTGATGAAATGCCTTAGGCTCTGCTGGAATGCAGTCTACCTTCCCAGGAGCCGGGAAACCCGTTGACCATGGGGTTTGTCCTCAGAACACTGGCTGCCGGAACCCGGTGATGCCATCCAAGCATCTCATCCTCTGTTGCCCCCGCTCCTCCTGCCCTCAACCTTCCCCAGCATCAGGATCTTTCTTTTCTAATGAATCGTCTCTTCATATCAGGTGGTGGGATGGCATTATCGACTCCATGGACATGAGTTTGAGCAAACTCCAAGAGATAGTGAAGGACAGGGGAGTCTGGCATGCTGCAGTCCATGGGGTGACAAAGAGCTGGACATGACTTATCTACTAAACAACAACAACATGAATTGAATCCACATGCAACTGATTTATAAGGCATCGTGCTAACTTATTAATGTTCAGTTCAGTTCAGTCACTCAGTTGTGTCCAACTCTGCGACCCCATGAACCGCTACACACCAGGCCTCCCTGTCCATCACCAACTCCCAGAGTCCACCCAAACCCATGTCCATTGAGTTGGTGATGTCATCCATCCATCTCATCCTCTGTCATCCCCTTCTCCTCCTGCCCTCAATCTTTCCCAGCATCAGGGTCTTTTCAAATGAGTCAGCGCTTCACATCAGGTGGCCAAAGTACTGGAGTTTCAGCTTCAAAATCAGTCCTACCAATAAACACCCAGGACTAATCTCCTTTAGGATTGACTAGTTGGATCTCCTTGCAGTCCAAGGGACTCTCAAGAGTCTTCTCCAACACCACAGTTCAAAACATCAATTCTTCTGTGCTCAGCTTTCTTTATAGTCCAACTCTCACATCCATACATGACCACAGGAAAAACCATAGCCTTGACTAGATGGACCTTTGTTGACAAAGTAATGTCTCTACTTTTTAATATGTATCTAGGTTGGTCATAACTTTCCTTCCAAGGAGTAAGCATCTTTTAATTTCATGGCTGCAGTCACCATCTGCAGTGATTTTGGAGCCCACTAGATCATTCAGATATGACCTAAATCAAATCCCTTATGACTATACAGTGGAAGTGAGAAATAGATTTAAGGGACTAGATCTGACAGACAGTGCCTGATGAAATATGGACAGAGGATCATGACATTGTACAGGAGACAGGGAGCAAGACCATCCCCAATAAAAAGAAATGCAAAAAAGAAAAGTGGCTGTCTGAGGAGGCCTTACAAATAGCTGTGGAAAGAAGAGAAGCCAAAAGCAAAGGAGAAAAGGAAAGATATACCCATTTGAATGCTGAGTTCCAAAGAATAGCAAGGAGAGATAAGAAAGCTTTCCTCAGTGATCAATGCAAAGAAATAGAGGAAAACAATCGAATGGGAAAGACTAGAGATCTCTTTAAGAAAATAGAGATACCAAGGGAACATTTCATGAAAAGATGGGCTCAGTAAAGGACAGAAATGGTAGGGACCTAACAGAAGTAGAAGATATTAAGAGGAGGTGGCAAGAATACACAGAAGAACTGTACAAAAAGATCGTCACAACCAAGATAATCACAATGGTGTGGTCACTCACCTAGAGCCAAACATCCTGGAATGTGAAGTCCAGTGGGCCTTAGGAAGCATCACTACGAACAAAGCTAGTGGAGGTGATGGAATTCCAGTTGAGCTATGTCAAATCCTGGAAGATGATGCTGTGAAAGTGCTGCACTCAATATGCCAGCAAATTTGGAAAACTCAGCAGTGGCCACAGGACTGGAAAAGGTCAGTTTTCATTCCGACCCCAAACAAAAGCAATGCTAAAGAATGCTCAAACTTATTAATGTTAAAAAAATAAAATATTTGTAGTAAACCATAATCTTTGGTTTTGATATTAGAACTATTAGGTTTGAAGCCAAATTAGCAATACTGCAAGGTAAGCCTCATGACAAAGGAAGACGGAGGCAGTGGGGAGACTTTTCTGGATCTCTGAGATGTCATGAGCAGGTGTGGGAAGCTTCTACAGAGGAGAGGGAGCCAAGATTCTGGCATCTTCTTTCTGGCAAGTGGAGATAGAGTGGCTGCCATCAGAACACTGACTCAGCCTTAGTAATATCTCTGCTTCTTTCTTTCTGCTATATAGTAGCCAGTTAAAAAGAATTTTGATCTTGGTGCACTTTTCCTTTATTTGTTCAATAAACATTTATTAAGTATGAGCATGGCAATTGTACTGGGTATTGGGACTACAGTGCTGAGTAAGGCATGAGCCTGCTCTTCACTTGCAGTGATAATGTAAAATATATAGATAAATGGCTAGACTCTATCTTTAGAAGATTCCACCCTCTGCTTTCTTTTCTTCATCCTCCAGGGGCCCCAGATGGACGAGCCTTGCCAACTGGTTTTACCACAAGTTCCCGGATTTAGTTGCAGCTGGGCTCCCAGTGGTCTTCAGAAATCCGTTTGCCCATATCCAGCCTACTCGGAGTCTCAGTCCCCAGCAGCTGTTTCAGTTCTTTCCTTTATCCTCAAAACCCCACACCCGCCCCATCGCAGTCTCTGGTGACCTCACTTTCCGTTCTCTTGAGAAATGTGAGTTGCCCACAGAGAATGCCTTCGGCTTCCTAATCTGTCTTTGGATCCAAATTTGCCATTTCATCCTCTCCTGTGATGAAAGAAGGTATATACCCCTTTTCTTCTAAGTTTGTCGATCCCACCTTTTTGCAACTTTTTGCAGACCTGACCACTCACTCACTCACTCTAACCTCCACCCTCTATCTCCACTTATCCCTGGTTCTGTCTCCTCACCCTACACACTTTCCCAGCTCCCCCACTCCAAAAAAGAAAATATTTCCCTCAATCCTACATTGTTGTTGTTTAGTCACTCAGTCCTCTCCGACTCTTTTCAACTCCTTGGACTGTAGCCCACCAGCTCCTCTGTCCATGGGATTTCCTGGGATACTGGAGGGGGTTGCCATTTCCTTCTCCAAGGGAACTTCCTGACCCAGGGATCGAACCTTCATTCCCAGTCTTGCTTCTCCTCAAGTGACTTAAAAGGGCATATACTTACAGCCCCCAATCCTACAGTCAATAATGTCCTTGCGGTCTTCTTCCTTTCAATGCCTCCTCTTCATTCTCTTGCCCTTCCCAACCACTACTCCTTCCCCTCAAGGTCTTCTACCTTCTCTCATCAAATAGTTTCCTTTGCTGGGCATTTCAGTCCTTATGGCTCCCTCATCATCTTTATGCTGTCACCTCTCAAATTAGGATCCGAGACCTTACCTGTCTCTAGCTGCTGACCTACCTTGCCAGTGCACATTTCTCCATGAGTGACTTGCCAAGCACCTCAAACTCAATCCAAGCCAACTCATCATTGTCCCACCAAACCAGTTCTTCCTGCTGCTTTCTCTGCCTTTGCTTGGCACTGTCATCCTTCCAAGCACCCTTTCTTTCCCTTGTTGTTCATATTTGAGCAGTTTTAAAACCTATAAATATTGCCTCAATCACAGCTCTTTATACACTGTCATTCCACTCAGATCCCGCCGCCAATACCCTTGTTCAGTCCATCCTATTGGTCTCTTATTATGTAAATAGTCCCTTAGTCTTCGTTCACTCCAGTCTCATCCTCTGTAGATGTTTGGTCCTCAAAGATATGAGGTTAATCTTCTAAATCAAAGTAGAATCATGTCACTACTTCCTGGTTTAAAAAAATGTCAGTGGGTCCCTCTTGTCTACCAAGTCAAGGGTAAACTTCATGGTATGGAATACAAGTCCTATGTAACTTGGCCTCAAATACATTCTGACCTTCAGTCAGTTCAGTTCAGTTCAGTCACTCAGTTGTGTCCGACTCTTTGCGACCCCATGAATCATAGCACACCAGGCCTCCCTGTCCATCACCAACTCCCGGAGTTCACTCAGACTCATGTCCATCAAGTTGGTGATGCCATCCAGCCACCCCATCCTCTGTCGTCCCCTTCTCCTCCTGCCCCCAATCCCTCCCAGCATCCAGGTCTTTTCCAATGAGTCAACTCTTTGCATGAGGTGGCCAAAGTATTGGAGTTTCAGCTTCAGCATCAGTCCTTCCAATGAACACCCAGGACTGATCTCCTTTAGGATGGACTGGTTGGATCTCCTTGCAGTCCAAGGGACTCTCAAGAGTCTTCTCTAACACCACAGTTCAAAAGCATCAATTCTTCAGCACTCAGCTTTCTTCACAGTCCAACTCTCACATCCATACATGACCACTCTGACCTTATCTCACTCTAACTTCTATACTTATTTACCATTGAAAATTGGCTACTTGCTGGGCTCCAAACACAACCCTCATTTTCCCACTTCCAAATCTTTTCTTATACTATGTCCTACATCAAATGCCTCATCTTTTCACCTTATCAACCCCATCAAAATCTTAAACATCACTCAACCCAATTAAACAGTGGGAGAGGATCCAAATAGACAGTTTTTCCAAGAAGACATACAAACAGTCAAAAGGTATATGAAAAGATTAATCATCAGGGAAATGCAAATCAAAACCACAGTGACATATTGCCTCACGGCTGTTAGAACTACTGTTATCAAAAAGATAAGAGATGAGTGTTGGCAAGGATGTGGAGAAAGAAAACCCTGTTAGTGGGAAAGTAACCTGGTACAGCCACTATGGAAAATGTTATGCGGTTTCCTCAAAAAATTAAAAATAGAACTACTATACAATCTGGACTTTCCTGGTGGCTCAGATGGTAAAGAATCTGCCTGTGGGAGATTCTCCTGTGGGAGACCTGAGTTCAATCCCTGAGTCGGGAAGATCCTCTGGAGAAGGGAATGGCAACCCCCTCCAGTATTCTTGCCTGGAGAATTCCATGGACAGAGGATCTCAGTGGGCTGCAGTTCATGGGGTCACAAAGAGTTGGATACAACTGAGCGACTAACACACGCACACAGCATACAATCTAGCAATCTCACTTCTGCTTGTATAACCAGAGGAAATGAAATCCTCATCTTGAAGAGATATCATCATCCATTCAACACTATTCACAATAGCTAAGATATGGTACAACCTAAGTGTCTGTCAGTGGATGAATGGATAAAGAATACACATAGTTCATCCATAAAAAAGAGGAAAATTTTGCCATTTGTGACCACATAAAAGAAGCTAAAGGACATTATGATAAGTAAAATAACCCAGGCACTGAAAGACAAAGACAAGCAATATGGTATGACATATTTAAAACCTAAAAAAACTGAACTCACATATAGATGATTCACACTGATGTACAGCAGAAGCTAACACACTATTGCACAGCAATTATTCTCCAGTAAAAAATGAATTAAAAAGAAGAAAAAAAAATTAAACTTGTACAAACAGAGAGTAGACTGGTGGTTTCTAGGGGCTGAGTGGTGGGGGAAATAGGGAAATGTTGGTCAAAAAGCACAAACTCTCAGTTATAAGGTGAATAAATTCTGGGGATGTAATGTACAAGATGGTGAAAAGAGTTAGTAATACTATATTTAATCCTTGAAAATTGCTTTTAAAATGGTAGTTATGTGGGTGAGTGCTAAGTTGCTTCAGTCGTGTCCAACTCTTTTCGACCCCATGGGCTGTAGCCCACCAGCCTCCTCTGTCCATGGGATTCTCCCGACGAGAATACTGGAGTGGGCTGCCATGCCCTCCTTCAGGGGAATCTTCCCAACCCAGGGATCAAACCCATGCCTCTATGTCTCCTGCTTTGGCAGGCGGGTTCTTCACCACTAGCACCACCTGGGAAGCCTGGGTAGTTACATGAGATTATTACATTAACTTGACTGGTAATTATTGCACAATGCATATCGAATCACCATATTGTACAATATACATCAATACCATATACATCATACACCATATACATCAATTTTCACTTGTCAATTATGCCTCAATAAAGCTGAAAAATAATATTTTTCTCCCTAAAAGTTTTTTTTTCAACATCATTCAAATTTTAGTTCATATTCACTGCTTCCTTTAAGCATCACCAGATTTTTCCACTAGAAAGTTCTCTTATTATTTGGAGCTTCTCTGATACGTACTAAAACTTGCCCAGTAATGAGACATAGAAAAATGTGCATCTTATCCCTGCTACTCAATTGTAAATAATCTTGTATCTGATCTATCTTTGCACTTTCCCATACAGTGCCTCATGGGCTTTGCTGGTGACTCAGTGGTTAAGAATCCGCCTGCCAATGAAGGAGACATGGGTTCAATCCCTGGGTTGGGAAAATCCTCTGGAGGAGGAAATGGAACCCACTCCAGTGTTCTTGCCTGGAGAATCCCATGGACAGAGGAGCCTGGTGGGCTACAGTCCATGGGGTTGCAAAGAGTGGGACACGATTTAACGACTAAACAACAGCAATAGAGTGCCTCATGCAAAGTATGGTCCCTGTCACTAAGCACACTACTCAGTTCAGCTGAATTTTTTTCTTTTTATGTCAAAGCTTTTTTTTGATAAAGGAAACAGTAGATTGATTTACCCTCTGGCACAAGCCCCTTGTCCCTTGGCAGACCATTGACAAGCAGCTTACAGACTGGCACCAGTCCACATACAGGTAGGGCCACCCTGGGACACAGTATCTTCCAATACATATTTTAAATGAATAGTACGCTGGTCAATGGGCAGTCTGACTCCTCTCTATTAAAAGTCATTATCGATAACCTTATTCACTAGTTTTTACTTAGTGTCACATGCTAGTTCCCTATCTGTCTTAGTTCCCTGTAATTTTTTTTTTCATCGCTTCTTGATATAGAATCTTTCATCTTGGCAAGTTAACATGAAGGTAAGTTTATCAAATGTAATACACAGAGAAAGAAAACTTCTGGATTAGCCAATTAAGAACCTCTGAAAGCCAAATCTCCACAAAAGCAATAAAAACACTCCCAGGAAACAGACCAAATCAACTTTTCAGATCTGTGGAAGTTAGCCAAAGTTTTGCAACAATCTGAAAGGCATTAATTCAAGAAAAATGGCCAAATCTCCATGAAAACAGCAAGCTTTGTGGTTTTTTTGACACACCCTCCCTCCCTCCACATCTCCCCAGCTCCTGAGTTTAAAACCAACCTTGGGAATTTCCCTGGTGGTGCAGTGGCTAAGAACCTGCCTGCCAATGCAGGGAACATGGGTTCAGTCCTAAAAGATTCCACGTGCCAAGATTCCACATGTATCAGAGCAACTAGGCCCGTGCGCCACAGCTACTGAGGCCACGCGCTGTAACTACTGAAGCCCGTGCGCCTAGACCCTGAGCTCCACCACAGGAGAAGCCTGTGCACCGCAACAAGGAGATGGCCTTGCTCTCCACACCAAGAGAAAACTCCAGCACGGCAGTGAAGACCCAGTGCCACCAAAAATAAATAAATAATTAATTTAAAAAAAAGAACACCAGCCTGGGACTTCCCTGGCATCCAGTGGTTAAGACTCTGAGCTTTCACTGCAGGGCCACAACCAGGTTCCATCCCTGGTTGGAGAACTAAGATCCCGCATGCCTCACAGCACAGTAGCACATAAATTTTAAAAATCTGCTATTGAACATTTACCAAAGGTTAAAAAAAAAAAAAAACCGCCTTGCAATTGTAATAGTCATGAAAACCAGTTATCTGGCAACCAGCTCAGTCTAGCATGATGGGCTCAGAGCACCCGATAATGCCCCATTCCCAGAGAACTGCATTATTTAAGCTGTCTGGAAGTTCCCTGGAAACACAATAGAGTTTATCTTTGTTTGACCTCATTCAGAGCTTGTTTAGTGGGACTAGCCTTTCCCTAGGGATATTTGTTTAAAATAACCAGCAATTTTTATATTTGTCAGCTGCCTGAAGTTGTATTGTATGTACATAAGTATTGTATGAATCCAGGCTTCCACAATACGTGAACCAAGAACTTCCAGATGTTCAAGAAAAGGCATAGGAACAAGAGATCAAATTGCCCACATACAGTCGATCATAGAAAAAGCAAAAGAATCCCAGAAAAACATCTACTTCTGCTTTATTGACTACACCAAAGACTTTGACTGTGTGGATCACAACAAACTGTGGTAAATTCTTCAACAGATGGGAAGGCAGACCACCTTACCTGCCTCCTGAGAAACCTGCATGCAGATTAAGATGCAACAGCTAGAAGCGGACATGGAACAACGGACTGGTTCAAACTTGGGAAATGAGTACATCAAGTCTTTATACTGTCACCCTGCTTATTTAACTTCTATGCAGAATACTTTATGCGAAATGCCAGGCTGGATGAAGCACAAGCTGGAATCAAGATTGCCGGGAGAAATATCAATAACCTCATATATGCAGATGACACCACCCTCATGGCAGAAAGCGAAGAAGAACTAAAGAGCCTCTTAATGAAAGTGAAAGAGGAGAGTGAAAAAGTTGGCTTAAAATTCAACATTCAAAAGACAAAGATCATGGCATCCAGTACCATCACTTCATGGCAAAAAATGGGGAAACAATAGAAACAGTGACAGGCTTTCTTTTCTTGGGCTCCAAAATCACTGCCGATGTTAACTGCAGCCATGAAATTAAAAGATGCTTGCTCCTTGGAAGAAAAGCTATGACTAACCTAGACAGAATATTAAAAAGCAGAGACATTACTTTGCCAGCGAAGGTCCATCTAGTCAAAGCTATGGTTTTTCCAGTAGTTATGTATGGATGTGAGAGTTGGACTATAAAGCAAATTGAGCAGCAAAGAATTGATGCTTTTGAACTGTGGTGTTGGAAAAGACTTTTGGGAGTCCCTTGGACTGAAAGGGAATCCAACCAGTCAATCCTAAAGGAAATGAACCCTGAATATTCATTGGAAGGACTGATGCTGAAGCTGAAGCTCCAATAATTTGGCCACGTGATGCGAAGACCTGACTCATTGGAAAAGACCCTGATGCTGGGAACGATTGAGGGCAGGAGGAGAAGGGGACAACAGAGGATGAGATGGTTGGATGGCATCACCAACTGGATGGACATGAGTTTGAGTAGGCTCCGGGAGTTGGTGATGGACAGGGAGGCCTGGCGTGCCAAAGTCCATGGGCTCGCATACAGTTGGACACGACTGAGTGATTGAACTGTACTGTACTGAAGTAGTATTAATATTTGCAGCAAATAAGAAGCTGATCAAAAAAACTTGGAAAGCTGATGAATTAAAGTATAGGGACTTTGAAAACCTCCAGCATATTCTTTTTTTCCCCCTAATTTTTTATTTTGTATTGGAGTACAGCTGATTAATAAACAATGTTGTGATAGTTTCAAGTGAACGTCAAAGGGACTCAGCCATACGTATACAGGTGTCCATTCTCCCCCATACTCCCCTCCTATCCAGCTCCAGTGTATTCTTGGGACTCTAAAGGTACATGCCCGCACAGAACTGAAAAGGCCCTGATATCTCACCCACAATAACCTTGAGGCTTTGCACAACTCAGAAAGGAAAATTAAGGCAGAATTGTAAACTGTCTTCTGGAACATTGAAAAAAAACATGCCCCATTGTGTACATAGAGCCCTTAAACAAAGGCTAGGAGATGTAATGGTTCAAGGCACCTAAGAAAAATCTCAGACCATTCATTAACCAATATTCAGAAAATATTAATATTCAGAAAATATAGCCCAAGGATTCTACATTTAGGAAAACTGTACTTCAAAAAAAAATGTAGAAGCAATTAAGACATTGCAAGATAAACAAACAAAAAATTAGGAGAATGCATTTGTCAGCAAACCTGCTTTACAAGAAATTTAAAGAGGGTCCATTAGATTGAAATGAAAAGAACACTTTTAAAGTTCTCAATAAGTTTAAGATAATTGAAATCATGAGAAGTGTGTCCCCCAAACACAGTGGAATTAAATTAGAAGTTGTAACAGAAATAAATTTGAGAAATTCACAAATATGTGGAAATTAGGCAACTCACTTCTAAATAACTTATGGGTCAAAAATTTTTTAAAAAATAAGGAAAAATTAGAAAATAATTTGAAATGAATGAAAATGAAAAATAAAACATACCCAAAACATATCAAACAGGATGCAGGTAGAGCTGTGCCTAGAGCAAAATTTATACCAGTAAATGCCTTCATTAAAAAAGAATAATCTCAAATCAATAACCTAAACTTTCACTTGGAAGAGATGAGCAAACTAAACCCAAAGCAAGCAGAAAGTCATATGTAATGGAGCTTAAAACAGAAATAAATGAGAGAGAGAATAGGGGAAATGATAGAGAAAATCAATGCAAATAGGCTCTTTGAAAACACAGAAAAAACTGACAAACATTCAGTTAGACTGACCAGAGAAAATGAACTCAAATTACTAAATCAGGAACAAGAGGTGACATTATTTCTGACCTTCCAGAAATAAAAAGAGTTCTAAGAGAATATTATGAACATTCATTTGTCAACATAGATAACTAGATGAAACAGAAAAATTCTCAGAAAGACAAATATAACAGTTACCTACAAAATGCTGCTATATTTATTTGCCTGTCCATAAGCACATATGTTCAAAGACTAACTGAAAATTAAGGAAGGAGATAGAACATTTTGAATATTGGTAAAAGAGCCTGTCATATGCCTCCTTTTTTTATGATTTTTTTTTTTTTTTACCTTGCTGGGTCTCCATCGCTTTGCTCCAGCTTTCTCTAGTTGCAGTGCACAGGCTTCTCCTTGCACAGCTTCTCCTATGGTGGAGCACAGGCTCGAGGCATGCAGGCTTCAGTACTTGCAGCACGCAGGCTCAGCAGTTGTGGTGCACAGGCCTAGGTGCTCCACAGCATGTGGAATCTTCCCAGACCAGGAATCGAACCTGTGTCCCCTGCATTGCCAGGCTGATTCTTATCCACTGAGCCACCAGGGAAGTCCCTAGTTGCTACTGCTACTAAGTCACTTCAGTCGTGTCTGACTCTGTGCGACCCCATAGACGGCAGCCCACCAGGCTGTTCTTAGGTTCCCTCTAAAGGTACAAGTGTTAGTCATTCAGTTGTGTCTGACTCTTTGCAACACCACGTACTGTAACCTGCCAGGCTCCTCTATCCATGGAATTTTCCAGGCAAGAATACTGGAGTGACTTGTTATTCCCTTCTCCAAAGGATCTTCCCGGCCCAGGGATTGAACCTGGGTCTCCTGCATTGCAGGCATTCTTTACCATCTGAGCCACTAGGGAAGCCCCAAAGGTACAAGTGATTATCTAAATAGGATTAATGAAGGACAGTTGAAAAACCTTGCCTCTTTTTTTTAATGTCCTCAGAAAAGCCCCTCATTATATAAATGAATTAATGTACTACTTTGTTGGGGGCCAGAGTGAGGTACTCCACCCGTGGCAAAGGTCATGAGGAAGGACGCTCGACATACGCAAAGGCGGGATCGAGCCTCAGGAGTCCCCCTGGAAATCCTCGAGCGTCTACCCCCATAACCAGAGCCTGCCTACTTTACTACTTTGTGCTCTTACCTACACCTCTGACTTTACGGGGGGCTGTCCCCCACGACCTCTTTCGGAGAAGGAGTTAACCTAGAGATCCAGTTAATAATAATTCCTGGGCGTGATAAGACTGTTTTAACCTACAAACTCCTCTGAAGGTTCTCTAGCCTGCCTGACAGGCTTGTCCGGCCACATGTGATTGCTCACAGCCTCCCAACCGTGAGAGGCACGAGATGCTTTAAACCTTCTAAAAACAGGTTCCTTAGAAAAGTTAGAAAACTATAAGTAAGTATAGTGGGCTGATTAGAAATTGTATTGGTGAAGGGTTTTTCATTTGTTGAGCCAATGTTTGTTGCTAAGTCTCCATATCCCCTGCCCTTACACACATTAATGAATATATAGAAGGAATAAGTATTAACCTTTGATATTAATCACGTTAGACCTTAGGCTAAGTAAATTCTTTCCTTAACTAAAACCCACTACACCTTCACCCTGTAGGAATGTAACTTTATTTGGGTGGCGTCTGTTTTGAGAATAATCAGCCCTGGAGAAATAAGTGTCCTGGTTGATTGACCGCTGTCACAAGGAGAGGGTCGTAAATTGTCAGCAGGCCCCCCTGGCCAGAAGATGATGTAACACCCCTAAGACCTCTGTATACATTTGTATGAAGCACCTGACTTTGATAAAAGTCAGGACTGCTGACCCCACGTGACTTTTGCATAACATCTCAGTGTATAAAAGTAGACCATGGAAAATAAAGAATTGGGATCAGTTTCTCGAAATACTGGTCTCCCCATGTCGCTCTCTCTCTCGCTCTGGTTGAGTCTCCATCTGGAGCGTGGAACCCACCATGCTTACTAATTATGCCTGGGCTTCTAAGATCCGACCGGGGAGGCCTCAGTGTCTCCTCTCCTTCGGGAGAACGGAAGGACGCCTGTGGCCTACGTAGGTGGTGCAAACTTCTTGTCTTGAAGTTTTATTGGTCTCCCGCATAAACCAAGCTACTCAGCCTCTTTTCTCCACTGAACTTTCCTACTGAGCTATCCTCATCCTATCACTCTTTATATCCTTAATTAACGTTTAATTAAGCAATTGTTTCCTGATCTTCGCCTACGCCGTCTCTCCTTCGAATACCCTGGATCAGCCGAGGCTGGTCCCCGGCACTACTTGCTTCCAGAAAAGCAGTGCAACACACAAGCTTGAGAAAATGGAAGACATTTTACCAGGATGAACTATGACATTGCATAACAGGCTCTGCTAACACAAGGTATAATCATTGGATGACCTTGTATTAGGAATGCATTTAAGAACTTACAAATTGCAGGCTACACCAGTAGCAAAGCCTTATACACACCCCTGTTTGTGAGCATTTAACAACCATTTACAAATCTATGCATTTATGAAGTTCGTAGGATGTCACAGTCACTTATTTCAGTAGAATAGAGAAAGGTCTATAAGTATTTTGGTAAATATCCAACCTCACAATTTCTCACCATCTGGTAACCTATCTGTTTCACATACTGGCGCTAAATTTTCAGATGGTTGTAAGGCAGTTTCCACTGATCCATTTAGAAATATTAATTAGAGAATCATGGGCTGCCCAGGTGGCTCAATGGTAAAGAATCCTCCTGCCAGTGAAGAAGACACAAGAGATAGGGATTTGATCCCTCGGTTGGGAAGATCCCCTGGAGGATGAAATGGCAACCCACTCCAGTATTCTTGCCTGGAGAATCCCCATGGACAGAGGAGCCTGGTGGGCTATGGTCCATAGGGTTGCAAGAGTTGGACATGACTGAAGTGACTTACGCACTCACGAGCCTAGAGAGATCTCTTCTCTCTAGAAGCCACCAGACGTTTTCAGATTGAATAAAGCAAGTGGAAGTTCACCCTGGAGTGTGCGCCTCTGGGTTCTGTACGACCCACCTGGGGTCAGCCAGGCTGAGGTGTCACCACAGGCCCCAGGGAGCCCAGCAAAGCCCTGTCCTGTCCCACCGGGTGTGTGCCCTGTTCTCTCTTGACGTGCTCCTAACACCCCAAACCAAACCCGGAAGGCTTTGCAGACCTGGAGACCTAGGCTTCACTTAAGCTTCTA